>NC_057798.1:277298869-277630599 GCF_018294505.1 Triticum aestivum
CGCTTTCGCACCCCGACTCGTATTTCTCTCACAAACATTTATCGACTAGCTAGCCTCTAGATAAGTATACACCCGCACACTCGTGCTTCCACTATCACATACATATCTCTCCCCCGCTCCTTGTATCTATGTAGATTTTTCTTCCCTTCTTGAGACACGCCCTCTCGATCGTGCACACACACACTATCGCCTCATTTTAAGCTGATACCTATCGCACACACACTCCTTGTGTTTTTGTCACACATGCACTCCGTCCTCCTCCACTCTCCCTCTCTCACACAAACACATGGGCTTTTTGCAACAACTAGCAAGATGCCCATGCGTTGCACGAAACATCAAGATGCATTTTTATGAGTAGTTTATCTTGTGGGGGAAAAGGATGAACGAGGGAAGGCCTTATTTGCAAATGTGGAGAGGGGTGTGGGTATCTTTTTGCAAAATTGCCATAGCTTCCTTCCTATCCGTCAGATATAGATCGGACGGCCTATATTGCAGGATGGCAGGCACACGATCATCACCGACAATGCTTTTTACAAGAGTAGGGATAAAAAATAGAGTTGGTGATGATGGTGGGCATGCCATCATGCAATGTAGGTCGTCCGATTTATATCTGACGGATAGGAAGGAAAATATGGCAATTTACCCGCACTCTTCACCACATTTGTAGATAAGGCCTTCCCTTGTTCATCCTTTTCTCACACAAGATCTTGATGTTCCGTGCAACGCACGGGCATCTTGCTAGTAAGAGTAGATATTAGACGTATACCACTTCTCGAATCTTGAAACCAACAAGATTCCTCCCTTATCTCATCAAAACCGCCAAAGGAATATATTTTGAGTGAAACATAACATATTTTTAGTGATATACAATATTTCAAAACTAGACTTTTTTTCTATCAAATCGGTGAATATGTATTAATCTACTTTGATCCTGTGGCAACGCATTGGCACATTGCTAGTAGTTATTATAATTTTTTGGACACCAAACAAACGGTGGAGTACATATATGAAGAGAAGAGGCGCACGCACGCAGTTGGCCTCACGCTATCTCGCACACATGAGTGTTACGTAAAGGCGACATTAACAAATAAACCCTAAAACCCTAGGTGCACGATTGCTGCATTCGCGGGTACCGGGTACATGGTGGGGCAGCTTTGTAGGAATAGTCTGCTCGCGTGATAATTTGATCCGTAGGAGTTGATGGTCGGGACCACAGGTGAACGACTTGGAGCGCGGTGGCTCGCCAGTTGCCACGGATCGAGTAGCCACATTTAAAATATGGTTTTTTAGTGGGGTTAAGAGTTCCGATTTTCAATGGCGCGTTATAAGTAGTAACTAGTTTTCAGAACGATTGGTATGGAGCAAAAATGGAATTCATAGTACTATGTACCTCCTTGGCGTATTGTTGTATGGGTTTCTGTTGCGAGATGTTGAACCTGGTAGTTCTAGGGCAAATACTATGGTTTAGATTTAGATGCTGGTTTTCAGTAATGAAAATCGGAAGGGGAAACTCCTCTATGATTAAAAAAAACTAGTACCTCCATTCTAGTTTACTAGTCCCCATCGTACTTTGGGTCAAAGTGTGTCCACGAATTTTACTTGTAAAATGTGAATGAAAAACAAGATTTTTTATACCCAAACAAAAAAGGACTGGAGGGAGTGATTCCTCTGACACGGACGTGATCTCTCATAGCGCAGACATTGAATCGGCGCGCTGGCCAAGAGGGCCGCACTCGCTGCAGGCCCGGCTAAGCACACCTCCTCGCCGCGTGCAACCAGCTTAAGACTGCCCCGCCTGTCTTCATTGAATCCATGCGTGTGCCGGCAACACGTCCTTCCGTGAGCCGGCAGGCATTTTAGAACACAAAAAATGACTAAAATATAATTAATTTACGCATGGTCTTGACTTGTTGTGCTCGCACTGGTAGCAGGAACTAGTAGAGGTTTTTCTTTATTTATAACTCTCCTCACATTTTTTTTGGCTTTGAGGTGAATCACGGTTGGACATTATGTATGAATGTGCAGATATCTGTGAACATGAGTTTGATGTGGAAGCTGAACTTGGAATGTCGGGCTTGCGCGTGAACTATACCATGTCTAGTGCTTCGTCTGTTATTGTTTGGAAAGTAATTGCTGTTATTACATGACCTGAAAAAAAACATTTTGTGCCACATCAGTAGATGCACGGACATCACAACATGCATGCTAACTGGATAAACATTTGAACCTAGCTATTATGAAGGAAATTTTGTATTGACAACAGTTTTAGATAGCAGGAGACGCCTAGCCTGCTCTGCCTCTGCTAGCTTATTTCTGGCTTCTTCCATATCTTCTTTGGCTTGGGTGAAGAGAGCATCTGATTGCTCTTTTCGCTTCTTTAGGAACTCAGCTACATTCTCAAGGGCTGCTGCACGCTTTCTTTCAGCCCTTACTAATGCCACGAGGACACGAACAGCTGACGACTCCATCTGGCTTGTGTGTAATCTAGCATCAGCTGGGAATTTGCACCTTGTGTCTAATCCAGCATCATTCGGGAACTGGCACCTTTTGTGTAATCCAACCTCTTTTTGGAAACATGATCTCGATGTTGACCAGACTTCCCTCCTCGCAGGAACTACATCCTGACATGAAGTTACTTCTTTTTTAGATCAATACTCATAGCAACCTAGATCCATTTAGTAGAAGCCAGATAAACAGAACTCGGAGAAGTGAATTCAAAAGGAAAAAAATATAAAAACAGACTACAAGGTGAGAACACCCACTTCCTACATCAAGCCAAAAACGAAAGCATTAGGATGATTAAGACTCTTCTTATTACACATCGAAGAACACCATGCTTAAGAGAAATAGAAACTACAACATATACACATCGAAGAACATGAGGCTAAATGAAAGTAATTGAAAGGGTGTTACTTACCAAAGCTCGTTTTACAAGTTCGGTGCAGCTCCTCTTTAACTTGCCATGCTCCTTGAAGATGCCCGGAATATCCCGTGTTTGGTCTTCATTGCTCCTCTGCATGTTCGCACTAGTGGTTTTAAAATCTCAACATGGCAAGAAATATATACTACTAGTAATACTCGCGCATCTTGTGGGCAACATTAAAGCACTCGTCTGTCATGTTAGAGCATCTCCAACAGAACCGCAACGCGCGGTGCTTTAAAAAAGTGTTTATAGTGTTGAGATCGAGAAGTAGAGACTAGATAGTAGAGGATAGTTCTCAGCATAGATAGATAAAAAAAAGATAATTCAACTACTCCTCGTCGTCCGACTCCTCCTCGGTGATGTCCTCCCCCGACGTCTGACTGTAGGCGTGAAGATACCGATCATCGTTGAATTCCCAGGGCGACGCTGCAACTAGCCTCATGTTGAATTGAGCATCCGCTTTTCGCCTACGCTTGTCCTCACGATAGGAGGCTCGCTCCGCCCTCCTCTTATCCCTCTCCGCACTCATTTGCGCGTAGAACTCGCGCTCGTTGATGATGTCCTGCGGGAAGTGTTGGTGCCACAGCGCCATGGCTTCCTCGTCCATCTCGGCAATGCCGAGACGGTGCTCCCGCCTCAGGTTGTCATGACGATCCTCGTCGGTGCTAAGCCGCGGCAAAGGCGCGAGCTCCTGCGCCTGCTCCCGTGTCCGCACATTGGGGAAGTTCAATGTTCTATGAGGCCGTCGAAGGCGCCACGCCGCCGCGTCGTACGCGTGGGCGGCCTCGTTGGCAGTGTCGAAATTGCTGAGGCCGAGGCGCATCCCGCGGAACCGGATCTCGGCGGAGAAGCCGCCGGAGGGGCGCGCACGGACGCCGCGGTATCCCCAAGTTTCCCGGCGACGCGGTGGCATGGTGGCGCGGCGGCGACGAGGCGAAAAAGAGTGGGGAGAGAGCGATGGCGAGGCACAGAGCGGGGAGAGAGAGGTGGCAAGGCACAGAGTGGTGGGAGGGCGTTGGATTTTATAAAGCGTGCCGGACGCCGCACGCCAAAACTAGCGCACGCCCGACAGCTTTTTCCCGCGCGCGCGCGATCTTTTCTCGACGTCTCTGCTATCTCTACTCTCTTCTCTACTGTTATATTTATTTAATATTTAATATTTAATATTTATCTCTACTTCTCTATTTTCTACTTTTTTTTCTCTTTACTTTTTTTTCTTGCAATATAGGTCGTCCGATTTATATCTAACAGATAGGAAGGAAACAAATGGGAATTTTGCAAAAAGATACCCATACCCCTCTCCAGATTTGCAAATAAGGCCTTCCCTTGTTCATCCTTTTCTCCCACAAGATAAACTACTCATACAAATGCATCTTGATGCGTGCAACGCATGGGCATCTTGCTAGTTCTAAAAAACTTTCCATCATTTGCCACACTACTGGTTGCAGATGAAAAACCTACCAAAGCACAGCGCGATACAGGAGCGACGCACAATTACAAGCTGATATTTTGTTGGACAATGGAGGCTATAACCAATTACTTTTACGGGAACAATAGCACCCAGGAAATTTGAAGGGTAGGTATGAACAAAATTGTAACTGGACATGTACTGCTAAGTGATTCAATACACACATTACCAATCGAGGAGGAGAACGATGGTCGCGGCGGCCTCTATGAGTCATGGTCGGCAACGGGAGTCGGTTCATTGTCCATGACGGTGGTACTTCTGCGCTTGGCTTCGGCTTCCGGGAAACAGATCCGAGACCGTGGAAGACGATGTCGGGGAAGAGGCTCCGTGTACGACGACGACGGTGGACCGGCTCCAGTGCGGCGTACGAGGTCGTCGATAAGGTAGATGCGCTGCGGTGGACGAGTGCGCCGATGTAAAGGGGTAGGAGCACGAAGGCTGTGGTGTCACGGAGAAGTCTATTTTGCGGTGGGGATAGAAAATGGGGAGTATTCAGGTGTACTACTCTGGGTGCTGGGGTGGGGCTGGCTGGGTAGGGTGAACCTGAAGTTATGAAAACAACCCCCTACCAAGCATCATCCGTAGGCCTGTTCCGAAGGCTATGATGGTAACTTCCCGCTGCTCGAATCAGGGTCGCGGGAGATTTTCCCGCCGAGATCAAAATTTTGTGACACTGGACTCCTCGTGTGACGTGTTGAGTGATTCGGCTAAGCAACTAGCGAGTAGTACTAGTAAACTCTGCATATTAGGTTTGGCCAAAGTCAAACTTCCTAAAGTTTGACCAAGTTTATAGAAAAATATAAACATTTACCATAACAAATATGTATGATGTGAAAGTACATTCAATACTGAATCTAATGGTATTTATTTGTTATTGTATATGTTAATATTTTTTGTTTTAAGCTTTCTGAGAGTTTACAAAACTTGACTTTGACCAATGCTAATACGCGGACTTAAATAAAAATGGAGCGAGTACACATTTGTTTTCTTAGTTTGTAGTGAACTAATCATTTGTTGAAATTGTGAAATAAATATATTAGGCTATTGACTACGAATGTAATGCTCTATACAATTCAATAGTTACAATCATTGTCGAATCCCAAGATGTATACAAGGTTTATAGTACTTCACAACATGCTCAAACACACATAATCCTAGTCAAATGAGAATCTAAATGCATTTCATAGTTATTACTTTGTAGGATGCAACAAAAACAACCATAACTCTACATCAGCCATTATAGAAGCAACATTTTGACATATCCCAATGTGTGAATGAAACGTGCAGAGAGAGCTTTTGAAGATGGACCATATAGGGCAGGAAAGATTGTATGTATGTGGACGAGAGAGTAGGAGACAAACCTAACGAGACATAGAGAGAGAGATAGAGAGAGAAAGAGAGAGGAAGAAGTTAGGTCTGTGAGAAAGATGGAGACATGTAATATACGTGAGATGCGTGTGCATCCGGATTCTGTATACGTGGAAGGAGAAGAGACAACATGTTTGATGACAGAGCTGGAAAAACATGGACGAGAGGGGAAGGATCTCATGGGTTGAGGGATTGACAATTTTGTGCGGGGGAGAGAGGGATTGGTAATTTTGTGCAAGAGAGAGACAGAGAGAGGGTGGGGGGAGGAGTCAGTCAACCATCGTCACATCACCCTGCTTCCAAATGACTCTGCATTCTCTAGTGCGGTGTGGCCGCCGTCTTCGATCTGCTCGACGCCCTCTTTGAAGATTGAGGTGTTGTGCATGTTGGGGTGCAAAGAAGCACAAGCGAGAGTGGTCGCCGTATAACCTTGGATGGGGATGAATTGCGTGCTTGGGGGAGGTGTGTGTGTTTGTTGTGCTGCGTGTGTCTGTGTGTGTGTGTGTGTCGGATATTGAGAGAAAACAAACCTAAGGAGAGAAATGGGTATTCACGAAGAGATTGTGCGGGCCTTGAGGTGGGCAGGGGCCGGGTGAGGCTGTCAAAATGTGCGCGTTGTTGCATGTGTTGCATGAGATCGTGCGAGGGACGGATGAATCGATAGAGATGGTTGTTGTGTTACGTATGCTCCTCTCTCTCTCTCTCTGTCTCTCTCTCTCACACACACACACACAAACACACACACACACACAGAGAGACACACACACACAAGTAAACTAGAAGACCGTTCTCTCATGTATACACAACGTATTGGCATCTGTCTATGTCTCACTCATGCATGATCATTTGCACATTCACACCTCTCTATGTTTGTATCACAGGCACACCGTCTCCACATTGCCCTTCCGCCACAACACACATATGGACACATACACACGTTCTCTCTCAGTCACACACACAAAATCAGTAGTAAAAAAACTAGGGCGCACCTAAAACGTCCAATTCCAAATAAACACAAACTGGAGCTAAATTCAAATGTATGGAAATATTGCAGCGTCAAGAACTTTCCTAGGAAAAAAAGTTGAGTAATATTTGAGGATTGTTTTCACACACACAAAAAGGTTCGGTGGATGTCCTTCGAGCGCGACACGGTGACGCACCGTTTGATCGACCGCGCGGCCGCGGTTCACGCGCTTGCACAGTATTCCGTATCATGGTTGTGGTACTAACTAATAAAAGTGATGCCTAAGTCTAATGTTTATGTGTACTAGTACGGTTTTATTTTAAGTTTGACCAACCTTATATAAAACTAAAGTAAGCTCCCACATGCGCACCCATCAATATGCTTCCGGCGCCCGCCTGCTCCGGCCAACAATTTCTCGCCCATCACCGCCATGTCGCCGCCATCCCTGTGCCATGAAACCGAAGGCTCGCCCGCTCACGTCATCTGATCCCTCCTCGCGATGCTGCCGCGCTGCCAAGCACACGAGCAGCTGGTGGAGCCGCGTCTATGCACGCAGCATACGAAGAGGAGGACGAGCTCGTGCTCCAGCAGGCCGGCAAGGAGGAACTAGCGTGTCATTGTCGTCTCCGCCCATGCGGAGGAGGCACGCTGGTGGCTGTCGGGGCGGAAGACAGTCGTGCGCACGTCGAGCCCGCAAACCGGGTGCAAACACAGAATCTACCTTCGAGACCTTGAATGCCAAGTGGATCCTGCAATCTGAAGGAGCAATTTGGGTCAGTCGACTCATGTGAGCCGTTTGATGTAACATGGATGGCTAGAAGGGCTTCTTACACCTCTTCAGCCGTCTTCTTCCTTCGCTCCATCGAACTTCTTTCACAAATCGACTGACCCAAATTATACTACTAGTACAAACGTATTAAGTACAGTAGGAACACGAAGATATGAGCAGTAGTACCAACTGCAAGAAGAACAGTAGTAAGGCATAGTACTAGTACTACTGTACGTACTAAAGAGTTCAAATAACGAGAAAGAACATAAACATAGTTCTGATTGGGCCTCAGCACAACACACCCTTGAAAATAAACTAAGCAACTAGTCCGCTTGACACTATAATAGAACCAGCATCAGCGACGGCACTGCCACCTACTCGGAGTCTAAGTCCACGTCCTCGACTTCGTCCTCGTCCCGCTTACTATTCCTCTTCACCGACGCTTCTTTGCTTGAACCGGACACTGGGCTCTGCTTCTCCATCCAACCCTTGTAGATATTTAAACAAAGGTAGGCATCCATTGCTGCGTACAGGATGTGATCTTCATCTAATGTCTTCGACTCCCATGCATTATGAAACTCGTGATGAGGTTTGTTTAATTTAGCATACGAAGGATCAATCATGGCTACTGCCAGGGTCAGCATTGAAGGTTGAGAGGAGGACACCAGGCTTGCCTTCTGGAGATCGAAGGGCTGGCCTACAACGAGACCTATCCGACTCAGGACATCCCTGTCGCTCTTAAAGCCTACAGTAACGAATTTCACTCTTTTGTCCTCGAGGAAGTTCTTACAATCCTGGCACTCAACGTCGGCATGGCATATGTGGTAGACCAAGCAAACATTATGTACGCAATCCTGGATCACGGCGGGCTTCTTCCTCTCTTCGTCCTTTAGATCCTTCTCTCGTCCCAGGACTGTGGTGTACTCAACATCTAGCCCAGTGACCCACTCATCTGTTGAACTGTTGAACATGCGTAGGAAGCGAGCAAGCCATGCTTTCACCGTCGCAGATCCACGTGTGTAGATGATGATGAACTGATCGTCGGTGATGGCTCTAACCTGGTACTTAGCGGTGACCTTGGAGATTTTGGAGACCATGGATTTTGGAGGAGGGTTAGGAGAAGTTGAACTATTGTACCCCGCAAAAAAGACTGGGAGCAAACTAATGTGAAAGGATGGGATGACTGGGAGCGAACTGTTGTAAGGTAGAAGACGGGGACGAGTAGGGCGTGCGAATGGCTTGGGGTTGCTGGCTTGCCCGGTGGATAAATTGCTGCAAGCCCCCAAAGAGTTCTCGAGAACTAGGTAGGACCCACTAGATGTCATGTCTACTAGACCCATATCGTAGGCCTGATGGTATAACTTCTGCCTGTTCGCACGCCATGCCGGCGCATGGATGTAACTTCACTTAATTCCGTCAACCGTCGTGCCTCCCACGACCTTCACCTCCCTCGCGCGGTCGCGCCCTTTGAGACTTCGACCGGTCATAAATGAGCAATTTTTTTTGCCTACTCCGCTTGCAAGAGACGCTACCACAAAAGCACAATCAGTCTCTAAAATTACAGGACTATGAAGAGAGATAGCTATGTAGAGACCGGCAATGCAAGCCCTAAGCTCTGCTTTCTCCACGCTTTGACAGGCATCAATGAAATCCCACGACCAAATTTATACTAAAATATCAATATCTACAATATTGATTATAATGAGTATAAGAACTACGTTTTATAATGAGTGTAGAAATATTGATTTGGCATTGTGAATGTTGGTACTCCCTCCATCTAGGTGAGTAAGTCATCTTAGGTTGTGCACCGTGACCAAGGAGGAGGGGAAAACGAGAGACATTAATGTTTATTTGCTAATTAATAGTATTACATGCAATGAACTAACCACTGCATGTCATGTTTGATAGTCTCAAGTCATTTAAAGCGTGCACACCCTCATCTCTTATTGGTTGATATGTCAAGAAACAAGAAACAAGGTAGAAGTTAATGCACCGCACCTAAGTGTTTTGGGATTATTTGGTTTTCGTAAGATGACTTACTCCCTCCGTCTAGGTGAGTAAGTCATCTTAGACTGTGCACCGTGACCATGGAGAATGGGAAAACGAGAGACATTAATGTTTATTTGCTAATTAATAGTATTTCATGCAATGTACTAACCACTGCATGTCATGTTTGATAGTCTCAAGTCATTAAAAGCATGCACACCCTCATCTCTTATTGGTTGATATGTCAAGAAACAAGAAACGATGTAGAAGTTAATGCATCGTGCCTAAGTGTTTTGGGATTATTTGGTTTTTGTAAGATGACTTACACACCTAGATGGAGGGAGTACACACCTAGACGGAGGGAGTACATTTTTCTATATGTCTGGTGAAAGTAGAGGTACATTGACTTCAGACAAAATTTAAATGCACGATGCAGACTAGTTCCTCCGTCCAGGTGTGTACCATGTCCTATCTTGTCATCACAACAAGGTTAGCTATTAGAGTACCACTACCTCCCTTCTAGTTTAAAGGGCTCCATTCAAAAATTTCACCTACTCTTAGCAATGTGTTTACCAAAAAATGTGTCGTTCTTCACGATGCAGAATAGTTTTTGAAGTCTGCAAAAGTACTCAACTAATGTTGTCGTTCTTCATAAAAAATGTGTTTACCAATGCATGCATGAACACTAGTTACTCTAACCCCCCTCTCTTCTTTAATTCTTTGCGACATCAGCATGTTTGCTACTCCCGTGTGCATGATACCAGCTAAGATACCACCATTATGGCCAGCCTTAATCATCGCATGCAATAATTTAGTGCACCTTGAAACATGAACATGTGTGGGGCGTGTATGTTTTTAATGACTTGAGACTATACCTAGCCCGACATGCAAGATGACTTATTATGCACCGTTCCCCATACCTGCAGGAAGCCCGTTCTTCTCCAAATCTTTTCCTCTCCATGTGTGGAAACAATATGCCTGCCAAACTCTCCTCCCTCCGGCTGTCCTACCACTCCACCCCGTGTGAAAAAATCTGCATGCATGACTCTCCTCCCCCCACGCTCGTCCAATCCATTGTGACCATCAATATTTCCACCCCTTCCCTCCCCCGTAATTTACTCCAACAAATATGCCCACGTAGCTGTTACTTAACTGCAGGTGCATTGGGTCACTGACATATGGGCCCAACAGGGGTCTGGCCCACATGTGAGTGATGCAACTAGACCTGCAATTAAGTCAGTGCAACTCAGTCCATATCTTACGTAGGTGTGCCATTGCTCTCTATAAATACTACGCCTCCCACGACATCGCTATCTCCTCCCCCTCACGTTCACGTTCATCACTATCTCCTCCCCCTTTCTCTCACGTCGACCACCATGGCATCGCCCCTCCCAAGCCCTAGGAGCCCCTCGCTGCACCGCGCGGACGGTCACGGGGCGCCGTTCCGTTCCTCACCGCCACTAGTCGAGGAGGACGCATCGGTGTTCCGCTCCTTGCCGCTACGCGACGCGTCGCCGTTCTGTTCCTCGCCGCCACTTGTCGTGGAGGACGCATCGGCGTTCCGCTCCTCGCCGCGACGCGACGCGTCGCTGTTCCATTCCTCGCCGCCACTAGTCGAGGAGGACGCGTTGGTGTTCCGCTCCTCGCCGCGACGCGTCCAGGTGGACGTGTCGGTGTTCCCAATCTCGCCAGCACGCGCGTCGGAGGACGCGTTGGCTCCCCGCTATAAGGAGAAAGCCGCGCCGCCCGCCGAGCCCCCTTAGCCTTGAGGAGCTTTGGAAAGAAATGGATGTCGCCTTGTGGGAGGCTTTGCCTCCAGCAGAGCGCGCCAAAATAGAGGCGGAGAAGAAGGCTGAGGAAGAGAAGCGCACCGCGGAACAAGCTGCCTGGGAGGCCTATGCCTCGTCCGAGAGAGTCAGGAAATTGGCTCTTTGGCAGAAGGCTCGTGCGAGGGCCGTGAGGGTGGCGGAGGATGCCCGTGCCGACGCCCTGAATGCAGTCGGGCCCAAGCGCCTCATCTACGCTTGGCGGTACGTGGACCGGGTGCACGCTTCCAGTGAGGAGGAGTACCTGTTGGCACCGGATCACCACACCGGTGAGATCGCGCTCGCTTGTCGGCAAGCCGCCAATTAGCACCTCGCGAATTGCGAGGCTGAGGAAGAGGCGTTGTGTCAGCGTGCTGGGAAACGTCCGCGCACCAGGGCACTTGTGGCGCGCCGCAAGTGCTCCTGCGAGCGTCGTGGCTTTTAGGAGGAGTATAAATTTTGTTTCGTACAGCGATCTCATTAGTTTTGGGATGCAAATGATAAATCCAGAACGTTCAGGAATTTTTAGCGTCCTTAATTAAGTATGTAAAAGGGAAAGTTTGGAAACCTTGTGTATTCATACGCATTTTGCAAGTACGTGCATATAGCACAAACTTTACTATATACTATCGCAGTACACGTCTCTCTCGATATATGCTTGCAAACTGTGCTACTCCCTTCGTCCAGGTCAATAAGTCATCTTTGGTTGTGAACCGTGACCAAGAAGGAGGGAATACTTATACACCTAGATGGAGGGAGTATTACTATTACTTATGTACGTGCAAATGCATGTTTTAACATTACGATGCAGTTTTTGTAAAAGTAGAAAACAACATTAGTCAAGCTTGTGAAATGATTCAATGCAAAACAAATGAAAAAATGCTCGTTTGATTGTTTACTTTTAGCTTCCTTCTCTGTGGTTATTTCTCAGTCGTACTTTGTACGGAGTATCTCACTGGTTGGAAAGGCATGCAAATTCCCAAACCGCTTCCTACACCCTGTATCGAATATTTTGCCTAACAAGTTGTGCCGTGCAATTGGAATTCCAACTTGAGTACTACTACTAGTAGGAGTACCAGGGGCCAGTTCTTTTAGGCTTCTATATTAGTAATCCCATAACTACTACCTCCGTCCTGGTTTATTGGTCCCCATTGTAATCTGTGCAAATTTTGATCATAAATTTAACTAATGAAATGTTAGTGCATGTCACATGCACTACTCCATCCGTCTAGGTGAGTAAGTCATCTTAGGCTGTGCACCGTGACCAAGGAGGAGGAGAAAACGAGAAACCTTAATGTTTATTTGCTAATTAATAGTATTGCATGCAATGAACTAACCACTTCATGTCGTGTTTGATATCTCAAGTCATTAAAAGCATGCACACTCTTTATCTCTTATTGGTTGATATGTCAAGAAACAAGAAACGAGGTAGAAGTTAATGCACCATGCCTAAGTGTTTTGGGATTATTTGGTTTTCGTAAGATGACTTGCACACCTAGACGGAGGGAGTAACATTTTATTAGTTAAATCTTTGGTCAAAATTTAGCACAAATTACAATGGTGAGGAATAAACCAGGATTGAGTAGTAGTTTAGAAGCCCAAATAAATGAGTGAGGTGCCTTATTGTTACTCTCCACTATGACTAGTCTTATGGGAAAAGTTGGGGATGCCGCCAAAAGAACTGGGCCTAGGAGTAGTAGCTAGGGATCGAGTGTGCGAGATGAACCGGAGAAAGTAAATGCAGAGAGATGAAATGCAAAAAAGATGGAGGGATGTGATGGTTGCTTGTCCGTTTATATTACCAGGCCACTTATTACTGGGAGTGGTTGGGTTTTGTGATATGACGGCTTTACTGCCGCGCCACGAGCGGGGTGAGAGGTGAGACTCCCGTGCAGCGACGCCCTCTACACTTGTACTACATCGGTCGTGGTTTATTAGTCCCCCATTGAATTTGACTGTAGATTTAACTGACAAAATGTTAGTGCATGTCAACAAAAACTATATCGTTGGATTCGTATTTGAACATAGTTTTGAATGATATAATTTTAGGTGACATGCATCAGCGTTTATCGTACTATATATAATGTTAGTTTAATTTTTGGTCGTACTAATCTATAGTAGTAAGGTGCCCGTGCGTTGCACCGAAGAGTGAAATGCATTGATCGGGGATTTGTTTATTTTGACAAAGGATGTAGTGGTCATCTCATGTGTAACGGGTATCGATAGGTTTCTTCAGATATTATTTCATCTCTAGAGCTCACAAACATCCAGGTGAAATAAATAAAAAGGTATCTTTTGGAAACAAAAGCATTCAACTCTTCAACCTGCATCCAAAACTTGTGAAGAAATAACACTTATTGTGCTTTGCAAGAAATGATCTTTAAGAATTAGTTTTTGAGTATCAATTGTTATACATGTTGGCTACACATGACATGGCACTTTCTTATAGTCAACAGTTGGCTATACTATTATGTAATATTAACCATGCCCTTATACACCTAGACGGAGGGATTAAATCAGGATGACTTGCAAGGGGGCAGAGGAGATGTAAGAAATGGTTCATCGTAAGTCTTTCACCAGTACTGTAGTAAAAATTCATACATGGAAGATTCTAGACTAAACCATAAACGGATACACTTTTATTCATGCGTGATACTCCAATAGAGAAAGATCCTGCATGGAAGTCTCCACATGCTTAGACAGCGGATTACATTGAGTGAAGACTACTGATCAACATTTAACTTGATAATGCGTATGTCCAGGTGAACCTCCTTGGAGTCCCCGTGCACCACGTCGGTGGGTAAAGGATGCCATATGTTTTCCAAGTCCACATCGGTGGGATAGTCCCAGCTCCCCAGAGTCCAAGTCCGTTCGATGAGGCCGGTGTCACCGCCCATGTGACCCGGAGGGGTAATAACACTGACCACACACCCGTACATTGGCCTCGTGTCAGTGTCAGCGTCAGCGGTGTCACCCCTGATGCACACTACGGAGACGGGGCGGCAGCCTGCGCGGGCGTCGCCGGTGCCCACGATCAAGAGGAAGACGTTGCCATCCTCCTCTGAGACTAGCAGATGGCGGTGATCCTCCAGCGACTCCGGCATGGTGAACGGGTAGCACGTCTCGTACTTGATGTTACCCGCCAAGGGCCAGCAGTGACCGCTGCACGCATCCGTGAGGTGATGCACCATGTCCACCGGCGAGCCCCAAAACGGCATCAGGCACTCATAGCAGTGGACGAAGGGCTCCTTGGAGGCATCGACCAGGCCGTCCATGAAACGGGAGTGGCTGTAGGGGACATTGCGCCAGTTGAATATATGAGCAAGTTACTACGAGATTTAATCCGAATAAGCACAAAATAAATCATGACGGCTATAACAGAGATGAAACTAATCATGTGGACTAGCATAGTAGTAGGATACAGAGTAGAAACATGAATTCTACCACGATTTCGAACAGGAGGAACAGAAACACATACGGTGCAACAGGAGCAGCACCGTTGGTGTTGAGGTTGTCGCCCATGTCGTTGAGGAATAGGTTGTCAAGGTCGGGGAAGAAGTCGTCGTCGGTGAAGTCGTGGCTGCCAGCAGTCTCGAGAGTGCGCTCCCCAAATGTCAACAGTGCCCGCCGAATGGAGCGCAGGAGGGAGTGGTTGTAGGGGACGTTGCGGCCGCCGAATGGAGCGCAGGAGTAGCACATGAAGTAGTAGATGGTGTCCTTACTAGTACTCCGTAGTCTCTATCTATCTATATCTACTCTTATAGAAAACCGAGTTGGTGATGATGGTATGCCTGCCATCTTGTAATATGGACCGTTCGATCTATATCTAACGGATAGAAAGCCAACTATGACAATTTTACAAAAGATACCCGCACCTCTCTCCACATTTACAATAAGGCCTTGCCTCGTTCATCCTTATCTCCCACAACCTCGTGCTCTCCCTTAAGTCTCTATCTCTACTACTCTTCTTTGTTTTTTATAACAAATCGAATAGTGTTGCGCCGTCCGCTGCACGCCCGGCTGAACACGCCTCCTCTCCTCCATCATCACCAACTGAGTCTTTTATAGGAGTAGGAGTAGAGAAAAAACCGAGTTGGTGATGATGGTGTGCCGTGCAATGCATGGGCATCTTGCTATTTTTTGCATATAAGTCCAAACACCACGTAGACAAGTCTTTGACCATGGCTCGTAGTCGTTCCATGCTCGGGCATTGAAGTTTGTAACTATTTTAGATTAGAATATACTACTCCTCCGGTGCTAGTAGTAGAGCAGAGTCCTACTCTACTACTCTACTCAAGCAAGTTAGGGCATAGTACTGTAGTAGGTACTGTAGGGAGTACCAGTACTGTGATCACTCAAGCAAGTTGTCTGGCATCGATATGACCCTACGATGCTGGTATGTGTCTCGTAAGTCAAGCGGCATGCTGTAGTCATCATCACCTGTCCACTTCCCGTAGCACATATTTGCTTCTCCATCTTTGTCCGCACATAATCTCGTCCAATCTTCCATCCCCGCTAAGGCGCCTCCCCCCTCGTCCGAAACCCAAGCACTAAGAATGGCAGAACCGAGCAGCGTCCGCCGAAAGAGTGGCTGGAATTCGCTCCCCACAGAGGTAATCAAGCTCATTGTTTTGCGTGTGGACAATCTCAGTACTATGCCGCTCGCCGCATGCTCGTCAGTGCTGTACCGTTTACTCAAAGCCCTCAGGCCGGAGCTTTTTAAGCTAGCTCCTTGCTTGCTGATGCCGCCTGATCTTCAGAAACGGCATGTCACGTAGCATAACAATCGTACGGTGGCAAGCATCAACCCCCTTGACTGCGATCCGTTCCCCGTCAGCCTCAACTACATTAACGGTATGTACTGCGTCGGCATGAACACGTCTTGGATGGTGCTCGTCGATGGTCGCGGCAGCTGGATGCTCGTGGAGGTCTACACCCTGCGATTGATCCCCCTTCCTTCGATTAACCCTGCACTGCTTTGGCACCGCGGCCCAGAATACTCGGAATCTTACAGTAGCCAACATGATACCAACTTTGATTTGCTCAAGGTTGTAATTTGCCAAGTGCCCACAAGATCTGTGAATTATAAAGACTTCAGGCTAATTGCGTTCTTCAACTGCGGTCTCGCCTATCTGACAGTTCACTGCGGTAAGTGGATAAACCTGCACGTCCATCGCAGGATCATACATCCTCCATGGTTCTCTGATGCCATTGAACACAAGGGCTTCATTTACGCTGTCGACTCCTTCTATGGCTGGACGTATTGCTGGCCTACTCCAGTCATCGCTACAAACGGCTGTTACAGTAGTATGTTACTTTCCTATGATATCATGATGGCTTTCTTATATTACTGTCAACATTTACTGAAAAATAATCATGCTCATAACATGTTGTTCTTAAGATTGACTAAATCAAGAGCCCTTTTTTATTTGACTCGAACTTGATATGATGTTGTAGGCCGCCTGGTGTCCCTACCCTTCCTAATCCCAGAACCTTTCAAAGAAAAGCGGCATGGCAGTTGTAGGTGGTTCCTGGCTCGATCAGACGACGGCGAAAGATTGATAATCGTTCGCACGTACCGGACGTGTTGTTTCGTGGAATACAATCATAGTCACTGCAAGGTCTTTGAGCAGGATCCCAGCTTCTCTGGGCCTTCAGGAATTTTTGACTGGAGGCTGGTAAGTAGCCTTGGTACATGCTCTCTATTTGTCGGACTGAATTATCTGATTAACCAGGAGATAACCGACGGCAAGGATCATGATGGCAGCGCGGTTTCATTCATCAGGAAAAACTGTGTGTACACAGCGTACCATGCGTCTCTGCATGCACCATACCCTGATATGTGCCGCCATGCTCTGCAGCCCAAAGTAGGAGAGAGGGTCGCAAGTATCAGACTTTGACCTGCTGGCTGGAGTTTCCCCGTCAGGCACCCATCCGGTTCAAGCCGTCAGCCAATCTCCACAGCTTAATAAATAGTAACGTCTAACTGAGCCAGTTAGTTAGATTCGTACACTTGGTGTAGTAGGATCTTTATTTAGTTTGATGCATGCACTTGTTCTTTCTTGGTAGCCCTTTTGTTCTGATGGCTGATGTTTGGTTTGGAAGAGAGAGTTGCGTCTTCACTCTTCTGGCCTGCTTACTGCTTCTGTTGCACCCCCAGCCCTGGTTGCTACTGCTGCTGTTTTCAATGTACAATCAGTAGTATATTTCGCCTGTTGGTTGAATAAATGTGTTGTTAGAATGACAAACACAATGTTTTGGAAGTCGTTGCACGGTTCGATCCTTTAGTGCCCCGTACCATACGTAGCTCATACTATTTATCGTACGGAACACATTTTCCACTTGTTGATAACATGCAGCCCATTGATGAAGGCCCAATAGAGAATCCCATAATTAACTGGAAGGGAGGCTCTCACATGAATCTGGCCCAGATACATGCTCGTGGTCCCCTAAACATAAATAAGTAAATAAATAAATAAAGCTAAATGCTCATGCACTAGTTCTTTGGGAAAATAGGTAGCCCGGTATTTCTTTTTGAAGAATACCCAAGCTAGGCCTATTTGTTTTCTCCGAATTACTGGGCTGCAAATCTTTCAAGACGAGGAGGGATGCATTCTGGCCTGGCCAAAGAGTATGGTCAATGTTTGTTAAAAGTAATATCAAAAGGGGTTGAAAATTCCAAAAAAATTTATAGCAAATGGGATATTAGTTTCTTTTTTTGTTTTTGTTCTTCACTGATATCTTATACGTATTTCATTGGATTTAACATGACATAGTACTAATTTATTTTTAAATTTGTTTTAGTATGGCTATTAATTTTTGGATTAAGAATATTTTGTTCCCCAGCAAAAATTTGCGAATTTTCAAAATTTCCCACATATTATTTATTTTTTTACCCTGGTACTGACCAGAAAATGGCCAACAATTCTAAAAATGGAAAACGAGCTGCAATAAATTCCATATGAATTAGAAAATGAGTAAAAATTATAAAAATAATAGCAAATGGGCTGTACACGCCACATATTTCGAGGCTGACTTGTTTACGCAGGGCTTTGTCAGTGAACACACGATTCTAGCAGAAGTGACTGTTGGATATCCATCCAACAGCCGACGTGCTTCTTCAATCTCTGATCTTCCTGCTCCAGACGCCTAAACTAGCACCGACGGGACTGCCTGGTCCCTCCTCTTGTGGCCCGCTGTGATGCCGCGCAGGCTTCCCCGGCCCACCCTACTCCCTCCGCTGACCTGGCCGCACGCAATCAACTGCATCCTTATTATGCGAAAAAAATGATTCCTCCCACTGAAATCTGGGGCGTACTAGTTCGGAGGCTGACCTGTGGGCCTACTAAGTTGACGCATACGCAGGGCTTGTCAACTTAGTCAACAAACGATTCTAGCAGTAGTAACCATTTGATTTGAATCAAACGGTCCTGCTGCTTCTTCAATCGCTGCTCTTCTTGCACCAGCCACCCAAACCAGCGCCGGGGAGACCGCCTGCTCCTGCCTCCAGTCGTCGGCTGTGCTGCCGTTGATGCCTCATCGCCCCCTACTACTCCCACCGCTAGCCAAGCCCTGCGGCGACGGCAGCCTCACATCGCAGCTGAACGAGTGAACCCTCGTACTCCTCTCCGCGTGGGCATCCACTACCACGTCTTCCCCGGCTCCGCGTCGTCCCCTTCCTAGGCCTCACCATTGTCCACCGTCTTGGTGCTCTTGGCGCAGCGTGGTCAATGTGGTCAACGACATTCCATCGGAAGAGTACTATTCGTGGAGAGGCTGACATCTGGGTCCACGGCTACAACCTAGTTTTTTTGTGATTTGCCAAGTAAGTCGCTTTGTCAGGCCTATTGGGCTGTAAATCTTTCAAGACGAGGAGAGCTTTCATTCGGCTGGCCGAGAAAATGGCCCATCAGTAATGAGAAATGGGCTGTACATTTTTAGAACACATCAACCCGACAATTAGTTTCAAATATCTTTTTTTTCATTTTGAGATTTTAAATTACATTAATTTTTATGCGTGGAGAATTTGTTGGATTTTATATTGATATACATTTATTTTTAAAATCAGTTTGAATGCGAGTCGAAATTTCGGGATTAAAAACAGTTCGGACCGCACTGAAATATGCAAAATTTCATATAATTTTTTAACCGTGGCCACAATATGGGCTGTAATGCTAACAAAAAGAATATGGGCTCCAAAAAAACCCTTAAGAATTAGCAAATGGGCTGTAAATTATTAGAAACAATGGCAAATGGGTTGTATGCTGTTTTCCACTGATTTGAGGCTTTCCTAAAAAAAAGGTTGACGCACAAGTAGTGACAATTGGATGTCCATCCAACGGCCGTCGTGCTTCTTCAATCTCTGTTCTTCCTGCTCCAGCTGCTCAAACAAGCGCCGGCAGGACTGCCTACACCCTCCTCCCCGCGGCCGGCTGTGCTGCCACGTAGGCCTCACCGCCCCACCGTACTCCCATCGTTGGCCTAGCCATCCCTCTACTCACCCACACCTGTTGTTATTCTCTGGCGACGGCAGACGAACCAGTAAACCCTCATACAGTCGTACTCCCCTCCGTGTGGGAAACAACTATCGAGTCTTCCCTGCCTCCATGTTGTTTCCTTCCTAGGCCTCGCCGTCGTCCACCGCCCCGGTGCTCTCGGCGCGGCCTGGTCAACGTGGTCAATGACCGACATGCATCTGAAGTGGACTGTACGTGGAGAGGCCGACAGCTGGATCCACGGCCGCACAGAAGGAAATGCCTCCTTATTACGTGCAAAATAATGATTCCTCCACCTGACATTAGGGACCCACCGAAAGGGCCTCTGTATATCACGAAAAAATGTTACCTCCGCTGACAGCTCGGACCCACCAGCTATATCTTCGCACGCAAGGAAGTGCCTCCTTATTACGCACAAAAAATGAATACTCCCCCTATTAGCTGGGACCCAGTATAGTGGCAGGCTGACTTGTGGGCCTACTAAGTTGACGGGGATGGAGGGCTTTGTCAACTTAGTCAATATGCATGATTCTAGCTCCAGTGACCGTACGATGTCCATCCAACGACCGTAGTGCTTCTTCAACCTCTGGTCTTCTTGCTCCAGCCGCCCAAACCAGCGCCGATCGTGCCTCGTGCTCCAGCCTCTCGTGGCCAGCTGCGATGCGGCAGAGCCCTCACCGCCCCCTACTACTCCCACCGTTGGCCAGGCCATCCCTCTACTCACCCACACCGCCTGTTTTTCTGCAGCGACGGCAGCCCCACACCGCAGCCGAACTAGTGAACCCTCGTACTCCACTTCGCGTGGGCATCCACTGCTGCGTCTTCCCCGGCTCCGCATCGTCCCCTTCCTAGGCCTCGCCGTCGTCCACCGCCCTGGTGCTCTCGGCACGGCGTGGTCAACATGGTCAAGGAACGGCTTCCATCGGACGTGGACAATACATGGAGAGGCTGCTAGCTGGGTCCACGGCCGCAGCAAGGAAGTGCCTCCTTATTACGCGCAAAATAATTATTCCTCCACCTGACAGCAGGGACCCACCGGACGGGCCACCGTATTTCACGAAAAAAAGTTTCCCCCTGACTGTTGGGACCCACCAACTACATCTTCGCACGCAAGGAAGTGCGTCTGGGCAAAAAAAATGATTCGCCCCCCTGACTATTGGGACCCACCAGCTACATCTTTGCACGCAAGGAATTGCCTGACAGTCGAGACCCACCTGGTCGAAGCGTATGTAGCATTGTCATACTGGTTGTGAATGTGTACGTACATATATACTGGTCGATGTATAGGCGCGCACGTATCATAGTAGAGGTGCGCACGTAGCATGTACACATACGTACAGCGGCCAGGGTGCAAGAAAGAAAATACAGCTACGTATGTGTACGTACGGGCGCGGTCTCGAACGCCTACTCACACATACGTACGACCAGGGCTCGTGTGCATGGCAGGGTCGAAATGGAGAAACAACATCGTCATCGTGTTCATGGGGAGGCAACGGAATGCGTCGTGTTCATGGGGAGGCAACGGAATGCGTCGTGTTCATCGGGAGGCAACGGAACGTGTGGGAGCCAACCGGCTGGGTCGGAACGGAATGCGTGGTCGTATTCATCGGGAGGGCTTGGACGGAATAGGCGATGGAAACGAGGCCTGGCATACCGCAGAACAGAGGAAACGGCCTTGTGTTCGACCGGCCACGTTCGAAACGGGATCCTGTTCATCGGGAGGGGTCTGGCGCACCGCAAAACGGAGGAAACGGACCTCCTACAGTCAAAACGGGGGTCCTGTTGATCGGGAGGGGTGTGGCGTACTGCAAAACGGACGAAACGGACTTGTGTTGGAGCGCTACGGTCGAAACGGGGGTCATGTTCATCAGGAGGGGTGTGGCGTACCGCAAAACGGGACTCCACGGGATACTGTTCATCTCCACCGTCTACCTCCTCCAGCCTCCACGGGCAACCGTCGACCTCCTCCAGCCTCCACGGGCTCCTGTTCATCCAGCCTCCACCGTGCGCTACTCCACCAGCTACTGTTCAACCACCCCTCCATGGGCACCCCTCCACCGTCTACTATTCATCCAGCCCTCCACAGGGTCATCCTGTTCATCCAAAGGCAATGCCACGGGGTCCTGCATCCACTCCCACCGCTCACTGTTCATCCACCCCCCACCCCCCGCAATGCTCACAGTTCATCCAATCGAGCGGCTTCAGTTAGCAGCAGTATCGAAGGAACCGCTTGATCGGATTTAGTTAACAGCCATTGATCGATCGCTCGGGTTCAGTTAGAGCCCAACGCCTCGCTCGGGTTCAGTTAGAGCCGACGCCTCGCACACATGCACGTACATGTACGAGAGAAACGCGCATCGCTCGGCCCCCGACCGCCCACCGTAACCGGGAACTCCCTAAAATTTTCTTCGCCCTCGCTTCTACCACGGTTTTTTCCGTCATGGATGGCCCAAAGAATGTCATGCAGCTACGTCTCCGGCCCGCCCAGGACGAAAAGCCCATTTTCTATCATGATTTTTTGTCATAGAGGTAGGAGCCCACCACATATATGATGATACCGGGTTTTGTCACAATTATCGTCATAGAAGTGTCATATGTGTGACAGAAAAAAATTCGTTTGACCCAAAATGTCACGTATGTGTCTTTTTTTGTAGTGCTACCACAAGCCCCCGCGGTACTACTACTCCCTTGAGCAGTACTACTGCACGCCACAGTCACTTTTGCATTTGGCAACCTTTGTTTCACAAAGACAAGGATAAACGGATGGTGCTGTATTGAAGCGAAGGAAAGGTGGTGCACAGGAATAGATGTGTACGTGTTGATTCCACCCTAACCTTCTGAAGCAGACCCCCTCTTAATAGTATGGCTTTCCTACGATCCAAATCCGTCGAAAATAAACGTAGAGAACCACCGTCTTAGATAAGCTCCGAGGGGCGCCGAATCGTCTTGTGCCTAGACATGAGATATCTGAATTGCTGAATGCACACGATTAGTCCGCAAAGCACTATCATCAATCACCAAAACCACTTAGGGAGAAATATGCCCTTACAATCTCCCCCCTTTTGGTGGATTGATGACAATACGGGATATGCATATAGAGATATAAAATGATCATAAGCAAACCCAAAATCTATAACATATAGACAGGCTCCCCTAGATGTGTGCATTCTATAGGTATGCTTTGGACTGCCCAACACAAACACTAGGATCAATACTCCCCATGGGTTTTATATGCAAGGCAATCCTTGCAACAATATAAGTGAAGCCAGAGATAACTTTGTTACTTGACTTGATAATTTGTGTATTCCTGTTGATGAGAAATGGTTACTGTTAGGTGACTTTAATTTCGTAAGATCCATGGATAATAGGAATCTACCTAGTGGGGATATAAATGACATGTTTATCTTCAATGAGATAATTGGGCACTTGGGCCTCCTTGAATTACCCATCAAAGGCAGGTCTTTTCACTTGGTCTAATATGCAGGATAACCCACTTCTTGAGCAATTAGATTGGTTCTTCACTTCAGTGGACTGGATTACAGACTACCCCATGACTGAGGTGCTGCCCCTGGCTAGGACTGCATCTGATCAAGTCCCATGTGTGGTTTCTATTAGGACTTCCATCCCAAAGTCAAATCTTTTAGGTTTGAGAATTATTGGATGGAGTTGGAGGGTTTCATGGAATGTGTTGAATCATCCTGGCAAAAACCTTCTAGGAAGGGGCACATAACTACTAGGATTGTAGATAAATTCAAATCATTGAGAATGTGCCTCAAAAGGTGGGAAATGAATGTCTCCAAGTTAAAATTGCTGATTAGCAAAAGTAATCATGTTGTTTTCCTCTTGGATGAGTTGGAGGAGTGGAGGCCTCTGTTTAGGTAGGAGATCAACTTCATAAGAATTGTCAAGGGCCATCTATAAAAGCTTTTGCATCTGCAATTTCTTTATTGGAAAAGGAGATGCACTATCAGATACTTCAAAGTTGGAGGGGAAAATGCCAAATTTTCCATCCCATGGCCACGGAGAGACACAGGAGAAACTCCATTGCAAGCCTTAAGTTAACAGATGGTTCTATGGTCCCTGATCACTCTCAAATGGCATGAATTATTTGGAGCTGTTATAAAAATAGAATGGGCACCTCAAGAGAGATTGTGATGGGTTTTGATCTATCTTCACTTATATCACCTGTGGAGGGCCTTGATTTGCTCACCAAGCCTTTTGAAAAGGAGGAAATGGATAAGGTGGTCAAACACATGCCTGTGGATAAAACCCCAGGACCTGATGGTTTTAATGGTCTGTTCTTCAAAAAAATGCTAGCTTATAATTTCACAGGACTTCTATGAATTAGCTCAGGCTTTTCATGAGGGCACTGCTGTCTTGGAGAATATCAATGGTTCTTTCATCACCCTGGTGCCCAAAAAGCTCACACCTGAGGAAGTGGGTCATTATAGGCCTATTTCTCTTACTGGTATGGGTCTGAAATTTCTTTCTAAAATGGCTGCCAACAGGTTTCAAGAGGTGATAATGCAATGTATTCATAAGAACCAATCTGGTTTCATAAAGAGCAGAAAAATCCAGGATTGTATTGGTTGGACTTCTGAGTACCTGCACCAATGCCATCAGTCAAAGAGGCCAATTGTAATTCTTAAACTTGACTTTGAGAAGGATTTTTACTCTTTGGAGCATGAAGCCATCTTTCAAATCTTGAGGCATAAAGGTTTCAATGAGAAATGGATTCTTTGGATGAAACAACTTCTGGCCACTGGTACTTCTTCTGTTCTTCTCAATGGTGTCCCTGGCAGGAAATTTGTTTGCAAAAAGGGAGTTAGGCAGGGTGACCCTGTCTCTCCTCTTTTATTTGCTTTAGCTACTGATCTCTTGCAAAAAGTTATCAATGACATGTTCAGAAGAGGAATCCTTCACCTTCCTATACCATGTCATGATCAGGATTACCCAGTGATCCAATATGCTGATGATACTGAGGGAGTCCTGGATTAGGGGTTGTCCGGATGGCCGGACTATGACCTTTCGCCGGACTCCCGGACTATGAAGATACAAGATCGAAGACTTCGTCCCGTGTCCGGATGGGACTTTCCTTGGCGTGGAAGGCAAGCTTGGCGATACAAAGATCTCCTCCCATTGTAACCGACTCTGTGTAACCCTAGTCCTCTCTGGTGTCTATTTAAACCAGAGAGTTTTAGTCCATAGGACGAACAACAATCATACCATAGGCTAGCTTCTAGGGTTTAGCCTCTCTGATCTCGTGGTAGATCAACTCTTGTACTACCCATATCATCAATATTAATCAAGCGGGAGTAGGGTTTTACCTCCACCGAGAGGGTCCGAACCTGGGTAAAAACATCGTGTCCCTTGTCTCCTGTTACCATCCGCCTAGACGCACAGTTCGGGACCCCCTACCCGAGATCCGCCGGTTTTGACACCGACATTGGTGCTTTCATTGAGAGTTCCTCTATGTCGTCACCTTTAGGCCCGATGGCTTCTTCGATCGTCAACCACGATGCGGTCCAGGGTGAGACTTTTCTCCCCGGACAGATCTTCGTATTCGGCGGCTTCGCACTGCGGGCCAGCTCGCTTGGCCATCTGGAGCAGATCGAAAGCTACGCCCCTGGCCATCAAGTCAGGTTTGGAAGCTTAAACTACATGGCCAACATCCGCGGGGACTTGATCTTCGACGGATTCGAGCCACGGCCGAGCGTGCCGCACTGTCCCGATGGGCATGATCTAACTCTGCCGCCGGATAGCGCCCAGAGTGCCGCTCAGGTGTCTGCTCCGACCATTAGCTCAGAGCCGACTGCGCTAGTCGGGGACGGACGGTTGGACGCTGCCCCAGGAGCCGCAATCCCTACGGCGATAGAGCCGAATACTAGCCTAGTCCTTTGCAAGGCCCGTGACTCCAAGGTGCCGGACTCTATTCCGGACTATGAATCTTCTGCACCCTTCCGATCGAACCCGATTGGGCTCCGATCATGGAGTTCACCGCCGCGGACGTCTTTCAGCACTCGCCCTTTGGTGATATCCTGAACTCCCTAAAGTCTCTCTCTTTGTCAGGAGAGCCCTGGCCGGACTATGGTCGGGGTTGGGATGCGGAGGACGAAGAAGTTCGAAACCCACCCACCACCCACTTTTTAGCCACTGTCGACGATCTAACCGACATGCTCGACTTCGACTCCGAAGACATCGACGGTATGGATGCCGATGAAGGAGATGACCAAGAACCAGCACCTATAGGGCACTGGAAGGCCACCTCGTCATATGACATATACATGGTGGACACCCCCAAAGCAGGGGATGGCGATGAAAAAGCGGAGGACGGCCCCTCCAAGAAGCAACCCAAGCGCCAACGTCAGCGACGCCGCTCTAAATCCCGCCCAAGCAAGAACGGCGAATCCGGCACGGGAGACGTCAACACCCCGGACAGTGCCAAAGACATCCCCCTCCAGCAGGATTCAGCGTAGGAGGACGAAGGAGCCAGCCCTCATGAGAGAGCGGCCGACAGAAAGGTCGAGGACGACAATTATATGCCTCCCTCTGAAGACTAGGCAAGCCTCGACGACGACGAATTCGTCATGCCAGAGGATCCCGTCGAACAAGAGCGTTTCAAACACAGGCTTATGGCCACGGCAAGAAGTCTCAAGAAAAAATAGCAGCCGCTTAGAGCTGAGCAAGACCTGCTAGCCAACAGATGGACTGAAGTCCTGGCGGCCGAAGAGTATAAACTCGAACGCCCCTCCAAGAGTTACCCAAAGCGCAGGCTGCTACCCCAACTAGAGGAGGAAGCAACTAAACCTACATCACCAGCGTACGATGCGCCCGATCGGCCACCCCGTGGCCGCGACAGAGAGGCCCTTCGGCCCTCAATCCAAGCCGCATCCCGGC
The DNA here is from genome assembly GCF_018294505.1 of Triticum aestivum. Taxonomy (NCBI): domain Eukaryota; kingdom Viridiplantae; phylum Streptophyta; class Magnoliopsida; order Poales; family Poaceae; genus Triticum; species Triticum aestivum. The sequence goes on from NC_057798.1 coordinate 277,325,545, forward strand.
GCTGCTCTAAGAATACCAGAGCACGGGGAAACGCAACAGACCTGCGAGACATATTGGAGGATAAGGCAAGGCAAACAAGATCGATCTACGGATTGCGCGGGCGCCCCACATCACGTGACGATAACCGTCACACCGGATATGATAAATACGGCCAGGCCGAATACAACAGACCAAGCTCATCCAAGCTGCGTCGCGATATAGCCTAGTACAGGGGCGCCGCACACCCACTATGCTTCACAGACGAAGTAATGGATCATCAAATCCCTGAGGGTTTTAAACCCGTAAACATCGAATCATACGATGGCACAACTGATCCCGCGGTATGGATCGAGGATTATCTCCTTCATATCCACATGGCCCGTGGTGATGATCTACACGCCATAAAATACCTCCCGCTCAAGCTTAAAGGACCAGCTCGACATTGGCTTAAGAGCCTGCCAGTAGAGTTAATTAGTTGTTGGGAGGACCTAGAATCCACATTCCTTGACAACTTCCAGGGCACTTATGTGCGACCACCAGACGCCGATGACCTAACTCACATAATCCAGCAGCCAGAGGAATCGGCCAGGCAATTCTGGACACGGTTCCTAAACCAAGAAAAATCAAATAGTCGACTATCCGGACGCTGAGGCCCTTGCAGCCTTCAGGCACAACATCCGAGATGAATGGCTTGCACGGCACCTAGGACAGGAAAAGCCGAAATCTATGGCAGCCCTCACGACACTCATGAACCGCTTCTGCGCGGGTGAAGACAGTTGGCTAGCTCGTAGCAATAACATAACCAAGAGCCCTGGCAATTCGGATACCAAGGACAACAATGGCAGGTCACGTCGCAACAAGCACAAGCGCCGCATTAACGGTGACAATACTGAGGATACAACAGTCAATGCCGGATTCAGAGGCTCTAAACCCGGTCAGCGGAAGAAGCCATTCAAAAGAAACCCTCCGGGCCCATCCATCTTAGACCGGATACTCGATCGCTCGTGCCAGGTACACGGCACCCCCGAATAACCAGCCAACCACACCAACAGGGATTGTTGGGTGTTCAAGCAGGAAAGCAAGTTAAGTGCCGAAACCAGAGACAAGGGGCTGCGTAGCAATGACGAGGAGGAGCCCCGGCCACCGAACAACAGAGGACAGAAGGGATTCCCCCCGCAAGTGGGGACGGTGAACATGATATATGCAACCCACATCCCCAAAAGGGAGCGGAAGCGTGCTCTCAAGGACGTCTATGCGTTGGAGCTAGTCGCCCCAAAGTTCAACCCATGGTCCTCCTGCCCGATCACTTTTGATCGAAGGGACCACCCCACTAGCATCCGTCACGGCGGATTCGCCGCATTGGTCCTAGACCCAATCATCGACGGATTTACCTCACCAGAGTCCTCATGGACGGCGGCAGCAGCCTGAACCTGCTTTATCAGGATACAGTGCGAAAAATGGGTACAGATCCCTCAAGGATTAAACCCACAAAGACAACCTTTAAAGGCGTCATACCAAGTGTAGAAGCCAGCTGTACAGGCTTGGTTACACTGGACGTGGTCTTCGGATCCGCAGATAATTTCCGAAGCGAAGAGTTAATCTTCGACATAGTCCCATTCCGCAGTGGCTATCACGCCCTGCTCGGACGAACCGCATTTGCAAAATTCAATGTGGTGCCGCACTACGCATATCTCAAGCTCAAGATGCCAGGCCCTCGCGGAGTGATCACGGTAAATGGAAACACCGAACGCTCTCACCGAACGGAGGAGCACACGGCGGCCCTAGCGGCGGAAGTACAGAGCAGCCTCTCAAGGCAACTCCCCAATACGGGTGTTAAGTGTCCGGACAACGTCAAGCGCGCGCGAAGCAACCTACAACAAAGCCGACTGGCGCGTTCCGAGCAAGCATAGAAGTGCGGCACCAACCCCAGCCCCCGCCAGACGGTGATAAAGGTACCATGCGTACATAATTACGCTTTGAAAATACCATGGGCAGGGGCACAACTACGGCACGCCCAGAATGCGGCTCAACCGCACTTAGGGGCTCCCTATTCTGCCGTTTATTTTATATATATATATACTTCCAGGACTCAACTAGTCGGAGGACTGTCCGGCAATACACTCGCCGAACACACGAGGCAACAGCCAGGGCAAGAACAAGCCGCGTCGAATGTCCAGGTGGTCTCTATAACGAGTTAAATACATGTTTTTACTTAAAGTCCCGCAGCTTGCCCCTGGAGGGGGACATGTCAAATAATCTCACCTCTTGCTTATCGCACTATTTGTATCATTCTGCTTTCATAGCAGCCCTTTTTAATAAACAAGACATAGCTCTTTATCTATTATTGTATTCATCTATTTTTATACATATATGTTCAGTCATGACATTATGAAACCGTACACTTTGGTACGACCAATACACCAGGGGCTTAAGCACCCCATAACGTGGTGTGAGAAGACCGAACACTCTTCTGAGTGCGGCACCCCGAACTTATAGCACTATATGCATCGGCTCCGTATCATGTCTTGGGTCAATAGTTGGGTTTGCCCGGCTCCCATGTTTTGGTACCTTACGTTCCGCAATGTTGGCTAAGGTAGCGCTGGGAGAACTACTGCGATTGTGCCCCAGTTGAGCTGGGTTAACTCCTCAGTAGAGAAAGCTAAAACTGACCATCATGATAGTGCGAGAGACCGGTCACTGTTCGCGAGGTTTTTCAAGTCCTTAAAGACTTATGCCGCTTAGAGCGAGGAGCCGGATTTATCTGGCCTAGGCGTGGATAGCGCCCCGAACTCGGTCTTCTGAATACTAGGGGCTTCGCCGAAATTTAAAATTATAGAATTCTATGGCTAAGTGAGAGTGATAAAGCATTATAAGTCCGATGGCCTGGTTCGTTGTGCTGAGCGCCTTCCTAGATGGACCCAAGAATGGGAACAAGAGCGCTCAGGTTTATCCCGAACACCCCAGCACTCGTGGCATGGGGGTAGAAGCTGACGACTTGCATCTCTCAGATTTGATAAACGGCCACACAGAAGGTAATATTTTAAATTAACAAAGTGTTGCTTAACGCATATGAACAAAGTTTTCAGCGTACAGGATAACAGATGCGAGTCTACTCAAAAATTACATCTTTGGAGCATTCACCCGCTATAAGGCGGGCACCCTTCAGGACACGCTTATAATACATCTCGGGCGTGCGATACTCCTTGCCCGGCGGTGGCGCGTCCGTCATAAGCTTCTCCGCGTCCAGCTTGCCCCAGTGCACTTTAGCACGGGCGAGGGCCCGACGGGCACCTTCAATACAGACGGAGCGCTAGATGACCTCAATCCACGGACACGCATCCACCAGCCGCGGCACCAGACCGAAGTAGCTCCCAGGCATGGCCTCCCTAGGCCACAACCAAACTATGAGGCCCTTCATGGCCTGTTCGGCCACCTTGTGGAGCTCGACCAGCTACTTCAGCTGGTCGCTCGGGGGCACCGGATGTTCGGCCTTAGCATACTGAGACCAGAACACCTTTTCCGTCGAGCTCCCCTCCTCAGCTCGGTAGAACACGGCAACATCAGACACACTACAGGGCAGATCAGCGAACGCTCCGGGAGAGCTCCAGATTCGGGTAAGTAACAGATAATTTACTTTTATATTCTTGCTGTGCACAAAGAATGCCTTACCCGCCGCTATCTTCTTCATCGCCTCGATCTCCTGGAGGGCCTTCTGGGCTTCGGCCCTAGCGGTCTTGGCACTCTCAAGAGCTAAGGCGAGCTCGGACTCTCGAGTCTTCGAGTCACGCTCCAAACTCTCGTGTTTTTCCACGAGAGCCTGGAGCTCTTGCCGCACCTCCGCCACCCGCGCCTCCGCCACCCGCGCCTCCTGCTTCTCTCGCTCGGTGCGCTCCAAGGCTGCATTGTTTTCAGCCTTGGACACCGCTTCCTTCAGGGTCGCCACCTCGGTCGTGGCCCCTACAACATTTATGTTGGTCCTGTCATTATTTGCAACCAAGTATTTCGATATACATTCACATACGGTATTACATACCCTCCTTGTCCTCGAGCTGCTTCTTGGCACGGCCGAGCTCGTTCTCGGACTGCTTGAGGCTCTCCTTCAATATATTGACCTCCGCAGTCAGTGTGGCAGAGGTAAGCAGTGCAACCTGCATTCCCATATTGACATATTTATGTTAGACTCCTGCGTATATCTTTTTTAAGATCCTCAGCTCGGCTTTTATATCCGAACGCCAAACTGAGCATCAGGGGCTGCTGTCTATGCGGTAACATTTTCATATGTTTTGAACACATACCTCAAAGCCTGTTAACAGACTTGTGCAGGCTTCTGTCAGCCCGCTCTTGGCGGACTGAACCTTTTGAATCACCGCACTCATAATAGTGCGGTGCTCCTTGTCGATGGAGGCGCCGTTAAGCGCCTCCAGCAAATTGTCCGGTGCCTCCGGTTGGACGGAGGCCGCTGGCGTAGTAGGCATGCCCTTCTGGCAAAGGCGCTGCCTACCGGTCTCGGGAACCGTTGATGGTTCCAGAGCAATGTCCGGCCCAGGGACGGACTCAGATCCCTCTTGGGCTTTACCCCCTTTGGGCCTGAAGTCCGGGAGGTCGCCTTGCGGCTCCTCTGGGACCACCTCCTCCTGGTTCGGTCCCTTTTGGGACTCCAGCTCGGCGTCGTCCGTAGGGAGAGGGGAGGAGGCCGTCGGAAGTGAAGCGCTCTTCACATCCGACGAATTCAGGGAGCCGCTCGACGAATCGCCGAGCTGAGCTTTGGGCGGACTGCATAATTGAATTCAGCGTCAGAGGATACCGAATAATAGAGGAGCACCAGAAGTTATTCGGGTATCCAGACACTTACGATTTTGCCAGGGGCTTGACCCTCGATGGCCATTCCTCCCCACCATCTTCGGCATCGCAGGTGTAGTCCGGCAGAAGGGTCTTCCCCTTCTTGGACCCTCTGGCCTCCCCAGTTGGTGCGGCCTTCCTTTTCTTTCCTCCCCCCGTGGGAGGGGGAGAGGCTTCTTGTTCTTCTTCCTCCTCCTCGTCTTCAGAGGCGGAGGGTGCTTCGGGGTTGTCGGGCGATGAATCCGACACCACCACACGCCGGGAACTCTTTCGAGTCCCCGTGGCCTTCTTCTTGGCCTTCTTCTCCGGTACCACATGAGGTGCCAGAACCAGCAGCTTCGTCAAGCAAGCGTCCGCTCGGTCTTCGGGCAAGGGAGCCGGACAGTTGATCTATCCGGCCTTCTTCTGCCTGTTCTGTTAGAGGAATTGGGGTTTAGATCCCACATAGCATCAGATCTATGGAAAGCAAATACCCCGTAATGGGAAAATTAAGCTCGCCGTGCTGGCTTGGCGCTTGGCGCAGAATCCGCGATCCTCGGTGATGGGAGGGGAGACCTCGGAGCTCTTGAATAGCACCTTCCAGGCATCCTCGTGCTTTGTGTTGAAAAGCCGGGACAGAGTCTGGTGCTGGGCCAGGTCGAACTCCCACAAGTTGAAACCCGTCGTTGACATGGGAGAATCCGGCGGAAGAGCATGACCTGGACTACGGTGACAAGTTTAACCTTCCTGCCGGTCAAGTCTTTGATGCAGGTCTGATGTCCGGCCACTTTTTCCGATCAAGTCTTTGATGCAGGTCTGAAGTCCGGCCACTTCTGCCAAATTTCCAAGATGTGAGCCGTGTGGGGATGCCAGATCGAAATTCGGGGTCCGCCACACATTCAGGGTCACGCGGCTCGGTGATATAGAACCACCCCGATTTCCACCCTTTGATGGTCTCTACGAAGGCGCCCTCGAGCCATGTAACATTGGCTATCTTGCCCACCATGGCGCCTCCGCGCTCCGCTTGGCGGCCGCCCACTACTTTCGGCTTGACATTAAAAGTCTTCAGCCATAAGCCGAAGTGGCGATGGATGCAGAGGAAAGCCTCGCACACGATGATAAACGCCGAGATGTTGAGGATGAAGTTCGGGGCCAGATCGTGGAAGTCCAGGCCATAGTTGTCCCGCCCAATATGCGATACTATCCTAAAGAGACTCGAAGGTCCCACCAAGGATAGAACCGCATATTGAAACGCTTTTGCAAGGTGGATATCATTACATCAACATTACATAATAGATGGGGATACATACAAGAGGCATACAATGCCACATGAATACAACATCATCATACATAAGAGCATCATCCGGCAACGGATGAAACACAAACAGAAACTCAAACGACATCCACCCTGCTAGCCCAGGCTGCCAACCTGGAACCTATCCCCTGATCGCAGAAGAAGCAGAAGAAGAACTCCAAGACAAGCAAACATCGCTCTCGCATCAAGATCATCGCATAACCTATACCTGCAACTATTGTTGTAGTAATCTATGAGCCACGAGGACTCAGCAATCCCATTACCATGGGTATCAAGACTAGCAAAGCTTAAAGGGGAAGGAAAGGGGTAAAGTGGTGAGGCTGCAGCAGTGACTAAGCATATATGGTGGCTAACATACGCAAATAAGAGCGAGAAGAGAGCAAATGGAACGGTCGTGAAGCTAGCAATGATCAAGAAGTGATCCTGAACTCCTACTTACGTTAAACATAACCCAAAGACCGTGTTCACTTCCCGGACTCTGCCGAGAAGAGACCATCACGGCTACACACGTGGTTGATGCATTTTAATTCGGATCTGGTGTCAAGTTATCTACAACCGGACATTAACAAATTCCCATCTGCCCATAACCGCAGGCACGGCTTTCGAAAGTTTATACCCTGCAGGGGTGTCCCAACTTAGCCCATGATAAGCTCTCGCGATCAACGAAGGATATACCTTTTCCCAGGAAGACCCGATCAGACTCGGAATCCCTGTTTACAAGACATTTCAACAATGGTAAAACAAGACCAGCAAGACCGCCCGATGCACCGACAATCCCGATAGGAGCTGCACATATCTCGTTCTCATGGCAACAAAGGATGAGACAGGCTACGAGTAAAGACAGACCTCGAGTTTCCCCAAGGGGGCATCGCAGGCGGCTCGGTTTGGACCAACACTTAGACAAGCACTGGCCCGGGGGGGGGCTGAAATAAAGATGACCCTCGAGAGAGCTACTCCCAAGGGAAAAGTAGGTGGTGGTGAGGCAAATGGTAAAACCAATGTGGGGCCTTGCTGGAGGAGTTTTATTCAAAGCGAACTATCAAGGGGGTCCCATAAATCACCCAACCGCGTAAGGAAACACAAAATCCGGGAACATAACACTGGTATGACGGAAACTAGGGCGGCAAGAGTGGAACAAAACACCAGGCATAATGCCGAGTCTTCCACCCTTTACCAAGTATATTGATGCATTAATTAAATAAGAGATATTGTGATATCCCAACATAATCCTGTCCACCATGGAGCAATCTTCAACTTCACAACTAACAACGCTATAAGAGGGGCTGAGCAAAGCGGTAACATAGCCAAGCAATGGTTTGCTAGGAAGGTTGTCAAAGGTTAGAGGTTCATGGCAATTTGGGAGGCTTGATGAGCAAAAGATAGGTAGCGCAGCAAAGCGATAGAACGAAGCAACTAGCATAGCAATGATAGTAGTGAGATCTAGGGTAGCGGTCATCTTTCCTGAAATCCTGCTAGGAAGAAGAACGAGTCCATGAAGAAGATGAAGCCACGAAGACGAACCAAGCGTAGACGAATGAATCCTCACGATCGCAACGAAACGGGAACTATCGAGAAGAAGCACACAACATGGTACACACACCACACATGAACAAGACATGATGCACAACCAAGCATGATGCAAGACAAGACTATACGAAGCTACTCATGGCAAGGGATGATGCAAACAAGAGCAACACATCAAGGCAAGTTTAAATGAGGTCGGGAACAACATAGAACTAATCCGGTAAGTCCTCATATGCATATTTCAAAATTGGTCCAGATATGAATAAACCTTATGTTCAAGTTGTTAAACAGCAAGTTAAGATGCAACAAGATGATCTGCACGAAATTCTAGTCAAGTTACATATAAAGTTCAATTAGTTCGGAGCTACGGCCTAGAAGATATGAGCAAAACAAGTTAAACGTGGCATTGATGCAAAATGCATACAACATCAATAAAAACACCTCAAAACAAGGATTCAACATTATAATATGAAGCTACATGCAAAATCAAGCAAGTTTCATATAGAGCACACTCAAAACGGAGCAACGGTTCAACACATACACTATACAGGATATGACAACAATCTGTCCAAAACAGCAAATAGGCATATTGCAAGCATCAAAACAGCATGCTACAGAACATCAACATGATAATAAAAGGCATGGGCATGATGTACAGGTAAAGCATACCAAAACATTAACAGTGAGCTATCTCCAGAAATCACTAGAACATGCTCAAACACACATGGCAAGATTGCAAATAATAACAGTTTCAGACTTTGCAGAAATAACATCAGGTTGCAATGTTTAGAGCTATCAAACAACATGTTACGGGAACTTAACATGGCAAACAAAGGCATGGCATGAATCTACTAATTGCATAGAACAGAAGTCCCTTACTGACCATGAGACAAAAAGGATCAGAAGATATGATGGCACCCATGTAAACATGGCAAGTTATATGACAGATTCATACATGGCAGAAACAACAATAAGTAGGCATGTTGGTGAGCTTGTACCACTCACCACAGAGAATTACATGGCATGGCAAGGAAACCAACAGAAAGAAGACATGTTTATGACACTAAACAAGGAAAGAACAAGTTCATAGCATGCAAGGATAAACTACAACAACCTTGGCAAAATTGAATAACATGTAAACAATCTGCCAGGAAACCTTCTATAGAAAAAGTAGAGCAAGACAATGACATGCTAGACTACTCCATAATTTCAATACGGGGCATTAATGGATAGAGAATACCCATATGTTCAAAACATCCTTACTGAAGTATCTCAAAATATGCTTGGATCTCTCTGTAGCATCAAGTTTACATGGCATAAAAATAACAGCAGAACAGGGACTGAAATCAGCAACATCACGAAGCCTAGTTTGCATGCTTGTTCTAGTCACCACATTTATCACAAAAATACATGGCATACAACCCTGTAAAGATGGCATGATGTATCACAAAACACATGTAGACATCAACCTCATAGGATCCACGCATCAAACATGGCAAAAATGACAAATAAACATGTTCTGTTAACAGACAACAGACAACATTATATAGCACTCTTGCAACAATGATTCAGGCATCAAGATGAGCTCAAATGATCATGACACAATGGAACGAAATGTAGAGCATCACATAGCGATCATTTTGATATATTACACGCACAAAACGGAGCAGTATGCATAGAGATATGATGCGATGAACATGGCATGATAATGTAAATAATTTTGGGACTGGAAAAATGGACCTCGAGGGGGAAAAGTCAACTCGGCAGAACTCGCCGGAGATGTCGAGGGAGGGCCCGGGGTGGCCGGATCGGAGGCGGGGCGACGGATCCGGGCGGCTCCTGCCAGGATCTGGCCGGAGGCGAGGGGAAGGCCGGAGGCGGCGGGGACGGGGTCGCCGGCGCAGAGGGGATCCGGCGACGGCCGGCGGAGCTTGGGGCGAGCGGCGGCGCGGGGCGCCGGGCCAGGCGCGGCAGGGCGGCGCGGCGGCGGCCCAGGCCGACGCGCGCGGGGACGCGGAGGCCGGCGGAGGACGGGCGGCGACCGGCGGGGATCCGCTGGAGGGCGGCGACGGCGAGGCGCTCGGCGGGCGGCGGCGGCTTTCAGGCCTGGGCGGAGGCACGGCGGGCGCGGGATCGGGCCCGCGTGGGCCCGGATGAGCTCCGCGGGCCGCGGCGGAGGGGAGGGCGCGGGTGCACATGGTAGGCCACGATTGGGCGCGGGCGGTGGCGCTGGACGTGTTCGGTGCGGGCTGTACACGTCCGGCGGCAGGAGGAGGAAGAGGCTAGGGTTTCGGGGAATTCATCCGCGAATTTGGACGGGAGGCACATATTTATAGATTCTGGGAGCTAGGAGAGTCCAAATAAGGAGCGGTTTTCGCCCACACGATCGTGATCAAATGACCGAGAGCATGGAGTGGGTTAGGATGGGTTTTAGGCAACTTTAATGGGCTGTTGGGCTGCAAGACAAAAGGGGTTTTCTGGCTACGCGGTTAACCGATGGAGTATCAAACGACATCCAAATGGCACGAAAGTTGACAGGCGGTCTACCGGTGCTATACCGAGGCCTCTTGGCAAACCTCGGGCCATTCCGAGAAAGTTTAACACCCGCACATGAAAAGAGGCAAAAGGGGGCGTCGGGTGACATAGGAGAGCCAGATTGCAAAACGGACAACAGGGAAAAAGCTCGGATGCATGAGACGAACACGTATGCGAAATGAAATGCACATGATGACATGATAAAATGCAACACGCAAGCAAATGACATGGCAACGCCGACGAATAACTAGCAGACACCTGGCTCATCGGATCCGGGGCGTTACAGCACTCCTCCACTAACAAGAGATCTCGTCCCGAGATCTTAGGACCGAGACCGGGAGGAAAAAGGGATGAGGTGAAACAAGAACTCAAGAGAAGAAGCCAAGAATCTCGAGCACACGAGAAGAAGAGAGGAACGACGAGAATGACAAGAATCGAAAGCTCACGAAATCAGATAGACTATGAAACCACTCCGGTTAGAACGACATAAGAGACGAATAAGATGAAGGATTTAGGCAGCACTCCGGCTGAAAATGGAAGGAAAAGAACATGAACTAGAGAGGATGAAATGATCCTTGATGAAGACATGACACAAAACCTCCGGAAAGAATTTAAAGAGTTGAATGAAAAGAACTTAGAAGGAAGGGTTGAACAGAGTTGTTGAGAATATAAACAACGAAAGAATAAGCTTGTTGTGGTCTTATAGGTAACATCTCAAGATTATGAGGTGATAACCGGCCACAAACGGAAATGATTGGATAGCTGAGAAGAACGAAGAAATGCAAAACTCCACTTCAAAAGAATACGAAGAATTAATTACCCTTCGAGATGTGAGAAGAAAGATACTTGAGCTCCACCAACAAGAATGTTGATGAACTCTTTGGAGAATGAATTAAATCCTGAAGAACCACCACGAAGAACTCCGACAACAAAAGAATGATGAGATAGAATGAGGATGAAAGAATAATATTAAACCTTGAGGTGATTTATATGGGGGTTCCGACGAAATGACTGAGGAAATTTGAACTTTGGAAAATAAAAGATGAAAAACACTTGGAACTAGAATTTATTCATTAAGAACAAACTCCGAAGAAAAGGGATTACTCACTTGGATGAAATAAGGATAAGATTTATAGTATTCTTATCCTTCATCGAATGGAATTGATGACAAGTAATGGATTTTTGATACTACTTATTCTTCTTGAAAAGGATTAAGGGCGGTGTAGCACAAAACTTGAGGAAGTCTTCATGAACCATCGGTAAGATTGGAAAGAATGAATGAATTAATATGATAACAAAGGAAAAAGGATCTGAATGAACCACCGTGAAAATGAAAACGAACGAAGAGAAGAGAACGAATCCCCCGAAAGAATTAGAGCAAGCACGAAGATACTTGTGGAAATTTGGAAACAACAGAACAAAGAGATCGCGAACTGATTGAAGACTACTTGAAGGAATCACCGGAAGAATATGGAGACGAACAAAGAGAAGAATTTAGAATAATCGAAGAACGAAGCTGAAAACTAAAAACGAAGAAATCTTCTGAAATGATGGCCTCCGGATGGTCGAGAGAGAAAGCAACTCCCGAAATGCATCGAATGATTGAAAAGAATTTTCACGATTGAAACAATTTGATAGGATGACATCGAGCTAGCACCGTGAATCTCCGGGAGAACGGACAAGATTTAAGAGAGAAAAAACTCTTCTTCGGTCTCCAAATGACGACGGGAAACATCACCAAAATTGCTGAGATGCTCTCGGAAAATGACAAGCGAAGAGGTTGAGCCAACAATGAAATGATTTGAAATCGATCTTGAAAGGCATGTGACTGATAGAATCCATTCTTACGTCACACTTGAAAAAAGTTTAAGAATAACTCCAGGCGAATTAGAAGAGTCAGGTAAGATCTTGGAAAAAGACCTGTGGGTTAGGGCCCACTGAAGAGATAACACCGTTGAAAAGGATTGTTGAAGAGGTAGATGATGCACCAGAAGGATTGCAATAATTGAATGAGGTGACAACCTCGAATTAATTGGAACACAGGCAAATCTCCTGAGATGTCTTCCGAACTCCGGAATGATTGAATGGCGAGAGGCAAACGAGCAAGGAGAACACTTGATCCTAGAAAAGAATGTGATCACCCAAAAAAACTTGAATTGAGTGCACCGGAAAAAGAAAGGGATGAAGAATAACGAACGAGACGAGAATTCACCAGTTGAAATAATTGACGAAAGACTGACGAGGCTCCAGGAAGAAGAGGGTGGGAGGGCGGGAAAACAAAGGCAACTTGGAAGGGGAAAAAACCGATGAATAACTTCAAGAGGAAACACCGATTGAAATCATTGAGGAAAGAAAACAAAGACTTCACACGAGTAGGAAGGATACTCGATTACGGACTCCGGCTCCAAGAAGAAAAAAGGGTGGGCGGGTGTGAAAGAAAACAACAGAGGATTGAACGCAAAGATGAAGAGGCTCAAGTCAACTTGACGAGAAATGCACCGGATGAAAAGAGCTAAGAGCCAACGATCGAAAAACCAACTGCGTGACCCTAAAGAAAATTTTGAAGGGGAAGAGGAGTAGTTCAAAACACCTACATCAAGATTCCTTACCAGAGCGACGAAGGGGTTGAGGAGTAAAAATAATTCCTACTCTCCGATATAACTAGACTCCGAAAACAGTTTTCTTCTAGACTCAACAACAGCCAAACTACACGATCAATCAAGGGGGCTCCTAAGGGTCAGTCGAGGCTCTGATACCAACTTGTCACGCCCAATATGTGATACTATCCTAAAGAGACTCAAAGGTCCCACCAAGGATAGAACCGCATATTGAAACACTTTTGCAAGGTGGATATCATTATATCAACATTACATAATAGATGGGGATACCTACAAGAGGCATACAATGCCACACGAATACAACATCATCATACATAAGAGCATCATCCGGCTACGGATGAAACACAAACAGAAACTCAAACGACATCCACCCTGCTAGCCCAGGCTGCCGACCTGGAACCTATCCCCTGATCACAGAAGAAGCAGAAGAAGAACTCCAAGACAAGCAAACATCGCTTTCCCGTAAAGATCATCGCATAATCTATACTTGCAACTGTTGTTGTAGTAATCTGTGAGCCACGAGGACTCAGCAATCAATGACCATGGGTATCAAGACTAGCAAAGCTTAAAGGGGAAGGAAAGGCGTAAAGTGGTGAGGCTGCAGCAGCGACTAAGCATATATGGTGGCTAACATACGCAAATAAGAGCGAGAAGAGATCAAATGGAACGGTCGTGAAGCTATCAATGATCAAGAAGTGATCCTGAACTCCTACATACGTCAAACATAACCCAAAGACCGTGTTCACTTCCCGGACTCCGCTGAGAAGAGACCATCACGGCTACACACGCGGTTGATGCATTTTAATTCGGATCTGGTGTCAAGTTATCTACAACCGGGCATTAACAAATTCCCATCTGCCCATAACCGCAGGCACGGCTTTCGAAAGTTTATAGCCTGCAAGGGTGTCCCAACTTAGCCCATGATAAGCTCCCGCGATCAACGAAGGATATACCTTCTCCCAGGAAGACCCGATCAGACTCGGAATCCCGGTTTACAAGACATTTCGACAATGGTAAAACAAGACCAGCAAGACCACCCGATGTGCTGACAATCCCGATAGGAGCTGCACATATCTCGTTCTCAGGGAAACACCGGATGAGACAGGCTACGAGTAAAACCAGACCTCGAGTTTCCCCGAGGGGGCCCCGCAGGCGGCTCGGTTCGGACCAACACTTAGACAAGCACTGGCCCGGGGGGGGGGGGCTGGAATAAAGATGACCCTCGAGAGAGCGACTCCCAAGGGAAAAGTAGGTGGTGGTGAGGCAAATGGTAAAACCAATGTTGGGCCTTGCTGGAGGAGTTTTATTCTAAGCGAACTGTCAAGGGGGTCCCATAAATCACCCAACCGCGTAAGGAAACGCAAAATCCGGGAACATAACACCGGTATGACGGAAACTAGGGCGGCAAGAGTGGAACAAAACACCAGGCATAAGGCCGAGTCTTCCACCCTTTACCAAGTATATAGATGCATTAATTAAATAAGAGATATTGTGATATCCCAACATAATCCTGTCCACCATGGAGCAATCTTCAGCTTCGCCTGCAACTAACAACGCTATAAGAGGGGCTGAGCAAAGCGGTAACATAGCCAAGCCATGGTTTGCTAGGAAGGGTGTCAAAGGTTAGAGGTTCATGGCAATTTGGGAGGCTTGATGAGCAAAAGATAGGTAGCGCAGCAAAGCGATAGAACGAAGCAACTAGCATAGCAATGATAGTAGTGAGATCCAGGGTAGCGGTTATCTTGCCTGAAATCCCGCTAGGAAGAAGAACGAGTCCATGAAGAAGATGAAGCCACGAAGACGAACCAAGCATAGACGAACAAATCCTCACGATCGCAACGAAACAGGAACTATCGAGAAGAAGCACACAACATGGTAAACACACCACACATGAACAAGACATGATGCACAACCAAGCATGATGCAAGATAATGCTATATGAAGCTACTCATGGCAAGGGATGATGCAAACAAGAGCAACACATCAAGGCAAGTTTAAATGAGGCCGGGAACAACATAGAACTAATCCGGTAAGTCCTCATATGCATATTTCGAAATTGGTCCAGATCTGAATAAACCTTATGTTCAAGTTGTTAAACAGCAAGTTAAGATGCAACACGATGATCTACATGAAATTCTAGTCAAGTTACATATAAAGTTCAATTAGTTCGGAGCTACGGCCTAGAAGATATGAGCAAAACAAGTTAAACATGGCATTTATGCAAAATGCATACAACATCAAGAAAAACACCTCAAAACAAGGATTCAACATGATAATATGAAGCTACATGCAAAATCAAGCAAGTTTCATATAGAGCACACTCAAAATAGAGCAACGGTCCAACACATGCGAATCCCGGCGGCGAGGGGAAGGCCGGAGGCGGCGGGGACGGGGTCGCCGGCGCGGAGGGGATCCGGCGATGGCCGGCGGAGCTTGGGGCGAGCGGCGGCGCGGGGCGCCGGGCAGGCGGCGCGAGGCGCCAAGCCAGGCGCGGCTAGGCGGCGCGGCGGCGGCCCAGGCCGGCGCGGGCGGCGACGCGGAGGCCGACGGAGGACGGTTGGCGACCGGCGGGGATCCGGCGGAGAGCGGCGACGGTGAGGCGCTCGGCGGGCGGCGGCGGCTTTCGGGCCCGGGTGGAGGCGCGGCCGGGCGGCGGCGTGCGCGGGATCGGGCCCGCTCGGGCCCCGGATGGGCTCCGCGGGCCGCGGCGGCGGGGAGGGCACGGGTGCCACGTGGCAGGCCACGATTGGGCACGGGCGGCGGCGCTGGACGTGTTCGGCGCGGGCGGGACACGTCCGGCGGCAGGAGGAGGAAGAGGCTAGGGTTTCGGGGAATTCATCCGCGAATTTGGATGGGAGGCACATATTTATAGATTCTGGGAGCTAGGAGAGTCCAAATGAGGAGCAGTTTTCGCCCACACGATCGTGATCGAACGACCGAGAGCATGGAGTGGGTTAGGATGGGTTTTGGGACAGTTTGAAGGGGTGTTGGGCTGCAAGACAAAAGGGGTTTTCGGGCTACGCGGTTAACCGATGGAGTATCAAAGGACCTCCAAATGGCACGAAACTTGACAGGCGGTCTACCGGTGCTATACCACGGCCGCTTGGCAAACCTCGGGCCATTCCGAGAAAGTTTAACACCCGCACATGAAAAGAGGCAAAAGGGGGCGTCGGGTGACATAGGAGTGCCGGATTGCAAAACGGACAACGGGGAAAAAGCTCGGATGCATGAGACGAACACGTATGCGAAATGAAATGCACATGATGACATTATAAAATGCAACACGCAAGCAAATGACATGGCAACGCCGATGAATAACTAGGAGACACCTGATGCATCGGATCCGGGGCGTTACAATAGTAGAAGATGAGCCCCGGTCGAATGAGTGAAGAGGAAAGCCCAGTCCGTGGAGGAAATGGGGGAGAAAAACAACCCTCTCATGGGGCCTAGGAGTGGGGATGAGTTGTCCCCCATCTGGAAGCCGGTGCGCGATGTCGTCGGACAAGTATCCGGCCATCCTCAACTTTTTGATTTGCCCCTCCGTGACGGAGGAGGCCATCCTTCTACCTCCCGCTCCAAACATGATTGGAGTAGGTTGAGGTGGGAAGTGCGGGCTTGGGCGTTGGAGCTCGAGCGCGCAGGGACGGATAAGCAAAGGAGGAAGAAGGCGTAAATGGAAAGGGTAGATCCTTATCCCCTTATATGGGCGGCCGAAACTACGAGCCCCCACCGGCCTAATAAAAACTCGCTTATCTCCTAAGCGCCGCGGTTAATGGCGCGGTTGGGTTACCCACGCCCGTATTGATGAGAATCCCAGAATAAGGGGACACGATCTCTGCTTTGACAAGACGTGCCAAGGAAACTGCCTCGCTAAACGCGCTGAGGTGGGACAGTAAAACGACTCGAAAAAAGGCTTGGCCGTGGTGTGATGTCACGCTGCGGAATACGTCAGCAGATTAGATTTGTGCAGATATTATTCTCTCTACGGTGGTATGTGGAACTTAGTTTTGTAGAGCCGGACACTATCCTTGTGTTCAACATCTTCTATGAAGTATTCGGAGGAGGAACCCGCCTTGCAATGCCGAAGACAATTTGCGCGCCGGACTCGTCATCATTGAAGCCTGGTTCAGGGGCTACTGAGGGAGTCCTGGATTAGGGGGTGTCCGGATGGCCGGACTATGACCTTTGGCCAGACTCCCACTCTATGAAGATACAAGATTGAAGACTTTGTCCCGTGTCCGGATGGGACTTTCCTTGGCGTGGAAGGCAAGCTTGGCGATACGAAGATCTCCTCCCATTGTAACCGACTCTGTGTAACCCTAGCCCTCTCCGGTGTCTATATAAACCGGAGAGTTTTAGTCCATCAGACGAACAACAATCATACCATAGGCTAGCTTCTAGGGTTTAGCCTCTCTGATCTCGTGGTAGATCAACTCTTGTACTACCCATATCATCAATATTAATCAAGCAGGAGTAGGGTTTTACCTCCACCGAGAGGGCCCGAACCTGGGTAAAAACATCGTGTCCCTTGTCTCCTGTTACCATCTGCCTAGACGCACAGTTCGGGACCCCCTACCCGAGATCCGCCGGTTTTGACACCGACAGATACCTTGATCATCCTCCCTGCAGACAAGGCTCAGCTTCTGGCTTTGAAAGATATGTTGCAAGTGTTCTCTCAGTCAATAGGCCTTGATGTGAATTACCATAAATCATTTATTATACGAATAAATGTTGACCCTGCAATGATGAAGGATCTAGCTGCTGCTTTTGGTTGCCAGATTTGAAAGATGCCATTTACTTATCTTGGCTTGCTAGTGGGAACCACAAGGCCAAAAATGGTGGATTTTATGCCATTAGTGGACTGTATGGAAAGGAGCATGACTGCCAGCTCCTCATTTCTCAATCAAGGTGAAAGGCTGCAATTTTTGAATTCTGCTCTATCCTCCATACCCATTTTCTTCTTGTGTA
Organism: Triticum aestivum; assembly: GCF_018294505.1. Lineage (NCBI taxonomy): Eukaryota > Viridiplantae > Streptophyta > Magnoliopsida > Poales > Poaceae > Triticum > Triticum aestivum. The sequence continues at coordinate 277,343,302 of NC_057798.1, forward strand.
GTTTGGTTGTTCCTACTGGAATCCTTAAACAGCTGGAGAGAATTCAGAGGCAGTGCCTTTGGAGGAAACATAGAGATGAGACAACCCCTTCTCTTTCTGCTTGGGAGCTTATATGTAGACCAAAAAATAAGGGAGGGCTTGGTATCCTCAATCTGGGAGTATAGAATGTGGCCCTGCTCCTCAAACATGCTTGCAATTTCGTAAATAAAAAAGATATTCCCTGGGTGTCTCTAATCTGGGACTCCTATTACTATGAAAGGGTGCCCCAGGGAACTTCTGACTGTGGCTCTTTTTGGTGGAGAGAGATTTGCAAGGTGATGCAAAATTTTAGGGATTGCTCTTGGGTACAGATAAATGAGGATGACACTACACTTTTTTGGTCTGACAATTGGAATCTTGGTAATGAGGTTTCTAGCCTACAAACTGGATTTCCTAGGCTTTTTTCATATGCTAAGGATCCATGGATTTTAGTTAAGGAAGTTTTCAGCACCCAGGACATGCACCATCATTTTCATCTTCCTTTGTCTGCCCAGGCTTTTGATGATTTGAACATGATTCAAGCTATGATGGGCTCTCACAACAGGGAATCTGGCACAAAAGATGTGTAGTTTTGGCAAGCCTCTTCCAAATAGTACAGGCCCTAGATGTTTTATTCTCACACCTTTGTGTCCGAAACTTTCAATCCTTTGACTTGTTGGATATGGAAGTCATCTCGCACTCTCAAGATTAAGGTGTTTGCATGGATGCTCATTATGGACAGATTGAATACAAAGGATATGGTGGAAATAAGGCACTGGCACATGGAGGATGGATTTCATTGTAGGCTCTGTCCTTTGCAGACAAGAGAAACCAGGGACCATCTATTCTTTAACTTCAACTTCAGTGTTAGAGTTTGGAATTATTTGCAGATTGATTGGTCTGCTGGTAACTCCATGTCTGATTTGGTTATTCAGGCAAGGAGAAGTTTTCATAAACCTTTTTTCACTGAAGTGGTGTTCACCGCCTTCTGGAACATTTGGATCATCAGAAATGCCAAAGTTTTCAGAAGTGAGAGGGCAAGTTTTAACAAATGGAGAGGTGCTTTTAGGCATGATATTACTCTTCTGCAGCACAGGATCAGGTCTGCTTACAAGGATGATCTCTTGAAGTGGATTTCTTTTCTTCCCCCTTAAGACCTTCTGTTGTAAGACAACTTTTCTATTTTTTGATTACCCCTTGTAGTCCTCCTGTTGTAAATATTGTTTTTGCATTAATAAAGTTTTGATATGCTATGGAGGTTTGCCCCACAGTTCCCAGTCAAAAAATATATAAGTGACATAAAGCATGGAAGTAAGGTATAGCAAGTGAGCATGATGATAAGGGCACAAGATAGAATAACCTCACAAGCTACTAATCATACTAGACAATAATAGGATAAGAGTGAAGGCATATGTCTTACACCATATGATAGAATAACTCTCATGGTCTCACATACGAAACACAAACCAAAGCAACGAAGGTTCAACGAAACGAAAGCAAGGAAAACTCACAAATCCTACACTCTCTCCCCCTCTAGCATCGAGACACCAAAAAGGCAGAGAGGAGACCTAAGACACAGGTGTTAGCTCCCACTGAAGTGGCCACCCAACAATATTTGCATCTAGCTCAGCAGCAGGGATGGACTCCTCATCTGACTCAGCCCACTGATAGCCTTGCTTCGTCATCCAGGCAGCCTCAAGAGTGATGTTCTTCTCCGACCCACTTGAGACGTGCTCGACAAGCTTCCTCAAGATCCGATTGTCACGCTGGCGACTCTCCTTCTGAGCAACGTGAGTCTGGTACCATCCCTTGGCCTGCATGTAGAACAGAGCCTTCACCTTGGCCTTGAGCTTCTTAGCCCAAGATGGCTTAGTAGAGGGAGGTGCATACCCCTCAGAGCTGTCCTCAACCTCCTCCTCCTCAATCTACTCATCATCAACATCCATGCGGGCAGCCTCTGCCTCAGCCCGGGTAGTGGTGTTAGCCCACTTGTTCTTCTGGCGCAGCCTAATGGGCTCAAGGTGAATCCAATTGGCAGCATGAAACTCTTCACCCGGAAAGAGCTTCTCCCAAGTCTTTGAAATCAAGAGGTGCAAATAAGGTCCATATATGGGAACCTTACGATGGAACACTACAAACTGAAGCTCACACCACATGATAGGAGAGACATCAAGTGGTCCAAGTTGTTGAAGACGTGCTTCCTCACAAATAAGCATCATGTCCACAAGATAGGGATGCACCTTGTCCTTGTCTCCTATGCGAGGAAAAAGAGAGCTGTGGAATATCCGGTGCATGATGTCAAGAAACGGGTTGAGCACATAAGACTTCTTGCCATTGGGCAAAGTCTTCTCAACAAGGTAGGTTTGAAGCTTGTTCTTGGAAGCAGACTATGGGTTGGCATGCGGGCGGACCCTAACGGGCACATATGGCCCCTCATCACGAATGTGCAACAGATTCGTGAACTCCTTCCACTTAGCAGTCATCCTCTTTCCATTTGTCATCCAAGTCACTGTCTGCTTCTCATCCGTGTGGAAGTGGACGGAGGCAAAGAACTGGGCCACAATCTCCAGGTCAAAGTCCAGGTGGAATGTGAGGAGGTCTTGAATACCAAACTGCTCCACCAAATCCAGAGGCTCACCAAAATATGGCTGGTTCTTCCTCAGATGGTCCATGTCAATCCACTGAACGGGTACGTAGATGTTATGCTTGGCCTTGTTCACATCTAGTAAGATGAGATTTTGTTGCTTGGTCCAAAACAAGTCATTTCCCCTTATGAGTTCCCTAGGTTTGATGTAGGGGTTGAGCTTCCTTCGAATCAGAAACTCTGCTTAAGGCATTTCATCCAAGCCGACAACTGGCTCCCTGATCTTGGTGGCGGTGGCCTTGATGTTGCGTTGTAGGGCATTGGACCCCTCAGGAGCTTCCTGGTTGCGAAGATGCTTTGAGCTTGTATCACGGCTGGGGTTCAAGCAACGAGCACCGGAACTAGATCCACCACCTATGACACACAATGCAAACACACAAGAAGAGCGAGGAGTATTATTGCAAAGACCAAGGCCAAAACAGGACGAAACACATAGAAATGAGATCGGGTGTGTCAAAACAAAGCAATTTTTAAGTCAACGGTAGTAGTGTACCAGGACATGGAAGTAAAGTTTTACATCTGCTCTGGCCGTGGTAGTACTACACCGGGACGGCACAGTAGTACCGCACTTAGAGCGGAAGTAAATTTTTTACTTCCGCTCATCGGGCGGTACTACCGCTCTCCAGTGGAGCTGTAGTACCGCACGGGGCGGATCTCACACGAATGGGCGGTAGTACCACTCTGGGAGGAGCGGTAGTACCGCATGAGACGGATCTCGCACGAACGGATCTGGAAACATCCGTGAAGGTAAATCGACACTACCGTTGATCAAAACTACATTGTTGCAACACACCAAATAGCATATCTACTGCACTAGCACTCTCCAACAATCTCCTCTTGCAAATATTTAGCCCGAAATCACAAGACCTACCCATGCATCCCCCAAAACCTAGAAACAAAATAAAGAAGCCAAGAGAGAAGGTCTAGGGGAGATACCGGGGTCCATAGCAAGAAGGCGAGGTGGGGAACGATCCCACCGGTTGGAATGAGAGGAGAGTGGCCGAAGACGGAGATCCGGCGAGGGCCTCTGGTGCCGTTCTTGGGTAGGAGAGAGAGACGAAGTGGGGAGAAGATATGAATGTGCATGGGGTAGTTGGAACTCCCCCTACCCGTGCTTAACCCCACACGGTAGTACCATGGATCATCGCGGTAGTACCGCCCGGGCGGTAGTACCGCATCGTGGGTGGTAGTAGTGCTCATCCAGCGGCAGTAAAAAATTACTGTCGCGATGGAAGCGGTAGTACGGTGCCGTGGACGCAGCTGTGCACGCACAGGAGCCCCCACCTCCAGCGGTAGTACCGTGGCATGCCACAGTAGTACCGTAAACCCAAGAAAGTGCAAGATCGTCAAAACGAAATAAAACGGCCTTTCTGAAAGGATCGATATGGTTGACTAGAGGGGGGTGGATAGGCAACTAATAATTTTTTATACTTTTCTTTAACAAATTAAAACTTGCAATGAAATAGGTTGTCTAGATGTGCAACTACGTGGACAACCTATATGATGCAAAGACAATGAGCACACAAGCAAGCAATGGATATAACTCGAGTAAGCTTGCAAAAGTAAAGGGACAATATAACCAAGAGTGGAGCCGGTGGAGACGAGGATGTGTTACCGAAGTTCCTTCCTTTTAAGGGGAAATACGTCTCCGTTAGAGCGGTGTGGAGGCACAATGCTCCCCAAGAAGCCACTAGGGCCACCGTAATCTCCTCACGCCCTCACACAATGCGAGATGCCGTGATTCCACTATTGGAGCCCTTGAAGGCGGCAACCAGACCTTTACAAACAAGATTGGGGCAATCTCCACAACAATTGGAGGCTCCCAACAACACCACGAAGCTTCACCACAATGGAGTATGGCTTCGAGGTGACCTCAACCGTCTAGGGTGCTCAACACCCACGAGTAACAAGATCCGCTAGGGATAAGTGGGGGGAATCAAATTTCTCTTGGTGGAAGTGTAGATCTGGGCCTTCTCAACCAAACCCGAGCAAATTAACAAGTTTGATTGGCTAGGGAGAGAGATCAGGCAAAAATGGAGCTTGGAGCAACAATGGAGCTTTGGGGGAAAGAGGTAAGTCAACTTTGGGGAAGAAGACCCCTTTATATAGTGGGAAGAGCAATCCAACCGTTATCCCACTTACCAGCCCCGCACAGAGCGGTACTACCGCTGGGGAAGGACGGTACTACCACTCCACCCAGCGGTACTGCCGCGCTGCCTGGGGCCCTGACTCTAGGGCGGTACTACCGCCAGGAAAGAGCGGTACTACCGCTCAGGGCGGTACTACCGCTTAGGCCCACCGGTACTGCCGCGCTGCCCAGGGCGCTGTCGCCAGGGCGGTACTACCGCTAGGGAAGGGCGGTACTACCGCTTAGAGCGGTACTACCGCCCCTACTACCTCCCTTAGTGCCGCAAAACCCGACACGAAAAATTCGTTCGAGAATCGAGGCGGAAGTAGCCCAGACGCACAGCGGTACTACGGCCGAAACACCCAAGCGGTACTACCGCTCTTAGAGCGGTACTACCGCTTGGAGCGGTACTATCGCTGTGGAGTTTTCGGCGGTACTACCGCTGTGGACGCGGTACTACCGCTAGGGCAAAGCAGAGCATAGTAAGGGGAAAACAGCAGCTCCAGAGATGCGGAAGGAAAGACGACGGGTGTGATAAAGATGTGTACGTGTGATTCCACCCAAGTCTTACCAGAACGGATCCCCTCTTGATAGTACGGTGACTCCTACGAAACTAGTCCACCAACAACGAAACGAAGGAGCTACACTGTCTTGAATTACAACACCGAGGGGAGGAAATCGTCTCGTGCCAATGGATGAATCTCTGAAAGCACTAACGCACACGATTAGTCCGCACAAGCATTGTCATCAATCACCAAAACATATTGGGAATAAATATGCCCTTACAATCTCCCCCTTTTTGGTGGATTGATGACAATACGGGATTTGCACAATATGAAAGATATAGGATAAGTGCAATAGTACAACTGTCCTAAAATGTAGAAGGGCTCCCCCTGGATGTGTGCTACTTAGAAAGGTCCTTTGGACTACACGGCACAGAAGCCAGAAACAATGCTCCCCCTACATTTTAGATACCAACTACCTAAGCAAGATATGAGAGCAACATATATATAACAAGATAAGCATGGAACTCATAAGCTAGATAGACATAGATAAAGATACGAAGAGATAAGGTAGCATATGTCTCACACCATATGACTCGAGCTTAGGTCTTACTGACAGAGCCAGAACTTAGGTCTCACAGACACAAACCAAATAAGACGACAAGCGAAAGCACAAACACAAACGACGAAAGACACAAGACGCAAATCCCTAAACTCTCTCCCCCTTTGGCAGCGAAACACCAAAAAGGAGAGGGAGTGATGCTATGGCTCCAGGTGAAGGTAAACGAGGGACACCCATCAGATCTCAGAGGGATCATCTATGGTGCCATCATCGACCGGGAAGTGCTCAGCATCAGAATCAGTCCAGGGGCAGTGCTGCTGAATCCACTCCTCCTCCTCAGTAAGCTGATCCTCAGAACCACTAATCACAATAGCACCCATCTGACACATGAGCTCCTTGTGGCGACCTCGAGCCTTCTTCTCAGCCACATGAGTCATGTACTGACCGTGAGATTCCATGCAGAACAGCTTCTTCACCTTGATCTTGAGCTTCTTGGCCCAAGAGGGCTCTGCCTCAGAAGGCACGTAGTCATCATCTTCATCCTCAGCCTCAGCCCCAAACTCCTCCTCAGTCTCCATGGCAGCAGCAGATGAAGGAACTCCAATCCTAGGGGCCTGAGTGCCCCAGTTATCCTTCTTCCTCAGACGCTTGACATCGTGAGAAACCAAGTCTCCAAGCTCCAGCACCACCTTGGGATAGATACGATCCCAGGCCTTCTCAATGAGCAGCATAATGAACGGACCATAAATCGGGCACTTGCGTTCGGAGATAGCAGAAACCACTACTAGAAAAACCCCTACTAATGGCGCACCTAGTATGGCCATTAATGGCGCATCTGTGGTGCGCCATTAACAGCACGCCATTAGTAATTTTTACTAATGGCGCACCAGTGGTGCGCCATTAGTATCTGGTATACTAATGGCGCACCACTGGTGCGCCATTAGTATAGGCCACGGTGCGCCATTAGTATGCCTCCCAGGGGCCATGTATACCCAGGTGCTTTGGATACTAATGGGGCACCACAACTGGATGCGCCATTAGTAACCGCGACATACTAATGGCGCACTGTCCTGTGATGCGCCATTAGTGATGCGCCATTTTGAATCTAGATCTGGATCGTGATTTTTTGCCCATTTTTTGCTCGTTTTTTGCTTGTTTTTTGGCACGACATTATTTCAAACTTTGTTCCTGTTTTTGGATCTTGTTGCCATGGTCTTTTGCCGGAGAGGAGTTCGCTGGAGAGGAGGAGGTCGCTGGAGAGGAGTAAGGTGAAACCATGAGGGGATGGGAGGAGCTCACCCGAGAGGAGGGAGGAGGAGCTCACCGGAGAGGAGGGAGGAGGAGCTCACCAGAGAGGAGGGAGGAGGAGCTCACCGAAGAGGAGGGAGGAGGAGCTCACCGGAGAGGAGGGATTTTTTGCCTCACCGGAGAGGAGGGAGGAGGAGCTCACCGGAGAGGAGGGAGGAGGAGCTCACCGGAGAGGAGGGAGAAGAAACCATGAGGGGAGGGGAGGGGAGGGGAGGGGAGGGGAGGAGGGAGGAGGGAGGAGGAGGTCGCCGGAGAGGAGGGAGAAGAAACCATGAGGGGAGGGGAGGGGAGGGGAGGGGAGGAGGGAGGAGGGAGGAGGAGGTCGCCGGAGAGGAGGAGGAGGTCACCGGAGAGGAGAAGTATGGTGGAGGAGAGAAGGGAAGATGAAATGAAGAGAGGAGGAGAGGACCAGCCATATATACGGCATAGTAATGGCGCACCGCGGGCAGGTGCGCCATTAGTAATTTTTTTAATTTTTTTTATTTATTTTGAATTTTGAAGGCAGGAAGATACTAATGGCGCACCACGGGCAGGTGCGCCATTAGTAATTGTTTTTTTATTATTTTTTTGACTTATTTTGAATTTTGAAGGAGGGAAGATACTAATGGCGCACCATGGTCAGGTGCGCCATTAGTAAGTTTGAATTTTTTTGATTTTTTTGCCTCTCTAGATCTTAAAAGCCCCGTATCTTTTTTTCTGTTAGGTTTTTGAGGATTTTGAAATGTTTAACGGGGCAGGTGCGCCATTAGTAATTTTTTCTGTTTGATTTGGATGTAACTTTTCGAGTAGATGATTTTTCATATAAAAAACTTTTTCATCCGAGTTAGTATGCAAAAGTTATGCCCATTTTTACAAATTCTCGCGAGATTTTGCAAATGAAGTCAAAATTCATATTTGCAAATTTTCCCAACAACTAGGCCACATATCACATGGGAAACTTATTTTCTTTTATTTTTTTGACATTTTTATCATTTTCTTTTATTTTTTTTAAAACTGAAAAGGCGATCCACAGGGGGGGGGGGTGCATTCGGTGGAAGTGGTGGCCAAGGTTACTAATGGCGCACCATGGCATGGTGCGCCATTACTAGTTTAACTAGTAATGGCGCACCACACCCACGGTGCGCCATTAGTATGTTTGGACAGGCGCACTAGTTCAAAAAAAAAATTTGGTACTAATGGCGCACCGTGGGCAGGGTGCGCCATTAGTAGTTTCAACACTAATGGCGCATCAGAAGGTGGTGCGCCATTAGTATATACTAATGGTGCACCACATGTCTGGTGCGCCATTAGTGTCATTTCCATCTATAGCCCTTTTCCTAGTAGTGAACTAGCTCAGACCACATAACATGAGAGATATCCAAGGACTCTCCGGTGCTCTGCCCCTTCTCCCACTGACAGAAGAGAAGCATGTCCACGAGATAAGAGTGAACCTGGTCCAGATTCCCGATGCGAGGGAAAAGAGTTTCTCTGAAGATACGGTGAAGAATGTCCAGATAGGCAGGCAGCTCATAGGTCTCCTTCTTCGTCTCATGGTTGATCCTCAGAGTGCAGTAGGGCCACAGAGCTTGCTTGTGAGTGGCATTGGCACGACGGTGGGGGCGAAAGCCGACAGCAAACTCAAGTCCAAGATCTTCCAGCCCAATCAACTTCATGAAAGCTTTTCACTTGACTGGCAGCAACTTGCCATTTGTCATCCAAGTCAGAGTCCTGTCCTCATTGGTCCCAAGGTGAACTGTGGCATAGAATTGGGCCACAATATCAGCATCATAGTCCTTGTTGAATTGCATGATCCCAAGAATGTTCAGCTGAGAGCACATCTGAAGAGCTTCACCAAAGTAGTCAGGATCATTCTCCATATGCTCGGTGTCGATGGATTGCACATTGACATCGAGATTCTTCTTGGCTTTGAGGACATCAAAATAGATGGCAAACTGGAACCTGTTCCAGAACGGACGGTTGACCAAAGTGGGATCTTGGTCGACCTCATACGGGTTGCGGCGGCGCCTTGCTCAGAACTCCTTGGGCGGCATTTCTGGCACGGTTTTGCTTTGCTTTGGCTTGACCCCAGGCTTCTTCGGCAGTTGGGGAGGAGGATGAGCACTGGAAGATCCTCCGGCAGGCTCAGTGGGCTCAGTGGTGCGGTAGCACTTGGACGAAGCACGACCGGGGTTGACACGATGAGCCTGATGCTCAGGAACCTCATCACCTGGAACCACACACACAAACACGCAAAACAACCAGAAAGAACGAGCGTAAGCCACAAACACGAACGAAAAGAGCACTGAAAGGTTGAAGGATGATGGAACTAGGTAGAGGGCGGTACTACCGTGACCCTTGAGCGGTAGTACCGCCCCAAGCGGTAGTACCGCTCTGGGAGAGCGGTAGTACCGGTCGAGGCGGGGAAACATCAGTTTCCAACTACCGTGGTCAGATCCGGTACTACCATCCTACCAAATTCAAAAATACTCCAACCAAACACTAATCCAAACAGTCTAGAAGCATTCTCGATCCTACTCAAGCCTAGATCTGGACAAAAATGTAGAGATGCAACTGCTATTGCCCCAAGAGCGCTAGATTGGAAGTCTAGACAAAAGGAAACAGGGAACAGGGACAATACCAGCATCCATGGCAAGAGGACAAGGTGGGGATCGATTCCACCGAAGGAAACGGAGAGGAGCGCCCCAGAGAGGGAGATCTGCCGGAGCCCTCCCGCGGCGCCGGTTGCTGAAGAGAGAGACGAACGGGGCGAAGGGGTGAGCGAATGGGTATGGGGAGAAGAAACTCCCCCTGCCCCCGATATAACCCCCAGCCCGCGCCTCACAGCGGTAGTACCGCTCTGGAGGGCGGTAGTACCGCTGGGAGCGGTAGTACCGCTCTGGAGGGCGGTAGTACCGCTGGGAGCGATAGTACCGCTCTGGAGGGCGGTAGTACCGCTTCAGCAACCACGCTGCTTCTAGACCAACGGCTAATGCTCAAAAAGAAACGGAAAGCAAAGCCAACAGAACGAGAGGACCGACGCGACAACACACACACACACAACAGACCAGAAACAACTCAAACACAAACAACCACACGAAACAGAGCAAGCTCTGGCCTCTCTCAGGAGAGGGCGGTAGCCGGAGCCACCTATGTTTGAGTCAATTGGTATGGCACCGCGAATAATTATCCTTGGGCCCATGACCAAAACTCGTCTTTGAAGCACAAGTACCATCAGAAATGGCTATTGTGAAAGAGTTGATCATTTTATGCATAATGGGGGGAGGGAAAGTTCATTGAGAGATCAACACTCCCCCTATGTCCATGCCTACATCTAAGCAAGATACCAAGTTGAGTGGGGTGGGGTGTGCGAGGGTTCAAGTCACATTGCTCGAATCAATGATATTTAGCTCATGCCTTAACTCGCGAAATCTTGCTTCATCCAAGGGTTTCGTGAAAATATCTGCAAGGTTATCATGAGTGTTGACATACTTGAGCTCGATCTCTCCTCGCCTAATGTGATCCCGGATGAAGTGATACCGAATCTCAATGTGCTTTGTCTTGAAGTGTTGCACCGGGTTGAGAGAAATCTTGATGGCACTTTCGTTGTCACACCAAAGAGGCACTTTGTCACAAATGACACCATATTCCTTTAAAGTTTGCCTCATCCATAAGAGTTGTGCACAACAACTACCGGCCGCCACATATTCTGCTTCTGTGGACGAGAGAGACACACAACTTTGCTTTTTGGAAGACCAACTTACCAAAGAGCACCCAAGAAACTGGCACCCTCCGGAAGTGGACTTCCTGTCCACTTTGTCTCCCGCCCAATCGGAATCCGTAAACCCTTCAAGCTTGAAATTTTCTCCTCTTGGGTACCATAAGCCAAAGTTTGGGGTATGAGCCAAATATCGAAAGATTCGCTTGACCGCCACATAGTGACTTTCCTTTGGTGCGGCTTGAAACCGTGCACACATCCCCACACTCAACATGATATCCGGTCTAGATGCACAAAGGTAAAGCAAGGAGCCAATCATGGAGCGATATACCTTTTGATCCACCGCTGTACCATTGGGATCGATGTCGAGTTGGCACTTGGTAGGCATTGGTGTAGAAGCCGGCTTGACATCGCTTAGCTTGAACCGTTTAAGCATGTCTTGAGTGTATTTGGCTTGGTTGATGAAGGTTCCTTCTCTTCTTTGTTTGATGTCAAAACCAAGGAAGAACGTCAACTCTCCCATCGAAGACATCTTGAACTTGGAGGTCATGAGAGAGGCAAATTCCTCATTGAAAGCTTTGTTAGGAGAACCAAAGATAATGTCATCAACATATAGTTGGCATACAAACAACTCCTCTTTGACCTTCTTAGTAAAAAGAGTGGGATCGATTTGTCCTACTTCAAATCCACGATCTTGTAGCAACTCGGTAAGGTGGTCATACCACGCACGTGGGGCTTGTTTAAGGCCATACAGTGCCTTATCGAGTTGATACACATGATCCGGGAAGTAGGGGTCCTCGAACCCGGGGGGTTGCTTGACATAGACCAACTCATTAATGGGACCATTAAGAAAAGCACTTTTCACATCCATTTGTTGCAACTTAAAGTTGTGATGGGAAGCATATGCAATCAACAAACGAATGGATTCAAGACGAGCAACAGGAGCAAAGGTTTCACCGTAGTCGATACCCTCGACTTGGGAGTAGCCTTGTGCTACCAATCTTGCCTTGTTGCGAATGATGTTCCCATGAGCATCTTGCTTGTTCTTGAAGATCCACTTTGTTCCAATGACGTTGTGGTTCCCTGAAGGTCTTGGCACCAATCTCCACACCTTGTTGTATTCAAAGTTGTTGAGTTCTTCATGCATGGCATTGAGCCAATCCGAGTCTTCGAGCTCCTCATAGACCTTTTGGGGTTCAACACAAGAGACAAACGCATGATGTTCACAATAGTTAGCTAATTGTCTACGAGTGCTTACCCCCTTTCTTAGACTTCCAACCACGTTTTCCATGAGATGGCCTTGTGTGGTTAGTTTGGAAGCAATCTTCATGGCACGACGCTCTAATTCTTCCTCGGGTGTGGAAGGAGGAAGGTTAACTTGATCATCTTGAGTGCCGTCTTGAGCTTGCTCATGATCTTGAACATGCTCGAGGGGGAGAACTTGACCTTGGGCATCATTTAGAGGTTCACCTCCATCTTGAGGTTGATCTTGCCCTTGGTCTTGTTCATGAAGGTGAGGGCCTTCACTTTGTTCTTCGGAAGCGTGTGGGTCTTGGGGAGGTGATGGCTCCACTTGAGTGGAGCGTTGTCATTCTCCTTCGGCCACAAGGGGTTCCTCAATGGGTAGGATAAGACCAATACCCATTCTTCTTATGGCTTGGGGAGGAATTTCATCACCTACATCACAAGTACCACTTTGCTCCACTTGGGAGCCGTTATTTTCATCAAACTCTACGTTACACGTCTCCTCAATGAGTCCGTTGGACTTGTTGAGAACACGGTAAGCATGAGAGTTTGTAGCATAACCAACAAATATGCCCTCATGAGCTCTAGCTTCAAATTTAGACAAATGAACACCTTTCTTGAGAATGAAACACTTACACCCGAACACCCGGAAGTACTTGAGATTGGGCTTGTTCCTGGTGAGTATCTCATACGGAGTCTTGTTCAAGCCTTTGCGGAGATAGAGCCGATTGGATGCATGACAAGCTGTGTTGATGGCTTCGGCCCAGAAGTTGTATGGAGACTTGAACTCCGCCATCATGGTCCTTGCCGCATCCATCAACGTCCGGTTCTTTCTCTCCGCAACACCATTTTGTTGAGGGGTATATGGTGCAGAATATTGATGCTTGATCCCTTCATCACTAAGAAACTCATCCAAGGTGTAGTTCTTGAACTCGGTGCCATTGTCACTTGTTATTGTCAAGATCTTTGCATCATGTTGACGCTGAGCTTCATTTGCAATGTCGATGACGGTTTGTTGGGTCTCACTCTTCCTCTTGAAGAAGTATACCCAAGTGTATCTTGAATAATCATCCACTATCACCAAGCAGTACTTTCTACCCCCAAGACTATCAAAGGATGGGGGCCCAAAGAGGTCCATGTGGAGGAGCTCCAAGGGTCTCTTCGAGTAGATAATAGTCGTGGGAGGGTGAGCCGTCTCATGAAGCTTTCCTTCGATACAAGCACTGCAAACACGATCTTTGGCAAAACTAACATTCGTTAGTCCATGGACATGGTCCCCCTTGAAAAGACTTTGCAAAGATCTCATATTGGTGTGGGCTAAACGGCGATGCCAAAGCCATCCCACATCAACTTTAGCCATTAGGCATGTCGCGGTCTTAGTGGGTTGCTCCGAGAAGTTAACCACATAGAGACCGTACTCGACATGCCCAACAAAGGCTACTTTAAGAGTCTTGCTCCACAAGAGGGCCACGGTATCAATATCAAAGAAGGTGGCAAAACCCATGAGCGCGAGTTGACGAATGGAAAGTAAATTGAGTGCAAGGGACTCAACAAGCATGACTTTCTCGATCGTTAGATCATGAGAAATGACAACCTTGCCAAGACCCAATACCTTAGAATGTGAGGCATCACCCCATTCGACATTGGTGGGCATAGATGGGATATTGTGCACGTCCACCACCAAGTCCTTGCTCCCGGTCATATGATTTGTTACTCCACTATCGAGCAACCATGATCCCCCACCGGAAGCAAACACCTACAAGAGATCAATGCTTGATTTTAGGTACCCATTGAGTAATGGGTCCTTTGATGTTAGTAACAAGGGTCTTAGGAACCCAAATAGACCATTCAATGTACTCATAAGAAGAACCAACAAATTTAGCATAAACATGTCCATCACTAGCACGGCACAACACATAAGAGGGGTTAAAGTCGCCGGCTTTGTTGGGAGAGATGGCGTTGCGCTCTTTGGCTTCTCGGCTCTTCCCATTGTTCTTCTTCTCCTCAGGAGCACCTTCTCCCTCCTTGACAAAGGTTTGCGTGAGTGGAGGAGGTCGATTGGTCTTGCTCTTCTTCTCCTTGATCTTCTTCTTGTTCTTGGACTTGGGTGCAAACCCAACTCCCTCCTTTCCCACACCTTCCTTTTGATTGCTCAAAAGGTCATTTAGGTTCTTCTCACCTTGTATGCATGACACAAGACCTTTCTCGAGTAGTTCCTTCAACTTGGCATTTTCCTCCACAAGATGCACATGCTCACAACATGGGTTAGTAGCATTTGCATTATCAATTAAGACCATGTGAGGAAATGTGGCCTTTTCCTTAGTTAGCTTAACTTGGAGTTGAGCATGAGACTCCTTGAGGGTGGCATGAGCACTTTTCAAGACCTTGTGGGCCTTGTCAAGTACAACAAACTCCTCCGTGAGTCTAACATGATCAACCCCAAGTTTAGCCTTCTCGGAAGCTAGAACACGAGACACAACAAGAGCATGATCAAGATCTTTCTTTAGTTTAGCATGATCATCGTTGTGTGACTCCTCAAGAGTCAAACGATGCTCACGCTCTTCCTCAAGAGCATTAGAGAGATCCGATATCTCGTCGGCATAGTCACGACTATGACTTTCCATCTTAGTGATGGTTTCTTCATGAGCCTCGATCATGTCATTGGCTTCACCAAGTTGTTCCAAGAGAGCAACGAAATGCTTCTTGGATTTGCCCTTTAGCTTACTCATGAAGGACTCAAATTCATTGATCTCCTCATTAGACCCCTTACCATTATCGAAGTCATCCGTTGAAGGAGGGTTAGGAATAATGGTGGTTTTGATGTTGGGGGTTACCTTGTTGGTGGCCTTAGCCATGAGGCACTTGGCGGTGATGTTCTCGTTAGGTGCATCGAAGAGAGACACCCGAGGAGTTGAGACAATGGCAATGGATGCCATGGCCATTGTTTCACCATCTTCATCATCATCGTCATCCTCACGGTATTCTTCTTGAACCACCAACCCGCGAGAAGGAGTCTTCTTGGTGAAGTTGTTCTTGTTGGGGAAGGACTTGGCTTTGTCTTTTCGAATGACCTTGCCACCATTGTCTTCCTGATTCTCGTATCGACAATCCGCAACGAAATGACTGACATTGCCACAGTTGAAACAAGTTCTAACTCGCTGCTTCCCTTTGAGGCCACTTGAGTTGTTCTTGTTGAAGTTGGGTCTTGTAGTCTTCTTACTCCAAAACTGTCTAGAGGCAAGAGCCATGTGCTCATGATAATCATACTTCGTGTCCTCGGGGTTGCTCTCCTCATCTTCCTCTTCTTCTTCTTCTTCCACACTAACCTTGGCCATCAAGGCAAGATTGGGCTTCTTTGCCCTTTGGGAACGGAGCACCGCATTGTCGGCGGTCTTATCCAAGATGTTCATTTCAATGAACTCATCCAACACTTCACCAGAGGTCATGGAGTGGAAGTCCGGTCTTTGGCGGATGACGGAGGACATGGCCTTGTTGTAGGGCATCATGGCCTTGAGGAACTCTCCCTTGATCCAGTTGTCATCCGTGTCTTTACTCCCATGATCTTGGAGTGCGACCGCAAGTTTGGTCACTCTTCGAAAGAGCTCACGAGGTTCTTCATCCTCTTTCATTGCAAACTCATCGGCTTCATCTTGCACCACTTCATAGTTGGAGCGTTCAATGCTAGCACTTCCTCTATACATACGCTCGACACACTTCCATGCTTCTTTAGCCATGACATGAGGTCGAAGATGAGGGAGATCTTTGGGAAGGATAGCATCTTGGATGATGAAGAGAGCACTCTCATTGAATTGGTTGTCCACTTCTTCTCGAGGGGTGAAGTTGCTTGGATCATGAGGACAGAAACCTTCTTCAATAATTCTCCAAAGGTTAGTTTTCACATGTTTTAAATGACGCTTGAAGCGATAGACCCAAGAATCAAAATCTTCATTTTTCACATATTTAGGAGGACGACCGGCATGATTCAAATGCGTAGAGGGGATCGGTCCTTTATACACTGGGGGTTCCTCATGGGCATAGATGCCGGTGCCATTTCTACCACTAGTAGACGGACTCTTTTCACTATTAGCTTCCCCCTTGTCGGGGTTAGCATCCGTCACCTTGTTAGTGGGATCACCCACTTTCATCGGCGAGGTAGATGGTTTGAGTCCCTCTAGGAATTCAGTAAACATGCTTTTAACCTCGGCCGTCATGGAGGTTTTCAATGTGTCTAAATCCACATTGAGTTCCTCATGAGAGACCGAGGTTCCCCCTTCGGCCGAAGACGAGACGGGATTCACACCGGAGTGCTCTTCCGCATCGTCGTTGACGTCAACCATACTCTTCGGACGGCAAAGTCCTTAATAAAGAGACGAGGCTCTGATACCAATTGAAAGGATCGATATGGTTGACTAGAGGGGGGGGTGAATAGGCAACTAACAATTTTTTATACTTTTCTTTAACAAATTAAAACTTACAATGAAATAGGCTGTCTAGATGTGCAACTACGTGGACAACCTATATGCTGCAAAGACAATGAGCACGCAAGCAAGAAATGGATATAACTCGAGTAAGCTTGCAAAAGTAAAGGGACAATATAACCAAGAGTGGAGCCGGTGGAGACGAGGATGTGTTACCGAAGTTCCTTCCTTTTAAGGGGAAGTACGTCTCCGTTAGAGCGGTGTGGAGGCACAA
Organism: Triticum aestivum; assembly: GCF_018294505.1. Lineage (NCBI taxonomy): Eukaryota > Viridiplantae > Streptophyta > Magnoliopsida > Poales > Poaceae > Triticum > Triticum aestivum. Next base: position 277,360,096 of record NC_057798.1, read on the forward strand.
TGCTCCCCAAGAAGCCACTAGGGCCACCGTAATCTCCTCACGCCCTCACACAATGCGAGATGCCGTGATTCCACTATTGGAGCCCTTGAAGGCGGCAACCGGACCTTTACAAACAAGATTGGGGCAATCTCCACAACAATTGGAGGCTCCCAACAACACCACGAAGCTTCACCACAATGGAGTATGGCTTCGAGGTGACCTCAACCGTCTAGGGTGCTCAACACCCAAGAGTAACAAGATCCGCTAGGGATAAGTGGGGGGAATCAAATTTCTCTTGGTGGAAGTGTAGATCTGGGCCTTCTCAACCAATCCCGAGCAAATCAACAAGTTTGATTGGCTAGGGAGAGAGATCGGGTGAAAATGGAGCTTGGAGCAACAATGGAGCTTTGGGGGAAAGAGGTAAGTCAACTTTGGGGAAGAAGACCCATTTATATAGTGGGAAGAACAATCCAACTGTTATCCCACTTACCAGCCCCGCATAGAGCGGTACTACCGCTGGGGAAGGACGGTACTACCGCTCCGGGCGGTACTACTGCTCCACCCAGTGGTACTGCCGCGCTGCCTGGGGCCCTGACTCCAGGGCGGTACTACCGCCAGGAAAGAGCGGTACTACTGCTCAGGGTGGTACTACCGCTTAGGCCCAGCGGTACTGCCGCGCTGCCTAGGGCCCTGTCGCCAGGGCGGTACTACCGCTAGGGAAGGGCGGTACTACCGCTTAGAGCGGTACTACCGCCCCTACTACCTCCCTTAGTGCCGCAAAACCCGACACGAAAAATTTGTTCGAGAATCAAGGCGGAAGTAGCCCAGACGCACAGCGGTACTACGGCCGAAACACCCAAGCGGTACTACCGCTCTGAGAGCGGTACTACAGCTGTGGAGTTTTCGGCGGTACTACCATTGTGGAAGCGGTACTACCGCTAGGGCAAAGCAGAGCATAGTAAGGGGAAAACAACAGCTCCAGAGATGCGGAAGGAAAGACGACGGGTGTGATAAAGATGTGTACGTGTGATTCCACCCAAGTCTTACCAGAACGGATCCCCTCTTGATAGTACGATGACTCCTACGAAACTAGTCCACCAACAACGAAACAAAGGAGCTACACCGTCTTGAATTACAACACCAGGGGTGGAAATCGTCTCGTGCCAATGGATGAATCTCTAAAAGCACTAACACACACGATTAGTCCGCACAAGCATTGTCATCAATCCCCAAAACATATTAGGAATAAATATGCCCTTACACTTTGCAATACAAACTTCGAGCAAACGGACACACAAGAGAGACCACAAAAGAAGCAACTCAACTACGAACAAAGGCCAAAAGATATAAAAGACACAACGAGGACCAAACAACGAACCAAAACCTCCCAAGAAGAGAGGGCGGTGGCTGGAGCCACCCATGTTTGAGTCAATTGGTATGGCACCGCAAAGAATTATCCTTGGGCCCATGACCAAAACTCGTCTTTGAAGCACAAGTATCATCAACAATGGCGAATGGAAAGAGTTAATCAATTTATGCATAATGGGGGAGGGAGAGTTCATTGAGAGAACAACACTCCCTCTATGTCCGTGCCTACACCTAAACAAGACAACAAGATGAGTGTGGTGGGGTGTGCAAAGGTTCAAGCCACATTGCTCAAATCGATGATATTTAGCTCATATCTCAACTCGTGAAATCATTCTTCATCCAAACGCTTTGTGAAAATATCTGCATGGTTATCATGAGTGTTGACATAGTTAAGCTCGATCTCCCCTCGCCTAAAGTGATCCTGGATGAAATGATACCAAATCTCAATATTCTTTGTCTTGAAGTGTTGCACTGGGTTGAGAGAAATCTTGATGGCACTTTCTTTGTCACATCAAGGAGTCGCTTTGTCACAAATGACACCATAATCCTTTAAAGTTTGCCTCATCCATAGAAGTTGAGCACAACAACTACCGGCGGCCACATACTCTGCTTCGGTGGAGGAGAGAGACACACAACTTCTCTTCTTAGAAGACCAACTCACCAAAGAGAAACCAAGAAATTGGCACCCTCTGGAAGTTGACTTCCTATCCACTTCGTCTCCCGCCTAATCCGAGTCCAAAAAGCCCACGAGGTTGAAGTTTTCTCCTCTAGGGTACCATAAGCTAATGTTTGGGGTATGAGCCAAATATCAAAAGATTCGCTTGACCACCAGATAGTGGCTTTCCTTAGGTGAGGCTTGAAACCATGCACAAATTCCCACACTCAACATGATATCGGGTCTAGATGCACAAAGGTAAAGCAAGGAGCCAGTCATAGAACGATATAACTTTTGATCCACCGCTTTACCATTGGGATCAATGTCAAGTTGGCATTTGACGGGCATTGGTGTAGAAGCCGGCTTGACATCACTTAGCTTGAATCTCTTGAACATGTATTGAGTGTATTGTGCTTGGTTGATGAAGGTTCATTCTCTTCTTTGTTTGATTTCGAACCCGATAAAGAACTTCAACTCTCCCATCATGGACATCTTGAACTTCGAGGTCATGAGTGCAGCAAACTCCTCATTGAAAGCTTTGTTAGGAGAACCAAAGATAATATGGTTAATTTAATAAATGCCACTCCAAATTTGGCGATTCCGAGAAATACCACTGCAATTTCCAAACTTTGAAAAATGCCATTTCCAGTGACATTTTTCAAAATCTGGAGTGGCGTTTTTCAAAGTTTGCAAAAATTGCAGTGGCATTTTTCAAAGTTTGGAAATTGCAGTGGCATTTTTATGAATCGCCATAGTTGGAGTGCCATTTATCTAATTAACCCAAGCTAATATCATCAACATATAGTTGGCATACAAACAACTCCCCTTTGGCCTTCTTAGTAAAAAGAGTGGGGTCAATTTTCCCAATTTCAAACCACGATCTTGTAACAACTTGGTGAGGCACTCATACCACGCACGCGGGGCTTGTTTAAGGCCATGGAGCGCCTTATCAAGTTGGTACACATGATAGGGGAACTCGGGATCCTCAAACCCCGGGGGTTGTTTGAGATACACCAACTCATTAATAGGACTAAAAGAAAAGCACTCTTCACATCCATTTGTTGCAACTTGAAGTTATGATGAGAAGCATAAGCAATCAACAAACGAATAGATTCAAGGCGAGCAACGAGAGCAAAGTTTTAAACATGGTCGATACCCTCAACTTGGGAGTTGCCTTGTGCCACCAAATGAGCCTTATTGCAAACATAATACCGTGAGCATCTTGCTTGTTCTCGAATATCCATTTGGTTCCAATAACATTATGGTTCTCCTTTGGCCTTCGCACCAATATCCACACCATGTTGTGCTCGAAGTTGTTGAGTTCTTCCTGCATTGCATTAAGCCAATCCGGATCCTCGAGCGCCTCATAGACCTTTTGGGGTTCAACACAAGAAACAAATGCGTGATGTTCACAATAGTTTGCTAATTGTGTCCGAGTGCTTACCCCCTTTCTGAAGCTTCCAAGAACATTCTTCATGAGATGATCTTTGGTTGTGAGCTTGGATGTAATCTTGGCGGCACGATGCTCGAATTACTCCTCAAGAGAGAGTTGAGGAGTGGTAACTTGATCTTGATCATCATGAGCGTCGTCTTGAGACTGTTCTTGATCTTGAGCTTCCTCTTGATCTTGAAGTTGCTTGGGGGCAAGAACTTAACCTTGGGCATCACTTGGTGGATCACCACCATCTTGAGGTTGATCTTGCCCTTGATCTTGTTCATTTGGATGAGGGCCTTCACTTTGTTCTTCGGAAGCGTGTGGGTCTTGGGTTGGTGATGGTTCCACTTGAGTGGAACATTGTCCTTCTCCTTCATCCACAAGGGGTTCCTGAATGGGTAGGATATAGCAAACACCCATTCTTCTCATGGCTTGGGAGGAATTTCATCACCTACATCACAAGTACCACTTTGCTCCAGTTGGGAGCCGTTATTCTCATAAAACTCCACGTTACAAGTCTCCTCACTGAGTCATGTGGACTTATTGAGGACACGGTAAGCATGCGAGTTTGTAGCATAACCAATAAATATGCCCTCATGAGCTCTAGCCTCAAATTTAGATAAATGAACACCTTTCTTGAGAATGAAACACTTACAATCAAACACACGGAAGTACTTGAGGTTGGGCTTGTTGCCAGTAAGTATCTCATATGGAGTCTTGTTCAAGCCTTTGCAGAGATAGAGCCGATTGGATGCATGACAAGCGGTGTTGATGGCTTCGGCCCAAAAGTTGTACGGAGACTTGAACTGTGCCATCATGGTCCTTGCCACATCCATCAATGTCCAGTTCTTTCTCTCCGCTACACCATTTTCCTCGAATTTGCCGACTAAAATTCTATATGTCTATTATATCTATGATATTTCTATATATAGAGAATATGATATCTAATATGACATCCGATTTGTCAAAGCGATTAGATTGGTGACTTACCCATTCAGTGACTTTGGCATTGGACGTTCCAAAAACGAGTACTATCGGATCGGGTGAATTAGAGAATAGGCAGAGGTCCATTGGCATTTCAGCCTTTCTTCTCCTTTCAGGGCCTATCCGAAAGAGAATCCAGTACCTCTTGGTCCTGAATATCAGAATAGGACGAACGAACCGGCCTCCACGGATATCTTTTCTTCGGGTGTAAGGTGCGTAATATTGATGCTTGATCCCCTCATAACTAAGAAACTCATCCAAGGTGTAGTTCTTGAACTCGATGCTGCTGTCACTTCTTATCATCAAAATCTTTGCATTGTGTTGATGTTGAGCTTCATTTGCAAAGTCGATGACGGTTTGTTGGGTCTCACTCTTCCTCTTGAAGAAATATACCCAGGTGTATATTGAATAATCAACCAAAATCACCAAGTAATACTTTCTACCCCCGAGACTATCAAAGGATGGAGGCCCAAAGAGATCCATCTGAAGGAGCTCCAAGGGCCTCTTCGAGTAGATGATAGTCGTGGGAGGGTGAGCCTTCTCATGTAGATTTCCTTCGATACAAGCACTGCAAGCACGATCTTTGTCAAAACTAACATTTTTTAGTCCACGAACGTGGTCCCCTTGAGAAGACTTTGCAAAAGATCTCATATTGACGTGGGCTGAACGACGGTGCCAAAGCCATCCCACATCTACTTTAGCCATTAGGCATGTCGCGGTCTTAGTGGGTTGCTTCGAAAAGTTAATCACATAAAGACCGTTCTCGACATGCCCAACAAAAGCTACTTTAAGAGTCTTGCTCCACAAGAGGGCCACGGTATCAAATATCAAAGAAAGTGGCAAAGCCCATGAGTGCAAGTTGACAAACAGAAAGTAAGTTGTATGCAAGGGACTCAACAAGCATGACTTTCTCGATCGTGAGATCATGAGAAATGAAAACCTTGCCAAGACCCAATACCATAGAAGATAAGGCATCACCCCATTCGACATTGGTGGGCATAGATGAAACTTTGTGCACGTCCACCACCAAGTCCTTGCTTCAGGTCATATGATTTGTGGTTCCACTATCGAGCAACCATGATCCCCCACCGGAAGCAAACACCTACAAGAGATCAATGCTTGGTTTTAGGTACCCATTTTGTAATGGGTCCTTTGAGGTTAGCAACAAGGGTCTTAGGAACCCAAATAGACCATTCAATGTACTCATAAGAAGAACCAACAAATTTGGCATAAACATGCCCATCACTAGCACGACATAACACATAAGAAGGGTTAAAGTCGTCGGCTTTGTTGGAAGGGGTGGCATTGCCCTTCTTGACACCACCACCCTTCGTATTGTTCTTCTTATCCTTAGAAGTACCCTCTCCCTCCTTCACAAACATTTGCTTGAGAGGAGGAGGTTGTTTGGTCTTGTCATCCTTTTTCTTCTTCTTGGACTTGGGTGCAAGCCCAATCCCCTCCTTGCCTACAACTTCCTTTTGATTGCTCAGAAGGTCTTTGAGGTTCTTCTCACCTTGTATGGAAGACACAAGGCCTTTCTAAAGTTGCTCCTTCAACTTGGCATTCTCCTCCACAAGATGCACATGCTGACAACATGGGTTAGTAGCATTTGCATTATCAGTTAAGACCGTATGAGGAAATGTGGCTTTCTCCTTGGTTAGCTTCACTTCGAGTTGATCATGAGACTCTTTGAGGCTAGCATGAGCACTCTTCAAGGCCTTGTGAGCCTTGTCAAGTATATCAAACTCCTCCTTGATCCTAGCATGGTCAACCCCAAGTTTGTCTTCTCAGAACTGAGCACACGAGTGACAACAAGAGCATGATCAAGATATTTCTTTAATTTAGCATGATCATCATTGTGTGACTCCTCAAGAGCCAAATGATGACCATGCTCTTCCTCAAGCGCATTAGAGAGATCTTATATCTCATTGGCATAGTCATTACTATGCCCTTCCATCTTAGACATGGTGCCTTCGCGAGCCTCGATCATGTCATTGGCTTCACCAAGTTGTTCCAAGAGAGAAACGAAGTGCTTCTTGGACTTACCCTTAAGCTTACTCATAAAAGACTCAAACTCATTTTCCTCCTCCTTCGTCCCTTCACTATCATCAATGCAATCTGTCAAGGAAGGATTAGTAGTGATGGTAGTTATGATGTTGGGGGTTACCTTATTGGTGGCTTTATCCATGAGGCACTTGGCGGTGATGTTCTCATTGGGTGAATCGAAGAGGGATACCCGTGGAGTTGTTGCAATGGCAACGGAAGCCATGGAAACCGTCTCTCTATCTTCATCATCATCATCATCCTCGCTGTACTCTTCTTGTGCCACCAACCCCTTGGGAGGAGTCTTCTTAGTGAAGTTGTTCTTTTGGGGCAAGGACTTGGCCTTGTCTTTTCGAATAAGCTTGCCACCATTGTCCTCCCTCTTCTCGTACGGGCAATCCACAACAAAGTGACTCGCATTGCCACAATCGTAGCATGTCCTCTCACATTTCTTGCCCTTGGCGCCACTTGAGTTGATCTTGTTGAAGTTGGGCCTTGAGTTCTTCTTGCTCCAAAATTGTCGTGAAGCAAGAGCCATGTGCTCATGATAGGCATATTTGGTATCTTATTGGCAACTCTCCTCTTCTTCCTCTTCATCCTCTTCTTCCACACTAGCCTTGGCCTTCAAAGCAAGGTTGGGCTTCTTTGATTGTTGAGAACGCAACATTGCATTGTCAGCAGTCCAAGATCCTCATTGCAACAAACTCATCCAACACTTTACTTGAGGACAAGGTATGAAAGTCCGACCTTTGACGAATCACGGAGGACATGGACTTATGGTAAGGCATCATGGCCTTGAGAAACTTGCGCTTGATCCAATTGTCATCCGTATCCTTGATCCCATGATCTCGGAGTGAGACCGCGAGAGTGGTTAATATTTGGTAAAGGTTTCGAGGTTCTTCATCTTCAATCATTGCAAACTCATCGGCTTCATCTTGCACCACTTCAAAGTTTGAGCGTTGAATGCTTGCACTTCCCATGTAAATGGAAACAACATGTTGCCATGCTTCCTTGGCCATAGTGAAAGGTTGGAGGTGCGCAATATCTTCGGGAGGAATGGCTTCTTGGAGAATTAAGAGAGCAGACTTGTTGAATTGATAATCCATTGCTTCTCTAGGAGTGAAGTTTCTTGGGTCGTGCGGGTAGAAACCTTGCTCAATAATTCTCCAACGATTTGTAGAACTATGATTAGAGATACACCCAAGAGCCGAAATCCTCATTTTTCACAAGTTTGGGAGGAGGACCATAATGATTCATATACGTGGAGGGAACCGTTCCTCCGTAGGTAAGTGGAGCTTCAACATTGGCAAAGATGCCACTCCCACTTCTACCACTAGGCAAAGTACTTCATTACTAGTACCTTCCCCTTATTGGAGTTGGCATCTGTCACCTTGGTAGCAGGATCAACCACTTCCAACGGTGCGGTGGATAATTTAAGACCATCAAGAAACTCCTTAAACATGCCTTTAACTTTGGTCGTCATGGAGGTTTCCAATGTGTTCAAAGCCGCATTGAACTCCTCACGAGAGACCGAGGATCCCCCATCCCCCATCCTCCCCCTCGTCTGTGGTGCCAACCATACTCTTCGGATGTAAAAGTCCTTAATAAAGAGACGAGGCTCTGATACCAATTGAAAGTATCAATATGGTTGACTAGAGGGGGTGAATAGGCAACTATAATTTTAGCTTTTCTTTACCAAATTAAACTTAGCATCAAAATAGGTTGTCTAGATGTGCAACTAGGTTAGCAACCTATATGATGCAACAATAACAAGTACACAAGCAACCTAGGGATACAACACAATGAAAGCTTGCACAAGTAAAGGTAAGAGATAACAAATAGTAGAGCCGTTGGAGACGAGGATGTGTTACCGAAGTTCCTTCCCTTTGAGAGGAAGTATGTCTCCATTGGAGCGGTGTGGAGGCATAATGCTCCCCGAGAAGCCACTAGGGACACCATATTCTCCTCACTCCCTCACACAATGCGAGATGCCATGATTTCACTATTGGTGCCCTTGAAGGCGGCGACTACAAACAAGGTTGGGTCTATCTCCACAACTTAATTGGAGGCTCCCAACGACACCACGAAGCTTCACCACAATGGAATATGGCTACGTAGTGACCTAACCGTCTAAGGTGCTCAAACACCCCAAGAGTAACAAGATCCTCAAGGTATTAGTGGGGGAATCAAATTTCTCTTAGTGGACGTGTAGATCGGGGCCTTCTCAACCAATCCCAAGAAAATCAACGGGTTTGATTGGCTAGGGAGAGAGATCGGGCGAAAATGGAGGTTTCAGCAATAATGGATCTTGGGGAGGGAAGATGTGGTCTTCTTGGGGAAGAACACCACCTTTATATAGTGGGGGGGGGGGAAGATCCAACCGTTACCCCCTCACTCAGCCCGCGAGACGCGGTACTACCTCACATGGCCACGGTACTACCGCAAGGGGTTGCGGTACTACTGCTACACGGTGTGGTACTACCTGATACGTCTGCAATGTATCTATAATTTTTGATGTATTCATGCCATGTTTATAATATTTCTACATGATTTTGGTAGATTTTGTTAGAACTAACCTGGACTGACACTCTTTTCAACAGAACAACCGTGGTGTTGTTTTTGTGCAGAAATAAAAGTCCTCAGAATGCGCTGAGAATCTACGGATATTTTTTTTGGAAAATATAAAAAATACTAGAACAAAAAGTTATCGAAGAGGAGTCACGTGGGGCCCACGAGGGTGGGGGCGCACCCACCCCCTGGGCGCTCCCCTGTTCCTCATGGACTCTCCGTTGGTCCCACTGACTTGTTCTCGATGCCAACCTCTCCTATAAATATAGAAACCTCCAGAAAATAACCAAGATCGGGAGTTCCGCAGTCGCAAGCCTCTATAGCCACAAAAAACCTCTCGGGAGCCCGTTCTGGCACCCTGCCAGAGGGGGAATCCATCACCGGTGGCCATCTTCATCATACCGGCGCTATCCATGACGAGGAGGGAGTAGTTCACCCTCGGGGCTGAGGGTATGTACCAGTAGCTATGTGTTTGAACTCTCTCTCTCTCTCTCTGGTGTTCTTGATTTGGCACGATCTTGATGTACCGCGAGCTTTGCTATTATAGTTGGATCTTATGATGTTTATCCACCTCCACTCTCTTGTAATGGATTGAGTTTTCTCTTTTAAGTTATCTTCTCGGATTGAGTCTTTAAGGATTTGAGAACACTTGATGTATGTCTTGCATGTGCTTATCTGTGGTGACAATGGGATATCACGTGATCTACTTGATGTATGTTTTGGTGATCAACTTGCGGGTTCACTAACCCTGTGAACTTATGCATAGGGGTTGGCACATGTTTTTGTCTTGACTCTCCGGTAGAAACTTTGGGGCACTCTTTGAAGTTCTTTGTGTTGGTTGAATAGATGAATCTGAGATTGTGTGATGCCTATCGTATAATCATACCCGCGGATACTTGAGGTAACATTGGAGTATCTAGGTGACATTAGGGTTTTGGTTGATTTGTGTCTTAAGGTGTTATTTTACTACGAACTCTAGGGATGTTTGTGACACTTATAGGAATAGCCCAATGGATTGATCGGAAAGAATAACTTTGAGGTGGTTTTGTACCCTACAATAATCTCTTCGTTTGTTCTCCGCTATTAGTGAATTTGGAGTGACTCTTTGTTGCATGTTGAGTGATAGTTATATGATCCAATTATGTTATTATTGTTGAGGGAACTTGCAGTAGTGAAAGTATGAAGCCTAGGCCTTGTTTCCTAGGATTGCAATACCATTTTCGCCCACTTTTATGATTAGTTACCTTGCTGTTTTTATATTTTTCATATTACAAAAACCTATATGTACCATCCATATTGCACTTGTATCACCATCTCTTCGCCGAACTAGTGCACCTATACAATTTACCATTGTATAGGGTGTGTTGGGGACACAAGAGACTCTTTTTTATTTGGTTGCAGGGTTGTTTGAGAGAGACCATCTTCATCCCACGCCTCCCACGGATTGATAAACCTTAGGTCATCCACTTGAGGGAAATTTGCTACTGTCCTACAAATGTCTGCACTTGGAGGCCCAACAACGTCTACAAGAAGAAGGTTGTGTAGTAGACATCAAGCTCTTTTCTATCGCCGTTGCCGGGGAGGTTAGTGCTTGAAGGTATATCTTTAGATCTTGCAATCGGATATTTTTGTTTCGTGCTTTGTCACTAGTTTAGTTTATAAAACAAAACTACAAAAAATGGAATTGAGGGTGCCTCATGTGCTTCATCTTTTTAATATCTTTTGTGAAAATGATGGAAAGGAATATTGTGCCCAAGTGCTAGAAGAAGAATGCATTAAAATGTTTGGCACTAAATCGTTGAATGATGAGCATGATTACAATGTTGTAAGTATGAACTCTTTGAATATCCATAGTACTAATGAAGATTCCACTAGTCATGATGAAAATGTCTCTTATAAGCATGCCAACTTTTGTGGAGTGCATAGAGGTTGCAAGTACACACCAAATAGGGAAGATAGAATTTGCAAGAGGCATAAGTATTTAGAAACTAAATGGTTGCAAGAAAGGCTAGATGTTCGTGCTGAAAATTTAAATTTTCTTAGCCATCCTTGTGAACTTTGCAATGAACGTGGTCATTTAAATATCCAATGCAAATTGTTTCTTGATCGAATCGTGTCCAAAAATTGTGATGACTTGATTTCCCCTGCGCATCATAATGAACTTAGTTTGCTTCTGGGTTATGAAGAAATGTAACGTATAACTAAGAATATTCCAGAATTTGCCCTTGAGATAGTTCTTGATTTTGATCTAGAGGAAATTTATATGTATTGTGCGGTGAATTGCATTGAAAATATTTATATTGCCAATTACATAAAGAAAAGAAAACAAATAGAAGATGAAGAGAATACTAATGAAAGGGAAGAGACTTCCCAATATCCTCCTATTATTTCTTATGATGAATCAAGTAACGAGGAGGAGCCTTCTATTCAACCAATCTCATTAATAAGGAGCTCCAAAAAGAGGATTAAACCCACACATGATGCGAAGAAGAAAAAGAGAAGACGGAGAAGCAAAGGTAAAAAGGCATCCCTCCCTAATGATGTTGCTCCTACTATTCATTGTGATGATAATAGTTGCTATACTATTGGTGTTATCCATACTATTAATGATGACAGTGATTATGCTTATGATATTAAAAGGCCCAAGCTTAGGGATGCTATGTTTGATGAGAATGACATGTTTGAGAATTTATTTGCTGCAATTAATGTCTGTCCCAAGCTTGGGGATGCTATGCTTATTGAAGATGATATTTTTAACCTCCCAAGTTTTGATATGAAAATTTATTATGATGATAGCATGCCTCCTATTTATGATGATTATATTGATGAAAGTGGATTTGGAGAGGTCATGACTTTATTTAGTAACGATTCCACTATCTTGGAAGAGGTTTTGATTGATTATGATGAGAACAAAGTTGCTACTTATGATGATTATTGTGATGATACTTATGCTATAAAAAGTAGTGATGATTATATTTATAAAACTTGTCATGATTATTATTACCCTTTTTCTGAACATTACTCTTTTAATGTGGAAACAATTTATAGTATTCGAGTTTCTTATGATACTCCCACTATTCCGAATGAGAAGAATTTTGCTTATGTGGAGAGTAATGAAACTTATATGCTTGGGGATCATGAAAATAATGCTTTATGTGATAGTTATATTGTTGAATTCATTCATGATGCTACTGAAAATTATTATGAGGGAGGAATATATGCTTGTAGGAATTGCAATAATATCAAGTTTCCTCTCTATGTGTTGAAAATCTTGAAGTTATGCTTGTTTTAATTTCCTATGCTAGTCGATTCTTGCTCCCATAAGTTGTTTGCTCACAGAATACCTAGGCATAGGAAGTGGGTTGTACTTAAATGTGCTAGTCATATTATTCATGATGCTCCCATTATGTTTCAATTCTTATTTTTTATGTGAGCACCATTATCATCATCATGCCTAGCTAAAAACACATTAAAGAAAAGCGTTTTTTCGGAGAGAACCCAACATTTACCCCTACTGTTTTTGTGTGTTAACATGATTAAGCTACTGTATTAATCATGTTTTATAGCTTTTTTCAACAAAGTGCCAAGTAGAACCTTTGGGAAGACTTGGGTGAAAGTTAATGTGATCTTGCTGTAAAAAATAGAAACTTTGCGCTCACGAGAATAGCTGTCATTTTTATAGAAGAGCGATTTTAAGTTGATTCTTTTTGAAGAAGATTAATATACAAATTCCTCACGTCCAACAATTTATTTCAGAATTTTTGGAGTTACAGAAGTATTTGAGAGTTACAGATTACTACAGACTATTCTGTTTTTGACAGATTCAGTTTTCTATGTGGTGTTTGCTAATTTCGATGAATCTATGAGTAGTATCGGAGGGTATGAACCATAGAGAAGTTGGAATACAGTAGATATTACACCAATATGAATTTATAATAATTTCACAACAGTATCAAAAGTGGTGATTTATTTTCTTATACTAACGGAGCTTACGAGTTTTCTATTGAGTTTTATGTTGTGATGTTTTCAAGTTTTGGGTAAAGATTCGATGGACTATGGAATAAGGAGTGGAAAGAGCCTAAGCTTGGGGATGCCCAAGGCAATCCAAGGTAATATTAAAGGACAACCAAGATCCTAAGCTTGGGGATGCCCCAGATGGCATCCCCTCTTTTGTCTTCGTTCATCGGTAACTTTACTTGGAGCTATATTTTTATTCACTACATGATATGTGTTTTGCTTGGAGCGTCATTTTCTTTTATTTTGTTTTGCTTGATGTTTGAATAATGTACTTAAGATCTGAAATTCTTAAATGTTAGAGAGTCTTCACATCGTTACATAATTATTCGACTACTCGTTGATCTTCATTTATATCTTTTGGAGTAGTTTGTCATTTGATCTAGTGCTTCACTTATATCTTTTTAGAGCGCGATGGTAGTTTTATTTTGAAGAGATAAATTAACTCTCATGCTTCACTTATATTGTTTTGAGAGTCTTAAACAGCATGGTAATTTGCTTGGGTTTAGTCCTAATATGATAGGCATCCAAGAGGGTTATAATAAAAACTTTCATATAAAGTGCATTGAATACTATGAGAAGTTCGATTCCTTATGATTTCTTTGAGATATGAAGATGGTGATATTAGAGTCATGCTAGTGGAGTAGTTGTGAATTTGAGACATACTTGTGTTAAATTTGTGATTCCCGTAGCATGCACGTATGGTGAATCGTTATGTGATGAAGTTGGAGCATGATTTATTTATTGATTGTCTTCCATATGTGTGGCGGTCGGGATCGCGCGATGGTTAACTCCTACCAACCCTTCCCATAGGACCATGCATGTAGTGCTTGGTTTTAATGACTTGTAGATTTTTGCAATAAGTATGTGAGTTCTTAATGACTAATGTTGAGTCCATGGATTATACGCACTCTCACCCTTCCACCATTGCTAGCCTCTCTAGTACCGCGCAACTTTCGCTGATACCATACACCCACCATTACCTTCCTCAAAACAGCCACCATACCTACCTATTATGGCATTTCCATAGCCATTCCAAGATATATTGCCATGCAACTTTCCACCGTTCCGTTTATCATGACACGCTTCATCATTGTCATATTGCTTTGCATGATCATGTAGTTGACATCGTATTTGTGGCAAAGCCACCATTCATAATTCTTCCATACATGTCACTCTTGATTCATTGCACGTCCCGATACACCGCCGGAGGCATTCATATCGAGTCATATTTTGTTCTAAGTATCGAGTTCTAATTCTTGAGTTGTAAATAATTAAAAGTGTGATGATCATCATTATTAGAGCATTGTCCCAGTGAGGAAAGGATGATGGAGACTATGATTCCCCCACAAGTCAGGATGAGACTTTCGACGAAAAATAAAATTAAAAAAAGAGGCCACAAAAAAAGAGAAGACAAAAAACATAAAAAACAAAAATAATGAGAGAAAAAGAGAGAAGGGTAAACGCTACTATCCTTTTACCACACTTGTGCTTCAAAGTAGCACCATGATCTTCATGATAGAGAGTCTCCTATTTTGTCACTTTCATATACTAGTGGGAATTTTTCATTTTAGAACTTGGCTTGGATATTCTAATGATGGGCTTCCTCAAATTGCCCTAGGTCTTCGTGAGCAAGCGAGTTGGATGCACACCCACTTAGTTTCTTTTTGAGCTTTCATACACTTACAACTCTAGTGCATCCGTTGCATGGCGATCCCTACTCACTCACATTGATATCTGTTGATGGGCATCTCCATAGCCCATTGATACACCTAGTTGATGTGAGACTATATTCTCCTTTTTGTCTTGTCCACAACCACCATTCTATTCCACCTATAGTGCTATGTCCATGGCTCACGCTCATGTATTGCGTGAAAGATCAAAAGGTTTGAGAATACTCAAGTATGAAACAACTGCTTGGCTGAAACCGGGGTTGTGCATGATTTAAATATTTTGTGTGATGAAGATAGAGCATAGCAAGACTATATGATTTTGTAGGGATAACTTTCTTTGGCCATGTTATTTTGAGAAGACATGATTGATTTATTAGTATGCTTGAAGTATTATAGTTTTTATGTCAATATTAAACTTTTGTTTTGAATCTTATGGATCTGAATATTCTTGCCACAATAAAGAGGATTACATTGATAAATATGTTAGGTAGCATTCCACATCAAAAATTATGTTTTTATCATTTACCTACTCGAGGACGAGCATGAATTATGCTTGGGGATGCTGATACGTTTCCAACGTATCTATAATTTTTTATGTATTCATGCCATGTTTATAAGATTTCTACATGATTTTGGTATGATTTGGTTAGAACTAACCCGGACTGGCGTTTTTTCAGCAGAACTAACGTGGTTTTGTTTTTGTGCAAAAATAAAAGTTCTCGGAATGCGGTGAAAATCAATGGAGATTTTTTTTGGAAAATATAAAAAATAGTAGAACAAGAAGTTATCAGAGAGGAGTCTCGTGGGGCCCATGAGGGTGGGGGGCTCGGCCACCCCCTAGGGCATACCCCCATGCCTCATGGACTCTCCATGGGTCCCCTTGACTTGTTCTTGACGCCAACCTCTCATATAAATACAGAAACCTCCAGAAAATAACATATATCGGGAGTTCCGCCGCCGCAAGCCTCTGTAGCCACCAAAAACCTCTCGGGAGCCCGTTCCGGTGCCGGAGGGGGAATCCATCACCGGTGGCCATCTTCATCATCCCGGCGCTCTCCATGACGAGGAGGGAGTAGTTCACCCTCGGGGCTGAGGGTATGTACCAGTAGCTATGTGTTTGATCTCTCTCTCTCGTGTTCTTGATTTGACACGATCTTGATGTACGGCGATCTTTGCTATTATAGTTGGATCTTATGATGTTTCTCCCCCTCTACTCTCTTGTAATGGATTGAGTTTTCCCTTTGAAGTTATCTTATTGGATTGAGTCTTTAAGGATTTGAGAACACTTGATGTATGTCTTGCATGTGCTTATCTATGGTGACAATGGGATGTCACGTGATCTACTTGAGGTATCTTTTGGTGATCAACTTGCGGGTTCAGTGACCCTGTGAACTTATGCATAGGGGTTGGCACACGTTTTCATCTTGACTCTCCCGTAGAAATTTTGGGGCACTCTTTGAAGTTCTTTGTGTTGGTTGAATAGATGAATTTGAGATTGTGTGATGCATATCGTATAATCATACCCGCGCGACACTGGAGGTGACATTGGAGTATCTAGGTGACATTAGGGTTTTGGTTGATTTGTGTCTTAAGGTGTTATTTTACTACGAACTCTAGGGCTGTTTGTGACACTTATAGGAATAGCCCAATGGATTGATCGGAAAGAATAACTTTGAGGTAGTTTCGTACCCTACAATAATCTCTTCGTTTCTTCTCCACTATTAGTGACTTTGGAGTGACTCTTTGTTGCATGTTGAGGGATTGTTATATGATCCAATTATGTTATTATTATTGAGAGAACTTGCACTAGTGAAAGTATGAACCCTAGGCCTTGTTTCGTAGCATTGCAATACCGTTTTCGCTCAATTTTATGATTAGTTACCTTGCTGTTTTTATATTTTCAGATTACAAAAACCTATATCTACCATCCATATTGCACTTGTATCACCATTCTTCACCGAACTAGTGCACCTATACAATTTACCATTGTATTGTGTGTGTTGGGGACACAAGAGACTCTTTGTTATTTGGTTGCAGGGTTGTTTGAGAGAGATCATCTTCATCCTACGTCTCCCATGGATTGATAAACCTTAGGTCATCCACTTGAGGGAAATTTGCTACTGTCCTACAAACCTCTGCACTTGGAGGCCCAATATAACACCCACGATGCGGCTATATCTCCCACGTGTCGAAGCACGACTTAGAGGCATAACCGCATGGTGGTTTTGTCGCAAGAAGCGTCATCTTCACACAATCGCATGTAATGAACAAGAATGGGATAAAGAGTTGTCTTACAATCGCCACTTCACACAAGTACTTAAATAAATCATACATCAATCAGAGTACACACATAGTCCGAGTACGGACGAAGCCAAAAGAAAAGAAGATAACCCAACTGCTAGGTCCCCGATCGTCCCAACTGGGCTCCACTACTGATCAACATAAAATGAAACATAGACACGACCAAGATCTTCATTGAGCTCCCATCTGGGCTCGGTTGCATCACCTGCATTGGTATCATCGGCACCTACAACTGTTGTGATAGTATCTGGTGAATCACGAGGACTAAGCAATCTCAAAACCCGCGAGATCAAGACTATTTAAGCTTATGGGTAGAAAGTGGTAATGAGGTGGAGTTGCAGCAAGCACTAAGCAAATATGGTGGCTAACATACGCAAATAAGAGCGAGAAGAGAAGCAACGGAACGGTCGTGAAGCTAGCAATGATCAAGAAGTGATCCTAAACTCCTACTTACGTCAAACATAACCCAAAACCGTGTTCACTTCCCGGACTCTGCTGAAAAGAAACCATCATGGCTACACACGCGGTTGATGTGTTTTAATTCGGATCTGGTGTCAAGTTATCTACAACCGGACATTAACAAATTCCCATCTGCCCATAACCGCGGGCACGGCTTTTGAAAGTTTATACCCTGCAGGGGTGTCCCAACTTAGCCCATCATAAGCTCTCACGGTCAACGAAGGATATTACTTCTCCCAGGAAGACCCGATCAGACTTGGAATCCCGGTTTACAAGACATTTTGACGATGGTAAAACAAGACCAGCAAGACCACCCGACTGTGCCGACAAATCCCGATAGGAGCTGCACATATCTCGTTCTCAGGGCACACCGGATAAGTGAAGCGTACCGGTACCAACGTAATCCAAGTTGCCAAGGAATGGTCCCGCACGGTGCTCTAGTTTGGACCAACAATCGGAGGAGCACTGGCCCGGGGGGTAGAACAAAGATGACCCTTGAGTCTGCAGAACCCAAGGGAAAAAGGCTTAGGTGGCAAATGTTAAAACCAATGTTGGGCCTTGCTGGAGGAGTTTTATTCAAAGCGAACTGTCAAAGGGGTCCCATAAATCACCCAACCGTGTAAGGAACGCAAAATCAAGGAACATAACACCGGTATGATGGAAACTAGGGCGGCAAGAGTGGAACAAAACACTAAGCATAAGGCCGAGTCTTCCACCCTTTACCAAGTATATAGATGCATTAATTAAATAAGAGATATTGTGATATCCCAACATAATCCTCTCCATCATGGGGCTATCTTCAACTTCACCTGCAACTATCAACGCTATAAGAGGGGCTGAGCAAAAGCGGTAACATAGCCAAACAACGGTTTGCTAGGAAGGGTGAAAAGGTTAGAGGCTGACATGGCAATACGGGAGGCATGGTAATCAAGTGATAGGTAGCGCAGCATAGCAATAGAACGGAGCAACTAGCAAGCAAAGATAGAAGTGATATCGAGGGTAATGGTCATCTTGCCTGAGATCCCACAAGGAAGAAAAACGAGTCCATGAAGAAGACAAACGAACGTAGTCGAACGAATCCTCACAACTCTGGAATGGAACCGAAGCTAACGAGAGAAGCAAACCGGAAAGAAGCAAACAACATGGTAAACATACAAGAATAATCATGGCATGATGCACAATCAAGTATGATGCATGTCCGGTTTAATGAGGCATGGCATGGCAAAGTGTAACAAACAATACTACAAGTTAAGTGGAGCTCAATATGCAACGAGTTGCATATTGATGGAACACCACATTCAAATATTTAGTTCTCTCTCGGTTATGTACCCAACAATATTAAATGTTGATTAACATGACTAGAGGTGAAGCATAATAAAACTAACTATTTAGTTAAGTTTAAATGAGGCCGAAACAACAAACGATAATTCCGGAAAATCCCCATATATTATTTAGCAATTTAACGCAAACAACAATTTTAACCATTTAAGTGTTGTTATCATGATGCGGATGACATATACAAGTTTCATGCAGTTTTATGAAAATGTTAACATGAGCATGATACGAGGCATTTGTCGCCATGGCGGAAGGAAAAAGGTGCCACGGCGGTGAAACGGAAATGGTGCCACGGCAACATTCCGGTCCCAGTAATTCATGGAGGTACCGGTGCAAAAGGAAGTGTGACGTGAGCGAGTCATGCAAGAAGGTGGGGTGATCTCGGATACCGGGTGTCCCACATGTCGGTGGCATGGCTTACGAGGAATGTGCATGAAGCAAACGGGCACGGTGCAAACACGGGCATCTCATACAACACACTTTCAATCTCGAAAGGTCGTCTCGGCGGTTATACCTTCGAAGCGTGCCTTTTCGGGGCGGATCGAGTTCATCGAAGGAAGTAGTGGTACACGGGCCGTCGTGGAAGTAGTTGTTCACGTGGCGACGGTAGTGGAAGTAGTCGTTCTCGCGACGGTACTGGAAGTAGTGGTACACGTTTCGTTTCGGAGAGGTACTTGACGAAACCAACGTCTTCGGGGCGACGGTAGTGGTACATCTCATAGTGGAACTTGGTGATCCGAAGGGTACTTGGTGCTATCCCTGTAGTCGTACACAGGGTCATAGAGGAACTTGACGTCCATGGAGTCGACGATGGTGGAACTTGACGCATCATCGTGTGTA
Source organism: Triticum aestivum (assembly GCF_018294505.1). Classification (NCBI taxonomy): domain Eukaryota; kingdom Viridiplantae; phylum Streptophyta; class Magnoliopsida; order Poales; family Poaceae; genus Triticum; species Triticum aestivum. Next base: position 277,379,750 of record NC_057798.1, read on the forward strand.
GTCGTACTCGGTGTCCTCGGGGCATCGGTCGTAGTTGTGGTACTTGGGGTGCATCAACTGGTGGCCAACAGGGTACAGGAGGCCGAGAGGACTCTTGCGGTCTTCCGGTCAACATGAACAGGAGGCCGACCCGTGGACCTAGCATTAGACTGAATCGAGTCCACGAGAACAAGCGGGCGAGCTGCTGCTGCTGTTCGAGGAGAAGCAAGGGTGCGGTTCAGGCAAAACGGAGGCAGCAGCGGCGAGGCTTGGGGCTGGCAATGGTGATCCGGGTGAGGACGGGGTTCTCTGGCGAGGTGGCAATGGACTTGGGTTGCAGGAGCGTCGAGGCTTGAACGATGCTTTGCTGCTACTCGATGCAGCCAGGGGACGCAGAGGACGCCGGGAAGACGGAGATGAGAGCCCGGGTGCAGAGGTCATCGGAGCTTGGCACCGATCCGAATGGCGAGGCCAGCTCGGGTTGGGGAGGCGGGGTAGCAGGCCGGCGGTGGGGCTTGGCACAGGGGAGGTTGAGGTCGCCGGCAGTAGAGGCTGTGACGCGGCCGGGCTTCGGCCGTCAACAGCACTAGTGGCCAGGACGGTCGATGGTGGAGGCGAACGACGGGTCGGGGACGAGGCCGGACATGAGGACGAGGCGGAGGAGGAGCTGCGGAGGAGCGGCTGGAGAGTCGACGAGGCGGTGCTCGCCGGAGTCGGGCCGAAAGGGACGGGTCGAGGGGCTCCTCCCCTGGCGGCGGAGCTAACGAGGCGAAGGCGCCGGGTAGACGAGGAGGCAGGCGAGGAGGTCCTGGCCCGGTGGCGAGCTTGAGGGGATCGTGCGCGGGCGCTCCTCTCGTTTGCGATGCGTGGCGGCGCTAGAGGAGGAACGAGGGGAGGAGAAGGGATCGAGCAGAGCTCTCCCCTGCAGCTAGGGTTAGAGGGGTGTAGCTGGGCCTTGGAGGCCGGCTTAGTTGGTCGGGCCTAAGAGGCCGGCTGAGCTGGCTCCTCTCTCCTCTCTTCTCTTAAAACAGAGAAAAATAAAGGAAAGGGAAGAAAAGAAAAGGTTAGAGAAAGAGTTTGGGCATGGGGATTATTTTCCCGGACTCACAAAATTATGCTTGTTCCGAGAAAATAGAAAAAGTCATGATTGAAAGATGTAAATTCAAACTGATTTGAATTTAATTCGAATGGGTTTGAACTAGGACTTGATAAAAGGAAGGTCCAAAAATGTTGAGGATTTCGGTGGGGCTCCGGAAAATGATGAAATAAATTATTGGACAAAGTTTGAGGTCAAGAAGTGAGATAACAAAGGCATGGGGAATTATTTTGCAAGTGCGTTATGGTGAATTCCAAATTAATGGAAAATTTATTATAACTCCCTAAATATCGAGAGGATATGTTATAAAGAGAAATCACCATGTGAATCCCTCGATTTAAATAGATCAAAAGATCTATGCAATTTATTTAGTTGAGGTTTGATGCAAAGGTTAATGACATGATGGCATGATGACATGATGCAATGCAAAAATAAAAGAGCAAGCACAAAAGAAACACACGGCGAAACTCAGAATAGCTGGAAGTCTTCTGGAGCGTCGGTCTTGGGGCGTTACACCCAATAACGTCTACAAGAAGAAGGTTGCATAGTACACATCACTACCGCACACTGCCGTGGTGCTACCGCAAGGGGTTGCGGGACTACTACTGCATGGTGTGGTACTACCGCTTGTGCGCTAGAGGCCAGATGAGGGCCTGTTGCACAGGGCAATGAGCAGTAGAACCGCTGGAGCGCTACTACCATGCGCCCTTACGGTACTACCGTGAGGCAGGGCTCACTGGCTCTGGAAAGTGCATGAAAGAAATAAATTGCTTCCATAGCTACTTCCACTAAGGTTGGAGCTGTGCAAAAATCCAGCGCAGTACAACCGCTCACAGGGAGCGGTACTACTGCGTAGGAGCGGAAGTAAAAAAAATACATCCGTGCGTACTTCTGTATGCATCAGTGTTAGGGCTGGAGGCAGTGGTACTACCACTCACCGGGGGCGGTACTACCGCTGGTACCTGCGGTACTACCGCTTGATACGTCTCCAATGTATCGACTTATTCTCACGCTTTTCCTCTTGTTTTGGACTCTAATTTGCATGATTTGAATGAAACTAACCCCGAACTGACGATGTTTTCAACAGAACTACCATGGTGTTGTTTTTGTGCAGAAATAAAAGTTCTCGGAATGGGAAGAAACTTTGCGAGGATTTTTTATATCAATAATAAGAATTTTTGGAGCCAAGACCTGCAGGAGAGGGGCACCTGGGTGGGCACAACCCACCAGGGCGCGCCCCGATCTCCTAGTGCGCCCAGGTAGGTTGTACCCACCTGGTGGCCCCGCAGATGACCCCTGATACTATAAAATCACATATTTCCAGAAAAAATCAGGGAGAAAGAATTATTGCGATCCACGAGACGAAGCAGCTGCCAAGCCCTGTTCTTCCTCGAGAGTGCAGATGTGGAATCCGTTTGGGGCTCTGGAGATGGGGATCTTTGTTCTTCGTCATCACCAACCCATCTCCATCGCCAATTCCATGATGCTCCCCACCGGGAGTGAGTAATTCCTTCGTCGACTCGCTGGTCGGTGAGGAGTTGGATGAGATTCATCATGTAATCGAGTTAGTTTTGTTAGGTCCTGATCCCTAGTATCCACTATGTTCTAGATTGATGTTGCTATGACTTTGCTATGCTTAATGCTTGTCACTTTGGGCCCGGGTGGCATGAACCCAGATCTGAATCGTTTATGAATTCATCATTATATCCATGTTTTAAATCAGATCTTGCAAGTTATAGTCACCTACTACAGTTATGATCCGACAACCGCGGAGTGACCACAACTGGGCCCACTCTTGGTGATCACCGTAGTTTGAGGAGTTCATGTATTCACTATGTGTTAATGCTTTGTTCTGGTTCTCTATTAAAAGGAGGCCTTAATATCCCTTAGTTTCCAATATGGACCCCGCTGCCACTGGAGGGTAGGACAAAATATGTCATGCAAGTTCTTTTAATAAAGCATGTATGACTATTTACGGAATACATGCCTACATTATATCGATGAACTGGAGCTAGTGCCGTATCGCCCTAGGTTGTAATTGTCACATGATGAATATTATCCAACAAGTCACCGATCCAATGCCTACGAATTTATATTATATTGTTTTTGCTAAGTTACTACTACTGCTGCTACTATCACACTTGCTGCAATATCACTGCTATTACTATTACCGTTATTGATGATGATGTTGCTGCTACTATCATCAAAACTATCATACTACTGTTCTACTAATCACTTTATTGCAGATAATTAATCTCCAGGTGTGGTTGAATTGACAACTCAGCTGCTAATACCTTCAAATATTCTTTGGCTCCCCTTGTATGTCGAATCTATAAATTTGGGTTAAATACTTACCCTCGAAAACTATTGCGATCCCCTATACTTGTGGGTTATCACCGCTCACCGCAAGCCCATGCGGTACTACTGCTCCCTTGTGTAGTACTACTACACACCACAGTCACTATAGCATTTGGCAGCCTTTATTTTGCAAAGACAAGGATAAACGGACAATGCTCCATTGAAGCAAAGGAAAGGTGGTGCACATTAACAGATGTGTACGTGTTGATTCCACCCTAACCTTTCCGAAGCAGACCCCCTCTTAATAGTATGGATTTCCTATGACTCAAATCCACCGAAAAGAAAAGTAGAGAACCACCGTCTTTGATAGGCTCCGAAGGGCACCGAATCGTCTTGTACCTAGACATGAGATATCTGAAATGCTCAATGCACACGATTAGTCCGCAAAGCACTATCATCAATCACCAAAACCACTTAGGGAGAAATATGCCCTTACAATGGGGCATTGAACTATCATGTAGTCATCATTCCTGGTCTGCCAGACGTTCATAGCGTCTAGGTTTGCGGGACCGGGTGGTTCAGCTAGCGGTGCATCAAGGACATAAGCCTTTTGTGTAGCAATGAGGATAATCCTCAAGTTACGGACCCGGTCCACGTAGTTGCTTCCATCATATTTCAACTTAGCTTTCTCTAGGAACGCATTAAAATTCGAGGGAACTACAGCGCAGGCCATTGATCTACAACATAAATTTTGCAAAGACAAGTAAGACTAAGTTCATGATAATTAGTTCAGTTAATGAAATTACTAATGAAATCCCACTTAAATAGAGATCCCTCTAGTTGTCTAAGTGATACATGATCCAAATCAACTAACCCATGTCCGATCATCACGTGGGATGGGGTAGTTGTCAGTGTCAAAACCGGCGGATCTCAGGTAGGGGGTCCCGAACTGTGCGTCTAAGGCTAATGGTAATAGGAGGCGGGGGACACGATGTTTAGCCAGGTTCGGGCCTGTCGATGGAGGTAATACCCTACTTCCTGCTTAGTTGATCTTGATGATATGAGTATTACAAGAGTTGATCTTCCACGAGATCATAGAGGCTAAACCCTAGAAGCTAGGCTATGGTTGTGATTGTTGTCGTCCTACGGACTAAACCCTTCGGTTTATATAGACACCGGAGGGGGCTAGGGTTACACAGAGTTGGTTACGAAGAAAGGAATATTCACATCCGAATCACCAATCTTTCCTTCCACGCAAAGGAGAGTTCCATGTGGACACGGGACGAAGTCTTCTATCTTGTATCTTCATAGCCCAACAGTCTTTCATACGCATATAGTCCCGTTGTCCAAGGACCCCTTAATCCAGGACTCCCTCAGTAGCCCCTGAACCAGGCTTCAATGACGATGAGTCCGGCGCGTAGATTGTCTTCGGCATTGCAAGGCGGGTTCCTTCTCCGAATACTCCAATGTAGATCTTGAACATAAGAATCGTGTTCGGCTCTACAAAAAAACTCCACATACCCCGGTAGAGAATATAATATCCCACGAGTCCAATCTGCTGACAACCCATAGCGTGACATCACGCCATGGCCCGGTCATTATTCGAACCATTTTTATCCTGCCCCTCCGTATTTTGAGGCGCGGTTTTATTGGCACGTCTTGTCGAAGCAGAGATCGTGTCCCCTTATCACAGGAATCTCATCAATGTGGGCATGGGTAACCTAACCGTGCCATCAGCATAGCGCTTGGGAAACAAGCGAGTTTTAGGGCGAGCGAGGAGGCGCATGATTTTTACTGCCTTTATAAAGGAATAAGGATTCCCCTCTTTCACCCACACCCTCTTCTTCCTTTGCTCATTCATTCTCGAGCTCCAGCGCCCAAGCATCCATCTCTTAAGCCCAAAAAGCACTCCAATCATGTACGGATCCGGAGCGCAAGGCTAGTGGATGGCCTCCTCCGTTCAGGGGAAGGATATCATGAAACTCCGAGAGGCCAGAAACCTGACCAAGAAGATCGCACACCGTCTCCCAAAGGCGGGACAGATCGTCCCTACTCCAGAACCCCACGAGAGGGTTGTCCCTCACTTCGTCCGCGGGATGGGGTTTCCCCTCCACCCATTTGTTCACGGCCTTATGTACTATTATGGGATAGATTTCCATAACCAATCCCCCAATTCCTTCCTCAACATCTCGACATTCCTCGTCGTGTGCAAAGCCTTCCTCCGCATCCCGCCACACTTCAGGCTGTGGCTAAAATTTTCAATGTGAAGCCCAAGGTGGTCGGCGGCGAACACGCCATGTGCGGAGGAGCCATGGTGAGCAAGATGCCCAATGTAAAATGGCCATCGGGTAAATTCAACGAGTCCATCAAAGGTTGGCAACAACAGTAGTTCTATATTACCGAGCCACGCTGCGCCAAATGGGCCGCCACCCCTGAGTTCCGATCCGGAGCCCCACTGCGGCTCATGTCCTGGCCCGAAAAGGGCCAAGACTAGGCTTCATCCGATGGGCTAACGACACTCCAAGCGTGTATCAAGAGGATGAAGGACAAGAATATCAAAGTTGTCGATGTGGTCCAGGTGATGCTAGTTCGCTGGATCCTTCCCTGCCAACCACAGACTTGCCATCTATGGGAGTTTGATCCGGCCAAGCACCAAACCTTGCTGGAGTTCTTTGGCACGATGCACGAAGACATCTGGAAGGTACTACTCAAGCCCGGCAAGTCATGGCCGGACACCGCCGAGGATCGCGGGCACAAAGCGTCCCGCCCCGCAAGTTCGGTGAGTCTTTATATGTTTTCAAGTTGTATCCTCTATTTGTATACCTTGGGGAAAACACCTAATATTTCCCCGACGATTCTCCCAGGGTTGGACGAAGAAGGCAGAGCGGATCTACTCTGCGGCTCCACTGCCTGAAGAGCAAGCCGGCCCACTTCTGAGGAAGATGCTGGTCCCGGCGCCATATAAGGCGCCGAAGAAGAAGGCCCAGAAGGAGGCCAAGGAGACCAGGGGCGGGCTCCGTCGCAAGGGTACTTCGGATGTGGTGTCCGAAGACACCGAAGCCCACTCCTTCGCCGAAAAAGATGACGAAGAGGAGGGGGAAGAAGAGGAACGCCAGTCTCCGCTCGCAAGGGGGGGGGGGGAATAAGAGACGGCCTCCACATGTTTGGAGGCCGAAACGTCTAAGAAGGGGAAAGCGTCCCTTCCAGACGAATCCACCGCAGCCACCGATAGCAGCCCGGAGTGGGAACCCAGGGTCAAGCCCCTGGCCAAATCGTGAGTGCAAAGAAAACACGGACATCCTCATATATCCAGTCTCACTTTTGCATAGCATTAATGTATCGAGTCATATATTCTGCAGTCCGGCCGGGTCCGACATCGGGCGTTCTTCATCAGAAGATTCGTTGGACCCGGATGCGATGAATAGCGAGACCGTCCCGACGACCTCTTCCCCCAAAGACATGGACAACACTGAGGTGTCGTCCCGAAGGGGCCCAGGCCAGGGCAAAACTTGGGAGACCGTCGAGGCAGCGTCAGAGGGCCAAACCTGGCGACCGGACACACGGGGGAGCAGACCCCCATGGATGCTGAAGGCGGGGGCCATCCTGAATTCGGCCCCCGGCCAGAGACAACTCCGTAGCCCAATACGGCTCTGAAATCGGGCCCGCAACCTTCTTCAACAAGAGGCGGTGCGCCTATTCCACCGGCGACCTCCGTCCACCCGGAGATGCCGGATACTTTATTGGCGGCGCTACAAAGCGCTTCCATCATTGATGAGCTCCGTACCCTTATGGGTGCGGTGATTGAGAAGGTTCAGTCCACCAAAAGCAGGCTGACCGAAGCCTGCACCAGCCTTCTAACAGGCTTTGAGGTAAGTAATGAAGATAAAAGAATGTCATAATATAGATAGTAGCCCCTGATGCACTCTTCGGTGTTTCGAAAAGACAACCGGACAGGGGATCAAATATATTTCGCGGGAGATTAATTAGGAAATACCTATGTGAATGATCAGGCGTCGTTATTGGCTGGAACCGCTCATACTGTGGAGGTTTTCAGACTAAGGCAGAGACTGGAGTTGGCCGAAAGGGAACTCGGCCAAGTGAAAAAGCAATTGGAGAATACCCAAGGTATGGGATAACTTTGGTTGTATTTAAATACAAGTGAATAGTTATTTTGACTAAAAAATGTCGTGTTAGGAAATAGGAGCGACGACCGAAGTCGAGGCTCTGAAGAAGGCGGTACCTGAGGCCGAGAAAAGGGCGGCCAAGGAGCAGGCCACTCATGAAAACCACGAGGCACGGGTCATTGAGGTTCAGCAAGAGCTCCAAGAAGCCATAGGGAAGTGCGAGACCTTCGAGCAGAGTATAAAGGATCAAGAATCCGAACTCACCAAGGCTCGCCAATCCACACGCGATGCCCGGGCTGAAGCCCATGGTGCCCTCCAGGAAATCCAGGAGGGTCGAAAGATCACCGCGGGTAAGGCCTTTATTATGCAGAGCAAATACATGAAGGAAAGATTTTGTTTACTGACCCGGATTCGGAGTTCTCCAGCGGTGTTGGCAGATCTGCCGCGCAGCGTGTCTGATGCAGAACAATTCTACCAAGCCGAAGAGGGGAGATCTGCGGAGAAGCTTTGGTCATAATATCTTGCGCCAGAATACCCAGTACCCTTTACCGATCAGCTGAAGCAGCTGGTCGAGCTGCATAGGGAGGCTGAACTAGCCCTCAAGGATTTTATTATCCGGCTATGGCCTGCCAAACCGATTCCCAGCAGCTACTTCAGACTCGTGAAGCGACTGGTTAGTGCCTTCCCTCGGCTTGACGCCATCAAGCGGTCGGTCTGCATCGAAGGTGTGCGGATGGCTTTTGCCCGTGCCAAGGTGCATTGGGCGAAGATGGATGTTGTGAAGCTGATGACCGAAGGACCGCGCGAAGGGAAAGAGCATCGCAAGCCCGAGTTGTATTATGACAGTGTCCTAGAGCGATCCCACCTTGTGGCGGAGCAGTGTTCCAAGGATATTATCTTCCCATGAATGTATGCATGTTATCCTATGCTATAATATGAAACAAGGTCGTTATGTAAAATAATGCTTGTTATTTGGACTATTGCCTCCTATGTGGCCGTTTTTAAATTAATTCTGAGAGTTGGCCAGTCATCGGCATCTGCCGCCACGTAGGAATTACGGGGGTGTTCAGGATATATCTAAACACTCTTTACTCCAGATTTTTGGTCCTTAAAGGAGGTGTTTAGCACGACGAACCAGGCAATCGGACTATAAGGCTTTATCACCCTCACTTCGCCATAGGAGTTTGACAGAAGGAAGGTAGGCGTAGCCCCTAGTGTTCGGAAGACCAAACTTGGGGCGTTGTAAAATGCCTGATCGGATAAAAACCGATCAGTCGCACGATGCATTAGTTATCGCATGATGCGTCGCTAAAGATTTTGTGACCTCTCGAACAGCTGACCGGCTCTCGCCGCATCATGATAGTCAGTTTTCGGCTTTCTCTACTGAGGTGCTCATCCGGAAGAACGGGACACAATCGCAGTAGTTCTCCCTTTACTACCTTAGCCGATATAGCGGAACGTAAGGTAGCAAGAACAGGAGCCGGGCAACCCAACTATTGACAAAAGACATGATTCAGAGCCAATGCATATAATGCTATAACTTCGAGGTGCCGAACTGCATTGTAGAAGTGTTCGGACTTTCTTGTTGTGTTATCGGGTACAATGGAGCCCCTGGGGAATTAAGGCGTACCAGAACATACGGATGCTATTTATAATAAATAAATAGGCAAGGAAAAACTTATGTTATGAGCTGACACTGCCAATTATTTTTCATTGTAATTTACTTAATACATTAAGGCGTATGTGTACAAGTAGTGACCTAAGAAAATCAGGCTATTTAGCATGCCATGAGCTGCGTGCGGGTATTTTAAAACAGGTATGACGATCGTTAGAAGATACCACCTGGGTATTCCTGTGTACGTCTGAGCCCCTAGCTTTCGTGGCGTATCCGTCCCGCTATGGGTCCAATCAGTAGGTTTATCAGAAAAGGCATCACAAAGAGAAAAAACCTGAAAGAAAGAGAAAAATTGAAGGTATGCGGATCCAAGAATGGTTCAGCCGCATTGTGGACCGTAGTCTAGCTGTGCCTCCGTCCATGCCCATGGTATTTTAAGTGCATAGTTGTGTACGTGCGGCACGGATTTTACCACTTTGTTGTGGTTGGGATGAAGGCTAGGTTGCTAGCTAGCTCTGGACGAGCCGGATGGTCCTACTGCAGAGTAGCACGGACTCGCTTAACGGTGTCCGGGGGCTTTATTGCCGAATTGGGGTTTTGCCTAAGAAGGCTATTCTGTACTTCTGCTGCAAGGGCCATGGTGTGCTCCTCAGTACGGAGGGAGCGCTCCGTGTTTCCATTGACTGTTATAACACCGCGAGGTCTGGGCATCTTGAGCTTAAGGTAAGCATATTGTGGTACCACATTGAAAGGAGAAAATGCGGTTCGTCCATGCAGTGTGTAATAACCACTGCGGAAGGGGACGATGTCGAAGAGTAATTCTTCGCTTTGGAAATTATCCGGGGACCGAAGACTACTTCCAGTGTGATTGAGCACGTACAGCAGGCCTCTACACCTGGTATGACACCTTTAAAGGTGGTTTTGGTGGGTTTGATCCTTGAGGGATCAATACCCATTTTGCGCACTGTATCCTGATAAAGCAAGTTCAGGCTGGTACCTCTGCCCATGAGGACGCGTGTGAGGTGGAATCCGTCAATGATAGGGACAAGCACCAGTGCGGCTGAACCGCCATGACGGATACTGGTCGGATGGTCCCTTTGATCGAAGGTGATCGAACAGGAGGACCAAGGGTTGTATTTTGCGGCGACTGGCTCCATCGCGTAGACGTCCCTTAGTGCGCTCTTCCGCTCCCTTTTGGGGATATGGGTAGCATATATCATATTCACCGTTTTCACATGGGGAGGAAACTTCTTCTGTCCCCCTGTGTTCGGCGGCTGGGGTTCCTCGTCATCGTCACTTTGCAATCCCTTTTCTCGGTTTTCGGTGTTTAACTTGCCGGCCGGTTTAAAGACCCAGCATTCTCTGTTGGTATGATTGGCTGGCTTATCGATGGTGTCGTGGATTTGGCACGAACGATCGAGTATGCAGTCTAGGCTAGAAGGGGCCGGATTGTTTCTATTAAATGGCTTTTTCCACTGCCCGGACTTGGAGCCACGGAATCTGGCATTGGCGGTCGTGTCTTCAGAGTTTGCACCATTGTTTCGACGCTTGTGTTTACTGCGTCGGGGCTTGTCGTTACTGTCTCTAGCTTTGGAAGTGCCAGGCTTACTTGAGGTGTTGTTGCTACGAGCTAGACAACTATCCTCACCCGCGCAAAAGCGGGTCCTGAGCGTCGTGATGGCTGCCATGGACTTCGCCTTTTCTTGGCTGAGGTGTCGGGCAAGCCACTCATCACAGATGTTGTGCTTAAAGACCGCTAGGGCTTCAGCGTCCGGACAGTCGACGATTTGGTTCTTTTTAGTTAAGAACCGAGTCCCGAATTTCCTGGCAGACTCTCCGGGCTGTTGGATTATATGACTTAAGTCATCGGCATCCGGAGGTCAGACATAAGTGCCCTGGAAGTTGTCAAGGAATGCATCTTCCTGGTTCTCCCAACTGCCAATGGAGTTTTCTGGCAGACTATTCAACCAGTGCCTAGCTGGTCCTTTGAGTTTTAACGGGAGATACTTGATGGCATGGAGGTCATCGCCGCGGGCCATATGTATATGGAGGAGAAAGTCCTCGATCCATACAGCGGGATCTGTTATTCCATCATATGATTCAATATTTACGTGTTTGAACCCCTCTCGGAATTCATGTTCCATGACTTCATCGGTGAAGCATAGGGGGTGTGCGGCGCCTCTGTGCCGGGCTATGTTGCGATGCAGCTCAAATGGAGCCGGTCTGCAGTATTTGGCCCGGTCAGGTGTGTATTTCTCATACCCGACGTGGTGGCCGTCGTTGTGCGTTGGGGCGCACCCCCACGATCCATAGATCGATCTGGTCTGGCTTGCTCTATTCTCCAAGTCATACCGCAGGTCATGTGTGTTTCCCTGAGTTGTTGTATTTCTGTTTGTTCGATGACATGGTGCCAGCTGGTGCTCGGGCTGAATTGCCGCTTATCTTGACCACGTGGTGGTCTATCAGCCGCATTATGCGCTGGTAGTGCTGGCTCCAATGCCTCGTCATCGAATTGAGGTAGCAGTTTGTGCTTCGGGTAACTTTTGGTTGGGTGTTCGAGTCTGTATTCCTCGGCTGCTAGGACCTCCGTCCATCTGTTAGTGAGCAGATCTTGATCAGCTCGAAGTTGCTGCTGCTTCTTCTTCAGGCCTTTTGCAGTGGCTATAAGCTGGCACTTAAAATGCTCCCTCTCAACGGGATCCTCAGGCATGATAAATTCTTCGTCGCCGAGGCTCACCTCGTCCTCCGAGAGAGGCATGTAGTTGCTGTCCCCCGAGTCATCGTTCACGGCGTATTCATCGGGGTTGGCTCGCCCATCTTCCTGTTCAGCCTGTTCGAAACTTGGCTTGGCGGGGTCTTCGTTGTCTTCGGCATCGTCCGGAGTGCTATTCTCTCTTGTGCCGGTATCGCTTTTTTACCATAGCATGATTTAGAGCGGCGCCGCTGACGTTGGTGCTTGGACTGCTTCTCAGGAAGTTTATCCTCAACTGCGTCTTTTATGTCATCGTCGTCGTCTTCCTTGGGTGTATCCACCATGTATATGGCGTATGAAGATGTGGTTGTCCAACGCCCTATGGGCGATGGTTCCTGTTCTTCTCCGGCATCGTCGTCCATACCATCGATGTCTTCGGAGTCGAAATCAAGCATGTCGGTCAAATCATCGACAGTGGCTATCAAGTGGGTGGTGGGTGGGTAACGAAGTTCTTCGTCATCCGCTTCCCACTCAAGCTGGACATAGTTCGACCAAGAATCTCCTGACAAGGAGAGGGACTTTAATGAGTTTAACACGTCGCCTAAGGGTGAGTGTTGGAAGATGTCCACGGAGCTAAACTCTAAGATCGGCGCCCGGTCATATTCGATGGGTGCGGATACACGCGGTTCGGAGCCTATGGCCGGAGACAAGTCCGAGGTTCCGATGACACAGGCCTCATTGCAGGTCAGATCTGTGTTCGCCTCTAGCGTCGTTGAGTCCACGGCTTCCGTGGCGGGGTTGAGCCTCCCGTAAGGATGGCAATTTTATCCACGGACATGCATACCTGCGCATATCCGACCCGAATGGATAGGGTTTGGTACATTTTTACGCCCATGGGCAATGCCCGAACCCGACCCGATTACTTCTGGATAGGGCATGCATATAATTATATATCCATGGATATACCCGAACCTGACCCGATAGTATTACATGTGTGGCAAAATTGGGTGATCCCCACTATCCCATCTTCCAATGTATTTTTCTTTATAAAAAGTGAAAAGGAAATTGTGCAATCTCTCCCCAATCCCCACCGTAACTTACTCCACCTCTTCTCATTCTTTTATCTCCTGGGTAAATGACTCGCAATTAAGCATCATATCTACTTACTCTTTTAGTAGCTCTCGATGCAGCCACCGGCGCCTCCACGCTTACCTCTCCCATGTTATTTTGTGAGAATCTAAGAGCTTATTTTGACATTGTGCACTTGTGCTATGTCATTTTGCAAGAATTTGAGAGCTTATGTGAATGTTGTGCTACGTCTTATGTATACGTGTTGAGAGAACCCGACAGATATCCATGTCCAATGGATATCCATTGGGTTTGGACATGGACATCATTTCCCGCCCATGGATTTTTTCGTGGACGGGCACATAATGTCTTCATGGATTTGGATATGGATTTGATATTGTTCAACCCGAGACAAACCCGACTCATTGCCATCCTTAGCCTCCCTTCCTCGGATGGCCCGCTCTGCTCTGGATCTAGGGCCAGTGCGGTTACAGGTGCAATCTCCCACACACCATCTGATGACAGATTTAGGTCATGTTCATCGTCGCGGCAGGGCGCGGCTGTCATAGGATCGAATCCGTCGAAGATCAAGTCTCCGCGGATGTCCGCGGTGTAGTTTAAGCTTCCAAACCTGACCTGATGGCCAGGGGCGTAGCTGTCGATCTGCTCCAGATGGCCAAGCAAGTTGGCCCGCAGTGCGAAGCCGCCGAATACGAAGATCTATCCGGGGAGAAAAACTTCACCCTGGATGGCGTTGTTGTAGATGATTGAAGGAGCCATAAAGCCTTATGGTGGCGACACAGTTGAACTCTTAATGAAAGCACCAATGTCGGTGTCAAAACCGGCGGATCTCGGGTAGGGGGTCCCGAACTGTGCGTCTAAGGCTAAGGGTAACAGGAGGCGGGGGACATGATGTTTACCCAGGTTCGGTCCCTCTCGATGGAGGTAATACTCTACTTCCTTCTTGATTGATCTTGATGATATGAGTATTACAATAGTTGATCTACCATGAGATCATAGAGGCTAAACCCTAGAAGCTAGCCTATGGTTGTGATTGTTGTCGTCCTACGGACTAAACCCTCCGTTTTATATAGACATCGGAGGGGGCTAGGGTTACACAGAGTCGGTTACAGAGAAAGGAATCTTCACATCCGAATCGCTAAGCTTGCCTTCCATGCAAAGGAGAGTCCCATCCGGACACGGGACAAAGTCTTCTATCTTGTATCTTCATTTCCCAACAGTCCGGCATACACATATTGTCCGGCTGTCCGAGGACCCCTTAATCCAGGACTCCCTCAGTAGTAATCAATGCTAAATATCTCCATGATGATCATATCTACTATATGACTCATGTTTGACCCTTCGGTCTCGTGTGTTCCGGTGCCATGTCTATACATGCTAGGCTCGTCAAGTTTAACCCAAGAATTCTACATGTGTAAGAGCATCTCTAGCCATTGGCCCCCCAGGAGGCATAAAATTCGCCGGCTGGGGGCGAGCCGGTGGTATAATCGGCTCTGGGGGCGGTTGGGCACCCAACCATCCCCCCCCCCACGCGCCGATGTCGGACCATTTTTTGGCCCACTTTTGGCAAAAAATGGCCTGATATTGGCGCGAATAGGCCCATATTTGGCGTGGTTCGGCGTAAATTCTCAACGTAAATATTTTTTTATCACATAGTTCATCACAGAAAATCAATAGAAATCAAATAGTTCAATACAAATTATATACACAACAAAAAAATACACTTCCGTGATGATACGTGTTTGTCACAGTAGGTCACACTTTCTGTCATGCATGTATATCGATGACAATTTTATGACAGAATCAAGATAGTCATACATGTGCTGTCATAGAAGTGTTCCATGACATTACCAAAATTATCATCACGGAAGTGTCCACTTCCATGATGATAAATCGCGCGTCATAGAAGTGCTTTCGTCAAGGGTGACCAACACGTGGCATCCATCGTAACGGCTCGCCGTTAAGCTATCGGGTCCAGTTTTGGATCTGATAACCCATTAATAGCCCCGACCAATGGGGATTTTCCACGTGTAAAATCATCATTGGATGGAGGAAACACATGTCGGCTCACCGTTGGGACAGATGCCATCCACTCATTGGACCGAAGGCACCTATGATACGTCGACACATGGCACAGCCCAACAGAGGCCCATTCTTGTGAAAAGGCCGGCCCGTTTGACTTGGTCAAAAGGTGGCAGGCCAGCCCACGGAAAGCCTGTTAATGGTCTGTTCGCATATAGCCCATTTACAGCCCGCTAACCCAGGGCCCGTTATGACCTATACAAATTAGGCCCAGTAGCGTCATCTGGGCCGTCCAATATGATTCCAGCCCGTTTTAACTTCGGGCCCATGTATGGCCCATGATGTCTTTCAGCCCATATGAGGCCCTTTGTAACTCTTGGCCCATTAACGGCCCGTGGTGAAACTAGCCCGTAATGAACAATGTATCACTTTGTACCCATTAATGGCCCATTATTCCATTGGGTCGTTTCTAGCCAATGTTATCTTTCGGCCTTCTCAGGGCCCATTTATTCTTGGGCTCATTCCCAGCATTCGGTTACTTACGGCCCGTTACTGTAATTTTCTGCTTGTGGGCCAAATTCAACCTGTGGTTACAGTCGGCCCGTTTGTGGCCCGTTAATACGTTCGGCCGTTTTCATAGCATCATCAAATACGGCGGTTTAATGACGACCAGTTATGGCCGGCCCATGAACGGACGATTCCAAGTCTAGGCCATTTATGGCATAATGCGGTCTGTTATTGGCCCATGTTTGGCCAATCGATCATACGGCCCGTAGAAGGCCCCTTGATGATACAACCCGTAGAAGGCCCATTGTGTCCATGGCCCATAGAAGGCCCATTGTTTCTATGGCCCGTAGGAGGCCCAGTGTCACTACAGTAAATATGTAGCCCATGGTTATTGTGGCCTAGTTTTAAAAAATAGGTTATTGCGGCCACTAGCAAACCGCGCAAAAGGAACTATATTGACTACAAACAAACAAACAAACAAACAAACAAACAAGATAGCAAGGAAATAAATAAACAAGCAACTTACGCTAGGCTATCACGGCTATTACACATATTACATCCACTAGGCATCAAAATTCTCCACCATTGCAAATATAGGGAACAAAGCAGCATATCATATACACTGGTTGTCAAAGTTGGCGACCAGTGCAAATAAACACCGCAGCAAAACAAGTCCAGAACTGACACCACTTCAGAAGATCTCAAGAAACAATATCCTGGGTACCCATAATGCTGGCAAGATGCTTATCAAGCTTATTAACTTTCTCTTGTTTGGCGCTTAAGTCCTCCAGTGCTTGCTATTGCACCAGAAAGTATGCATCTGAATTCTGCAGGGACTTCCTCAGTCCTTCAGCTTCCTGTCGCAGCACATTTGATCGATGTCTTTCAACTTGAAGTTGAGACTCAAGAAGATGAACTGATTCAGGCAGCGAGTTTGAAGAGCTTGTGCCAGCAGTAGTGGCCAGTAACTCAAACACTACATCAACACAGGACTTTTGGGTTCTCTCACTATCGTCAAGAAAGTTTTTATCATTTTTTCTTGGAGACCAACAGGGATGTCTCACTATCTTGAACCTTATCTGCATTGCTTCCTTTACCATTGCATAACGGGGTACTGTTCTCCAATATTTTGTCCACATTCTAAAAGAGAAACAAGCAGACACATCACAGGTTTACCATGTGTATATGAAACTCATTTTGGTAAATCAGTTCAGTAGTAAAGTGGACAAGATAAAAGCACGAAACAAACATATATCTATGTACCATGGTCACTTTATGGTCTATATCATTCTAGTTTTTATTACCAAATTAAGGTAGAGACATAGTTCAAATAATATTTGTTCAAGACAAAGCAGAATAGACAGGATATAAGTGTGGGAAACTATAGAGCAATAACAACACTTGTGATGTGCATGACATGAGAACATAACTGTTTATTCAATTGAAACTGAGTTCAACATAGAGCAAGTTACAACAGCAAACCAGTTAAAGAAACAGGTTTAAAACATACCTGTTGCGCCATTGGAGTTTCAGTTCCATCCTTCAAATTTGAAAATAGTTGGTATGAGTAAATACAGTGATGCAAGAGCAAAGGAGTATGAACCATAGCTACAGAACCTGACCTGAGAACAATTCTTCTTCTCCTTTAAGCGTTGAGTTGGGATTCGGAGTGGTCGTCCTCGTGCTTTGGGCACTGCAGTTCCCTTACTAACTGCTCGTGTTTGGGTGCTCTGTGGTGGAGACGGTGCTGTGTCAACTGGAACTCGGTTACTATCTGCTGGGGATGGGGTTAGAAGGGGTGTAGCTGGTTCACTGTCCAACTGGGTAGGGGTACAATCTGCGAGAGTCTGTGTTATGTGTGGTGGGGCTGGTTCTTGGGCAAGTACAACCGTGGTTCTATCTGCATCAACTGGTAGCACTATCTTTTCCGAAGACCGTGTTGTTACTCCCTTAGATACTGCCATCACCCTCTCCAATTCAAATGTCTGATAAACAAGAAAAGTAATTGAATGTAGAGACATTGAATGATAGACAGGTGCAATGGATAGTGGGGAATAAAAGAGGGCATGAGATAATTCACATTTATGTTGTCTAACCAAACAGGATAGCATGACACAATATCACATATATGATGGCTAACTAAATAGGACATTTCACATTATGATGGCTAACTAAAAAATATGGGAAGACATAGTTCAAAATATGATGACTATATAAACAGGATGACTTGATATAACTATATAATGTGTTTATTAAATAGGTTGGCATGCCATAATTCACATACATGTCGCCTATGGAAACATGATAGCATGATATAATTCACAGATAGAATGACATAATTCAAAATATGATGACTGTAAACACTAAACAAGATGATATGATATAACTATATGATGTATTTATTAAATGGGTTGCCATGCCATAATTCAGATAGATGATGTGTATGTAAACATGATGGCATGATATAATTCAAATATATGATTTATATAGTAAGCAAGTAAGTAGATGGCAATCCATATATGCTGTAAAAACTAAGTAACGCAAGACAACATGCATGACATGGGTAATATAACCCTGCCTAGTTTGAGCATAGACCTCAGGGGGGAAATATGACTGGTCATCAGTCTCTGAATCCTCCTCTGAAGAGCTCTCTGTAACCAGCAAGATGTCTGCTTCAGCAGGTAGCATTGTCTGCCCTGAATACCTTGTTTTCACTCCAGATACTTCCATCACCGCTTCAAATGGCTGATGCACAGGAAGGCTGGTTGAATATACAAACGGTGTCGACAAATGGAACACGTAATACAAAAAAATGATAGCATGAAATAATTCACATACATGATGATTTGCTAAACAACATGGCATTGCATAATTCACATATATAATGCCTTTGCAACAAGATAGCATTGCATAATTCAGATATATAATGTCTTGCAACAAGATGCAATGCATAATTCACATATAAGGTAATTAGACACTAAACAGGTGACATTCACACAAAGCACGTCTAAACTAATCAAATGACATAGCAATGCAAGACACCATACACACGATATGAGCAACATAACCCTGCCAAGTTAGAGCATACACCTCGGGGGTGGGGGAATATGATTGGTCATCTGTCTCTGAATCCTCCTCTGAGGAGCTATCCGTAACCAGCAAGATAAGCACTTTGTCACGTTGCATAGTCTACTCTGAAGACCTTGTTTTCACTCCAGAATTTCCCATCACCATGTCAAATGGCTGATGAACACAAAGAGTAGTTGAATGTACTAACATTGTTGAAAAATGTAATACGTAATGAAAAAAAGGATGGCTTGATATAATTCACATATAAGATGACTGGCTAAGCAGGATGGCATTGCAAAATTCACATATATGATGCCTTGCTAAACAAGATGGCATTGC
This sequence comes from Triticum aestivum, assembly GCF_018294505.1. Classification (NCBI taxonomy): domain Eukaryota; kingdom Viridiplantae; phylum Streptophyta; class Magnoliopsida; order Poales; family Poaceae; genus Triticum; species Triticum aestivum. Next base: position 277,398,580 of record NC_057798.1, read on the forward strand.
ATAATTCACATAAATGATGAATAAACTAAACAGATGGCATTCACACAAAGCATGTCTAAACTAAGCAGATGACATATTTGATGTATAAAGTAAGTAATGCAAGGCACCATTTGCATGATATAACCAACATCAGCATGCCAAGTTAGAGCGAAGACCTCTGGGGGTAAATAGGAGTGGTCTTCTCCTTCTGAATCCCCCTCAGAACAGATATATTCCTCTTGATTACAATCCAAAATGGGTGGAGGGGGATGCCTTTGCACCTACCATGGAGCGACGTCTGCATGAAATTTTATTGCCACTCAAGCCTCGTGTCTTTTGCTCTACATGTTCAGTTCCATTGTGTATAATAACTGACATGCATAGGAATAAAACATAGTGAGATTATGTAAGGAGTGCATGCAGAAATCCAGAGTGATGGTAGCAACCTATGGACAGACCCAAAACCGATGATAGCAGGCAGATAATGGCTTCAGTTCAAAAATACAGATTGTGGCTTCTTCACTATTTGTTTCCCACCCAACTTGAAAATCATAGTAGACACCAGAGATTAACCAGATAGTAGATAGATACTATTGATTGCGGCCCTAATATGTACCCCACAACCATTTAAAAACTCAAGTTTGACCATTAGTTTGGAGCTGACTCAGAGTCTAATCGATGAACAGGACGATAAAGTAGCATGTAATATTAAGTGATGCATAACGTAAGCAGACACGAAAGAGTGTGACCTCTCTTGCGGCACCATGTAGTCCTCGAGGTCATCTTCTCAGTTGATGATGGTAATGCAGTTGCCATGGTTGCCGGCAGCGGGGAAGAAGATCTGAGGCGGTGAAAGATGTTCTGGAGGCCGGATCCCTGTTGTGCTGAACCCTTCTGTCGTTGGAGTAGCTGAGCTGGGGTGGACGACGACGCAGCAGGAGCGGGACAAACCACGCAAGGTTTTCTTTGACAACTATGTGTAAGAGAAGTAATTCTGTAAGGGCTCGTTTGAATTGGAGGATTCTAACAATGCAGGGATAGGAAATACACAGTAATAGGATAGGAACGCATGTGCAAAACAGAGAATTTAAAAACACAGGATTTTTGCCAATCTGGGTGTTTGGTTCACAAGAATTGGAAGATCACATGATGCATAGAAGCATGGTGAGATTAAGTCAAACCACAAGAAAATGTACGGTTATAATGCTATTATGCTACTATCTCTTAGTCTTGTGCTTCATGAATAGGAATTTGAAAAGGAGGACAAGTGGATATTAAAATTCCTACGGTTTTTCTTTCAAGGTGACACTAAAGGAACAAATCCTACAATTTTTCTTTGCTCCATTCCTTTGAACCAAATGCATGAATAGTAGTACCATAGGAAACTTTCGAATTCCTATGTTTTTCCTTCAATTTTCCTTTCAAGCACTAGCGATTCTAGTAGGCAGGCTTGAGCAAGGAAAAGCCTACACTCAAAAAATGTTTTTGTGCTACTTCTACTACTTTGGACCCAGGCCACTGCCCTACTAGCTCAACTCCCAGGCCCATCGAGAAATCACAGCTCAAACGCGCAGAGATAAATAATGATGGCGTTCAAGAGAGTCCATCATGGATAGCTAAGTTGCCTGGTACCTCACTGCTTGTCATATAGTAGGAGAAACTAATCGTATTTCATGTTACTGCGTGTGCTCAGTGGACAATGTTGGATTTCGGGTTCCGGCAGACCCTTGAGGTTCGAACACTGGGGTGCGCACAAAGATCTCTCCCCTACCAGCTCACGTCTCTAAGTCTCGCAAAGATCTAAGCAAGAAAGATGAACACACAAGAGACACGAGATTTATACTGGTTCAGGCCACCATTGTGGTGTAATACCCTACTCTAGTGTGTGGTGTGGTGGATTGCCTCAGGGGATGATGATGAACATTACAAAGGGAGAACAGCCTCGCGAGGGGTTGTTCTTGAGCTGGTGCGATGAACTACTTGGGTGAGTTCAGTCGCTTCTCTCTCTCTCTCTCTCTCTCTCTCTCTTTCTCTCTCTCTCTCTCTCTCGGGTTGATCTCTTGTGATCTAGATGCCTCTACCCCGTGGGTGGCTAGTCCTATTAATAGGCGGAGGCCCTGGGCCTCTCCCCAAATAATGAGCGGGAAGGGCGCCAACAATTGGCCATTTTGAAGGGGAACATCTGGTACACTTATCCTGACTAAAGTTGGTCTTCGGCTACCAAAGGCTCTGACGGTGACGCCGCCCTGGGCTCCACGATGACCTCCATCCTGTCGTTCTGCTGGTCTTGGTCTTGTTGCACCGAAACGGTAACCTTTGCCTAATGCCTTGGCCTGTGCTTGCCCCCTTTGCACCGAAAGGGAAACAAGGACACTGCGCAGGCCGGCGCCCGCCTGGTCCTCGATCGTCATGCCTTGCATCACGGGCCCCTCGGGAGGTGCCCTGCCTTGATCTCTCCGCCTCCTCACGAGCCTTCCTGAGGAGGTTGTTCCTGAGGAAGCTTCTTGTCGTCTGCCCCGCGAGGCTCGGCCCCTCGCGAGGGTCTTGAGCTTGAGCTAATGAAGCTGGGCTGCATTTGGCCCCCACTTGAGCCACGCCGCAGGCCGCAGGCATGCAAGTCTGGGGACCTGTAACACCCACGATGCGGCTATATCTCCCACGTGTCGAAGCACGACTTAGAGGCATAACCGCATGGTGGTTTTGTCGCAAGAAGGGTCATCTTCACACAATCCCATGTAATGAACAAGAATGGGATAAAGAGAGTTGGCTTACAATCGCCACTTCACACAATACATAAATTAAGATCATACATCATTCAAATACACTCACAGACCAGCTACGGTCAAATTCAAAAGAAACTAAGACAACCCCAAATGCTAGATCCCCGATCATCCCGACTAGGCACCTCTACTGATCATCTGGAAACGATACATAGTAACGACCAAGGGCCTCATCAAACTCCCACTTCAGCTCAGTTGCTCCATCTTCGCTGGTATCCTCGGCACCTGCATCTGTTTTGGTAGAATCTGTGAGCCACAGGGACACGGCAATCTCACACCCGCGAGATCAAGACTATTTAAGCTCATAGGTAGGAAAAGGGGTAATATGGTGGAGCTGCAGCAAGCACTAAGCATATATGGTGGCTAACATACGCAAGTGAGAGCGAGAAGAGAAGCAACGCATCGGTCGAGAAGCTAGAAGTGATCAAGAAGTGATCCTGAAACTACCTACGTCATCCATAACACAAACCGTGTTCACTTCTCGGACTCCGCCGAGAAGAGACCATCACGGCTACACACACGGTTGATGCATTTTATTGAAGTCAAGTGTCAAGTTATCTACAACCGGACATTAACAAATTCCCATCTGCCTCATAACCGCGGGCACGGCTTTCGAAAGATAATATACCCTGCAGGGGTGTCCCAACTCAGCCCATCACAAGCTCTCATGGTCAACGAAGGATATACCTTCTCCCGGGAAGACCCGATCAGTCTCGGAATCCCGGTTCGCAAGACATTTCGACAATGGTAAAACAAGACCAGCAAAGCCGTCCGAAGTGCCGACAAATCCCGATAGGAGCTGCACATATCTCGTTCTCAGGGCACACCGGATAAGCGAAGCGTACAGGAACCGACGAATCCAAGTTGCCAAGGAATGGTCCCGCACGGTGCTCTAGTTTGGACCAACACTCAGAGGAGCACTGGCCCGGGGGGGGGGGGTAAATAAAGATGACCCTCGGGCTCGCGAAAACCCAAGGGAAAAGGCTTAGGTGGTAAATGGTAAAACCAAGTTTGGGCCTTGCTGGAGGAGTTTTATTCAAAGCGAACTGTCAAGGGGGTCCCATAAATCACCCAACCGTGTAAGGAATGCAAAATCAAGGAACATAACACCAGTATGACGGAAACTATGGCGGCAAGAGTGGAACAAGTCATCAGGCATAAGGCCGAGCCTTCCACCCTTTACCAAGTATATAAGGTGCATTAATTAAACAGGAGATAATGTGATATCCCAAAATATCCATGTTCCGACCAGGAACAAAACTTCATCTTCACCTGCAACTAGCAACGTTATAAGAGGGGCTGAGCAAAAGCGGTGACATGGACAAACTACAGTTTGCTAGGACAGGATGGTTAGATGTTTGACATGGCAATAGGGAGTCATGATAAACAGTGGCAGGTAGAGCTAACATAGCGATAGAGCAAGTACTAGCAAGCAAAGATAGAAGTGATATCGAAGGTATGGTCATCTTGCATGCAAGGTTCTCAGAGTTGTCGAAGGCTTGATCCTCGTAAGCATTCTGAACAGGTTCCTCGTGCATGTACTCGTCTCCCGGCTCTACCCAAAGCAAGAACACAAGCAAAGGAACCACAATAAATCACGGTGCAATGCACAAGCAACATGATGCAATACATGTCATGATATGCGGGATGTGATATGCAATGCTTATGCGTGCTTCGGGAGGAAAAAGGATGAACAAGGCATCAACTTGGCAAACCAAGTATGCCACTGGAAAGATGAGATGATTTCGGTTGAAATCGATATAGAGATCACCGGAAACAGATGCACGGTTTGCAAATGGCAAGCAAAACAAGAAAAGCACAAATCTGCGATTAACAGCACGATGCTACTTAGCATGCAACAAGAAACTATGCTACAGCACCCCAACATAAAAACAAAGCATATGGCAGTGATCTACAGGAGATGCTTAACAAAAGAGGAACAATGAGCTAAAGCTAAATCACACCATAACAGGTTCAAACAAGCATGGCAAAAGAGCAAAAATATCAGGTAGGACATGTCATAAACAGCGTCACGAAGCAATGTTCAGAGCAAGTTATGAACATGCTACAGGAACTTATGATAGCAAAACAAGACATGGCATGATTCTACTCAAAGCATAGATCAAAAGTACCTTAGTGACCATGAGCCAAAAAGGACCACAAGATATGATGGCACACATGTGAACATAGCAAGTTTCGTTAACAGATTCAGCAAACAAAGCATGGCATTGACAGAATTACGAAGGCACCTTCGCGAGCTCGATGCACTCACTACAGAGAATTTCATGATAAACTAAGCATACATCCATCAAGAAGACATGGAATAGATGCTATACATGGCAAGAACAACATCATAGCATACACGGATCAACTACAACAACCTTGGCAAAATTGAATAACATGTAAACAATCTGCCAGGAAACATCTTGAAGCAAAAGAAGAGCACGAAAATACATTCTATACTAGTCCATAATTACAACCAGGGGCATTAATGGATACATCATAACCATATGTTCAAAACATCCTTACTTAAGTAACTCAAAATATGCATGGATCTCTCTGTAGCATCATGTTTACATGGCATCAAAATATCAGCAAAACAGGGACTAAAATCAGCAATATCACGAAGCCTAGTTTGCATGCTTGTGATAGTCATCACATTGATCAAAAAAATACATGGCAAGTACCTCTCTAAAGAATACATGGCATAGTTCAACTCACATGTAGGGCTCAAGTACATAAGATGCACACATCAATCATGGCAAAAATGACAAAAGTGCATGTTCTGATAAGAATCAGAAACTAACATTATGGAGCACTCTTGCAACAGCATTTCGGGAATCAAGATGAGCTCAAATGAAAATGATGCAATGAGATGAAATGATGTACTTGTCGAGGCGAACAATTTGGTATGCTACACGCCCAAAATGGAGCCACGAGTGCAAAGTTGTGGTGCGATGAACATCCAACAAAATTACTGACAGAAAAGACTTGGGGGATTCACGGGAAGCAGAAAGTCAACCCTAGGGTGGATCTGGATCCGGGCGCGCAGATCGAGGACGGCCGGTGCGAGTTCGTCGAAAGGTGCGGTGGTCGCCGGAGTTGGACAGGGGAGGCAGATCCGGGGCGTCTCCGGCGCGGGGGCGCCGGATCTGGCGGCGACCGAGGCGCGATCGAGCGCTGCCGCGGAGGACGGCACGACGGCGCTAGACGGCGGGGCGCGGTGGACGGTGGTCGGTGGCGGAGGCGGAGGCGGCGGAGCGTGGGGCCGCCGCGGCAGGCGGCGGCCGGCACGGTCGGGCGCGGGGCGGCGCGGCATGGGCCGCGGGGGCCGGGAGCGGGCCAGGCGGGCTGGCGGCGCCCGTGTGGTGGTTGGGGCCACGTGGTGGGCTACGGTTCGTTGGCGGCGGCGGGCGGACGCGTCCGGCTCTGTCCGGACGTGTCCGGCGGCGGGGAGAGGAGCGGGGCTAGGGTTTGATCCGGAATTCGGAGGGGGAGGTGTTTTTTATAGGTAGAAGGAGCAAGGAGTGTCCAAATGAGGTGTAGTTTTCGCCCACACGATCGTGATCCGACGACGGAGAGCATGGAAGTGACTTAGATGGGTTATTGGGCTGTTTTGGAGGGGTGTTGGGCTGCAACTCAAAAGAGGCCTTTGCGGTTATGCGGTTAACCGTTGGAGTATCAAACAAGCTCCAAATGACCCGAAACATGACAGGCGATCTACCGGTGTTATACCAGGGCCACTTGGCAAGGCTCGGTCCATTCCGAGAATGTTTAACACCCGCACAAGAAAAGAGACAAAAGGGGTGCGCCGGTGCATGTGGGAGTGTCAGATTGCGAAACGGACAACGGGGTAAATGCTCGGATGCATGAGACGAACACGTATGCAAATGAGATGCACATGATGACATGATATGAGATGCATGACATGAATAAAATGCAAAACAAAAGACAAAACCCAACCACGGAGGGAATATCATATCACATAGCCGAAAATGGCAAGAGTTGGAGTTACAAAGATGGAAAGTTACATCCGGGGTGTTACAGGACCCCCGTTCCCAGAACAGCGACAGTAGCCCCCGGGCCCAAGGCGCGCCCGGACTTGGCTTAGCAAAGAAGCAAAGGGGCAAGTGCCAAGCGCCGCGGGCCCCAACAGCCTGTGGCCTTGGGCGCCCCGTGGCGGTTGATTGGACGTGGGCGCCTCCGCTTCCCCATGATGCCTCATTATATGCCTAGCTAGGCAGACCCACAGTTCCACATAGCTACTCCCTTCTTGCCGCCCGCGCGCTTCCTGCCCTTCATTCTTCCTCGAGCCTCAACCTCCGCCTCCAATCCAGCCCGAACTCTCCCCTTTCTCGCCCTCCATGGCGCCAACAAAGAAGGAAAAGGGGAAGAAGCCCGTGCCTTCGCCCCGCTCACCCCCCGCGGTGGCCTCCACCGTCGATCGGGAAATCATACTTAATCCCGAGGCCCTGCGCAAGGTCTGCTCCGCTCTTGCCACCATCTTCAACGAGTGTGGCCGGACCACGGCCTGGCCTGTGTCCCACGCATCTATAGACAGGGTCATCACAGAGGTCTGGTTCTTCGCCGACGCCTTGTGGGCGAGCCTGGTTCCCCCTTTCTCTGCTTTCTGCAATGCGGTGATCTCCCATTACCAGATCCACATGATGCACCTCGGACCTGAGTCCATTACTCTCCTGGCTGTCTTTGCTTTTGTTTGCGAGGCAATGGTGGGCGTTCCTCCTTCTGTTGCCCTGCTGCGCCATTTCTTCTCCTTGCGCCTAAGCGATCCTACTCAATGCTCAGGGTGTGTGCGCTTTCTTGCCGTGCCATAGACGGCTGCTTCAGGGATCGACTTTGGCCTTCCTCCTTCTGAGGCCAATTTCAGAGAGCGGTGGTTATACATGGACGTTGGGGTATCCAGCCCCCTGCCCTCGCACCCGACTGCGCTTGTCGTTCCTAGCTCAGGCTGGGCTCATGAGGCGCTCGTGATCCCCCGGCTCGTCTTCGTCTCGCACTGTTTCGAGACCTTGAGGGCGCTCAACGTGACGGCACCCAAGGTGGTGAGGGAGTTCCTCCAGTGTCGCATTGCTCCTCTCCAGCGCTACTCTTGCCGAATGTGGGACTATGCGGGGCACAGGGACTGCATGCAGCTCCAGGAGGAGGACCTGGCGCCTGAAGCACTGGGGATGGTGCTCAAGGTCCTGGCTGGCGACCCTTCCCCAGGCAGCCTCTGACATGATGGTGCCCTCTTGTATCTTTGTTTGGGCAGGGCCGATTTCGTGAAGCAGATGCCCAGCTTCGATGAATGGGGACTGCGCCTGACTGGCCTCAGGGGGCCCGCGAGAATCCTGTCGCCGTGGTTGCCCTTCCAGTTGCCCAAAGCGGCCCCGTCTTAGGTGATGAAGCAGGGAGACGAGGACTGTAGGGAGCCGAACAGGATGATGTCGCGGAGGTGCAGATGCCGTGCGGGGCTCCGGAGGCAACATCTCACCAAGCCCGCCCTGGAGCAGTGGCACGCGAGGAGCTCCAGCCTGTAGCTCCCGAGGCCCCGGCCGTCCCTCGCGAGGTGCTGCCCGGTGGCGCTCCTCAGGCCAATCCTGTTGGCGCCGATCATCCCGACGCCTCCGACATGCCGCAAGACGACCCCTGCGCCAAGCGCTTGGGTCGATTTCGAGTAGATTTCGAGGCCCTCCGCAAGAGGAAGGAGGCCTTGGGCAGTGAAGATCGCCCTTGCCGCCTGCTGAAGCGTAGGAAGTACTTTGCCATGGATGAGTAAGTCCTCTTCCTTCTTTGCTCCTTCATTTCTCTGTTCTCGCAGCTGATCGCGGCTTTCTCAGGGCCCTTCCTGCTAAATTCACGGAGATGGCCAAGGAGCCATCCTCCCAAGCCTCGTCTTTGCTGCTGACCCTGGGCGTGCCGGGCTCGAGCGGCGCTCCTGCCGCTCGGCCAGTCGGAGAAGCGGCCCGTCCTGTGGGGCGTCTCGAGCCTGAGCGCCTGCTGTCCTTCCTCCATGGGTTCTTCTGGGGCACGACCAGCATGCCCCGTACTCCTTCCCTGACTGTGAGCGGAGATTGGTTGAAGTTAGCCTTAAGCTTCTCTTCTGGGGATGGACCGGTGCCAGGCCGGGCTCCTCTTCCCGTTTGACGATTGCCGGGGCACCATCCCCCAGCCCTATGCCGGGAGGGGGCATGCCGTCCCAGTGCCCTCCGGGCTCGCCGGCGACGGAGGATCACGCGGAAGACGTACTCAGGCGTGCTCGTGGGCGTCGCGCCCTTCGCCAAGACTTCCTCCAGGGGGCGGTGGACGCAGTAAGCTGGATTGGTGCACAGCTTGCCGGTGAGGACGCATGCCTCGAGGCCGAAGGCTTGCACCTCACTGAAGAGAGGCGCAAGCTGAAGATAGCTGTTGCCTTTGCACATCACCTGCGGGACCTCGACAACATGAAGGCTGAAGCGTCACTGGCCGCCTCGCGAGAGGCCTTCTCCCGAGCCGTCGAAGACGCCCGGGAAGCAGACCGACGGTGCAAGGGTGAGGAGGAGTGCATGTGGGAGCTCCAAGCCTGGAGAAACTCTCTGGAGGAGCAGGTGGAACTGTGCCATGCGGCCCTTGTGTCGCTAAAGGAGGCCTCCGTCGACCAGGTAGAGCTCTAGAAGCGCGAAGAAGCGCTGACATTGGAGGCCGCCGATCGCAACCTTGATCTTGAGCGGCTGGAGACAAGGGAGCGCCTATTGGCTCAGGCGGAGGATGACATCACCGCGCGTGAAGCCCGAGCCCAGGAGGAGATCGACCGCCGAGTGGCGGAAGCCCGTTCGGGTCTCGAGCGTCAATACGAAGCGAGGTTGGCGCTGATCAGGCCGAAGCTGAAGGTAGGACCATGGCCCTCAGGGCCAAGCTGGCCGAAGTGACGTGGGGCGCAGACCTCTCCGCAGCTGCCCTTGGCGCAACGCGGGCGGAGCTGGCCTCTTCCCACGCCGAGCTACTTCTTCTTCGACAGAGGGTCGATGGCGCCGAGGCCATCGCGCGGCAGAACGAGGATGAGATCCGTCAGAGGCGGCTTCTGGAGCATGAGCACGCCCCCATGCTCCGAATGCTCAGGAGCAGGCTAACGCGGCCCTGGGCAACATTTGCGAGGCCACCGCTGAGGTGCCTCACGAGACCAACTATACAGGCAACCTCCAATATTTCACTGACGTGGTGACGCTTCTGGAGAACCGCTCCGAGAGGTCTCGTTGGCTCATCGAGGAGAGGAGCCGAGCCTTGCTTGGGCGTGCCTTCTCCCGTGTCTTCAGCTATCTGCAGAACATGGATCCCCACTTCCATTTCGACGCCGCCATTGCCCCTGTGCCCATAGCCATCCGGGGCGACCTAGCGCAATGGGTGGCGGACAATGTGGATGCCCTCGTCAGGGCCTTCACATCTGATGATGATGGCGTGATCGTGGCCGCCGATGAAGGTGGCGTGGTGGATGCGCCTGGCGCTGGCGGAGGTGCTGGCGATGGTGACGACGCCAATGACGCCAGCGACGCCTCTGGAGGCGCCCCAGACGACACAGCGAGCGATATGTCCGACTGAGCGTGTGTCTCCGTGGTTCACCCTGCATGAAGAAGGTTCGAGCTTGTCCCTGAAGATTTTAAGAGCATTTTGGGAGGGGAAGCCCCTCATGTATAGAATTGCGAACAATATCCTTGTAGGTGTAACGATGCGCGTAAACTTAGCTACTAGCCTGGCGGCGGGCCAGCTGACCTGTTTACCTCTTGACCCCGACGAGTCCCAAGCGGGCCTGTGGAGGCCGCGATGCCTCGAGTGTCATCTGGATGGTCCCATTGATCCTGCGGTGAGAACCTCCGGAGAGAGTGCGGCGGCAGCGGTCCAGATTGTATACGTGCCTGGCCTGGCCCGGCTCGCGAGGGGCTCGCGAGGGGAGGCAGCTGACGCTAACTTGGACGTAAAGCCGAAACCAGAACATGAGAGATTGCTCGAACGAGACTAAGCTCCCCTTCCCCAAACACATGCAAGTCTCAAGCTCGAATCCAACTTAAATTCAAATCGAAGAAACTTGTCGACAGAAGAAAAGGCAAAAGGCAAAAAGCCGCGTCCGACACCTAGTCTAGTCTTCAACATCTTCTCACTAGCGCGGAGCTAAGTGCTGCCACTGGGAATGGCCGGGAGCCCCCGAGGGCCGAGGGCGGCTATCCGGAGACTCCGAGGCGTGTACAGCCCCACTCATTATTACGTGAGAGTGTCACGCGGCGGCGAGCTTCACAGGCACTGGGCCTTCTTCACAGGTACTGGCCTTGGGCCCGTCTAGCGCCACACTCTACCACCAGTGACGGCGATCGGAAACCAAGGACGACGCCAATGGGGTAGAGCGGTCGCCAGCAGTTCCCCTGACGACCATGGGTCCTCTGCCGGGGGCAAGCCCTGTGGCGCCTCCCCGGCAGAGGGCCTACCTCCGGAGTGTGCCTGATGCCGAGCACTGCGGGGACGAACCCGGATCCAGGCCCCTCTCCTCCAGCCCCCGGTGCCCTCCTCCCGAGGGGTAGGAGGTGGCAGCATTGGGGCAGCCATCTGTTGCGGCGACCTGTACCTCCTGTGACCCATGGTTAGTGTAAGTTTGCTCCTGAGGAAGTAGGGGTACCAGATAGTTGTTGCCACCGGCGCGGTCGTCGAGGCCCTCTTGGGGCTCTTGAAAGAGCTCAGCTTCTAGTGGATCCTCGCCCCAGCTTGGCCCAAGGAATGAGCCATGGTCTTCTTCCAATGCGCATTCTCGATCCACCATGTGGGGCACATAAGCTTCTGGCACCACAACTCCACGGTTCTCGTTGTAGTTCCCAACATGCCATGCAGCTCGGTCTGGAGCGTTGTCTTGAGGGTTATGGCGCGGTGGCCCGCCGAGGCCGATGGTCGTGGGGTGTGCTCCTTTGCCAGCCAGAGATGGGGGTGGTGCGACTTGGCGCCTGGTGCTGACGGCTGGGTTGGCGTTGAGCTGGGTCTGGAGCCCACTCGGAGTCGCGTGGGCACATATGGAGCCGCCATATGGCCCGCCCTAGACCTGGGGTGGCAGCTGGACGCAGAAAGGAGGCGCTCCTGAGGCGGCGGCATCCAGGAGTTCGGCTACTCGCTCCAGCAACACGTCAGTGCCGCCCTCCAGTAGCCGGCACCGTAGTAGTTCTCGGGCCACGGTGAGCGCGTCCCTGGAGTTCGCCTACTCCCGTCGAGTGTGCAGCGCTGTGGCCGCGGCGTGGTTTGAAGCTCTTGCTACTGACCGCACCTGCCGCAGTATGAGGGCAGGCGGCGTTTGGCCACGCCGCCCGCGCCCCGCAGTGCCCTGTGGAGCGCGGGCTGCCTAAGGCACAGGGTTGCGGTCGCCCTGGGCCGGCGGCACGGCGTGGACGGGCCATGTCGCCCAGCGGTCGGCGTTAGCAGTCTGGTCGCTTGACAGCAGGACAGCGAGGCAACGAAACGCGAGGAGGCGGAAGGAGGACTCCAGCGCACCCCTACCTGGCGCGCCAAATGTCGGATTTCGGGTTCCGGCAGACCCTTGAGGTTTGAACACTAGGGTGCGCACGAAGATCTCTCCCCTACCAGCTCACGTCTCTAAGTCTCGCAAAGATCTAAGTAAGAAAGATGAACACACAAGAGACACGAGATTTATACTTGTTCAGGCCACCATTGTGGTGTAATACCCTACTCCAGTGTGTGGTGTGGTGGATTGCCTCAGGGGCTGATGATGAATAGTACAAAGGGAGAACAGCCTCGCGAGGGGCTGTTCTTGAGCTGGTGCGATGAACTGCTTGGGTGAGTTTAGTCGCTTCTCTCTCTCTCTCTCTCCCTCTCTCTCTCTCTCTCACTCTCTCTCTCTGGTTGGTCTCTTGTGATCTAGATGCCTCTACCCCGTGGGTGGATAGTCCTATTTATAGGCAGAGGCCCTGGGCCTCTCCCCAAGTAATGAGCGGGAAGGGCGCCAACAATTGGCCATTTTGAAGGGGAACATCTGGTACACTTATCCTGACTAAAGTTGGTCTTCGGCTGCCAAAGGCTCTGACGGTGACGCCGCCCTGGGCTCCACGATGACCTCCATCCTGCCGTTCTGCTGGTCTTGGTCTTGTTGCACCGAAACGGTAACCTTTGCCTGATGCCTTGGCATGTGCTTGCCCCCTTTGCACCGAAAGGGAAACAAGGACACTGCACAGGCCGGCGCCCGCCTGGTCCTCGGTCATCATGGCTTGCGTCACGGGCCCCTCGGGAGGTGCCCTGCCTTGATCTCTCCGCCTCCTCGCGAGCCTGCTTGAGGAGGCTGCTCCTGAGGAAGCTTCTTGTCGTCCGCCCCGTGAGGCTCGGCCCCTCGTGAGGGTCTTGAGCTTGAGCTGATGAAGCTGGGCTGGATTGGGCCCCCACTTGAGCCACGCTGCAGGCCGTGGGCAAGCAAGTCTGGGGATCCCCGTTCTCAGAACGCCGACAGACAATATATATAACATGTAGAGTAAAAAGGAGATGCAACAAGTGTATAACCTCTTTGGCGAAGCCATGTCGATCTTAGCGTGATTGGGTTTGTCGGTGAGGATGATCCGGTTGACTTGGCTATCGGAGGAGGGGAAGAAGATCTTAGGAATCTTGAGATGGAGCCCGGAGTACTGCTCTACTATGATGGAGTGTTTTGTCATTGGAGCAGCTCTGGTGAGTTGTACGACGCTGAGGCTGAAGCAGGACAGGAGAGACAATGTTAACCTGAGTGGAATTCTAATAGCATCTCGAGTAGATGACGTAAAATACATAACCACAAAGTGCTAGATGTAAAATACATCAGTTGCTCATCTCTAAACTTAACTGTTGAAACTGAATTTAACTGTCGAAACTGAATTTTGTTGTCGAAACTGAATTTTACTATCGAAACTGAATGCACTAGAGGTGAGGCTACATGTCAGTCGACTGACTTTTTCATCTCTGGTTAATCAATTTTCCAGCCGTTAGATATGAAATCAAGGGCCTGCAGTTCATCTTCAACCTCCACCCCCCTGAGCCACCAACCACCACCGGCCAAACAGCCGCCCCCGCCGCCCGCGGCCGGCAGTGCGCCACCTCGCGTGCCCTGAAACCAATCTCCACCGCCAGTCCGCCGCCACCCCTGCCATCCCTCTAGCCCCCTTGCCGAGCTTTTCTCCGGCGATCCCCATGCCACCACCCCACCATTGCCGGTGACCACCGCCCACACCCTGAACCCTAAGATAGATAGTGGGGTACCTCTCCGGCGAGCCCCCCTCCCTACTGCGGCTGGTTCTTCCTTAACTCCTATGAGCCCCCACCCCCTGAAAATTGACTGACCCAAAAGTCGATTCAGTCGACTGAAGTGTAGCTAAATCGGAGCAGCATCGCAAGCGAGAGCAAGACCAAGAGCAACAGCGCGAGCAAGAGCAAGAGAAATAGCAAGAGCAAACCAGGCAGGGGATCGAGAGCAAGAGCAGAGCAGCAGCGTGAGCGAGAGCTAAAGCAGCAGCAGCTCCTACTGATGTGGACATCTCCGCCGAGGGAGCGACACCGTGGAGGAAGTGGCTGGCGACGCTGCCTTGGATAGAGCCGCGCCGTGTCAGCTCGGGACCAAGCGCCCGCAGCATCGTGAGATCGAGTCAAGAAGAAAACTCAGCGATTAGTGCCTCTTTGGTGGCGCCGATTAGGCAGCAGCTTCGTCTGAGGAAATGGTGATGATGATGCTCTTCCGGTGGTGCAGGTGAAGACGGCGGTGTGGGAATGGAGGTGTCATGAAAGACGAGGGGAACGTCGGGGCAGCTCTTTGGAGGTGGAGGACGGGGTGGCTGAACCGACGAGATGACGAGATCGCTGACGAATCCTCATCTGGTACGATGGATGAGGGACGTTGAGGTGTTGCTGTGGACGACGTCGTCGGGGAAGAGGCTCCGTCTAGGTGGCGGACGGAGAAGGGTGTGGGGCTTCGAGGGTTTTAGCGGCCTCGGTGTACGAATGGGTGGGCGGAGGGGATGGGAGTGGGAACCATGGCTTAGGGACGCCCTTGTCCGAAATGTGGGGTAAGTTACGAAAGTACCCCCATCGATTTGAGGCGGTTCTTTCGGTTCGGCGGTATCATGGGCATTTCATGTGTCGGTATTTCACAAGAGGTGGGAGGTTTCGCACGCGTTGTAATTTTGGAATAGCAAGGCACGGGTTGAGATGGAGGGAGTTGTCGGAGCACAATGAGACAAAGATATATCTTAAATATTTCGGGGTAACAAGGCGCGGGTTGAAATTTCCGAACAAGCCTAACGTGTACTGTACCAAATAAATTCGCACTTCCGTTGATGAAAAAACCAAAATAAATCAATTCGCGGCACAAAAGAGAGTCTACTCCCTTGTACTATACCAAATCAATTCGCACTACAAATGTCATTCAAAACTTTGAATACATGTTATGTTCAATTAAAATATTTTTCTATGTGTATAATGCATGCAACCTGCTACTCAAATGAACGTTTTAGTGCATTCCAAACGTATATACTACCGCTTCAATATGAACTAAATTTGAATTTGTTTCTCTATTTGAATAAGATCTACAATAATGATTGTTGTGAAGTCAAACCATTTGAATTCATTTCTCTATTTTAATAAGATCTACAATCATCATTATTGTCAAGTTAAACCATCCTTTGTGTATTATCTTCACAACACACCACATGATTACTCTCGAGTTAGATATGAACTATGTGTACTATATGAACTCAAACTCGATTTTTTGAGTCCACTTTATGTTGATTTCAAATCACAGTACATTTCAAGCTCTAGCTAGATCTTCATAATCTAAACCATGTCTCATATGTATAATGTGTTTATCACATAATGTATGGTGCCCTGCCCCCTACGCCTACAAGTATTTAGATGTGAGTTGCAAACACCACACGTTACCACAAATTCAAATAAAATGTGAGGTTGTTCGATATATAATATTGTTTAGATTGTTCGATATTTAGTTCTAAGCTACAAACGCCACACATTATCACAAATTCAAATAAAATGTGAGATTGTTTGATGTATAGTATGGTTTAGATTGTTCGACATTTAGATGTGAGTTGCAAACGCCATGCATTATCACATTATGGTATAACATGTGCAAAACCACATCACGCGTATCACCGCTATATTCATGCATGCATATGTTTATAACACTATGATCTCCTATTCAAATATATGAATCCACTTTCATATAAAATTATGATCTTTGTTAGTCTCTTACACCCACACAACCCTCTAACCTTTGTAGCTAGCACTAACTTTATCTCGTGCATGCACACGCCCTCCTCGCCCTCCCCTCCCTCAGCATTCTATCCATCATGCACATTATTTTTTTTCTTTAGGTTGTTCTCCCACAGTCTCCACAACTCCTTTCTGACACACACCGATCGATAAACCTCTCCAGCGATGTCTGCCTACAACATCCACACGCACCTTCCATCTCCTCCTTTATGTGTCCATGCCTCGTGTCTCTCATACAGTCCCACACATGTGTAAGCTCTCGCCCTCTTTTCATCAATCTCACAACCGCACACTCCTACCCCTATCTAGCTAGTAGCTCGGCCTCTCGCACCACCTCTTAGCTCCATTCTCTCTGTCTATCCGTCTCGCTGGGCCTTATTTGCCTCTAACAAATGGATGTACATCGACCGATCTCCCGCTATACATATAGCTAGGTCGGTCCTTATAACTCGTTTTCCCCCACGTGTCGATCCATCTACCTCATTAGTTATGTCTCTTGGTTCCCCTTCATCATCCATGCATGCATCCCGATAGATCTATCACACACAGGCACACCCAGAAACACATCCCTACTCTTATTGCTAATATTTCAGTTCTATCCTTAGTTTGTCTAGTAGGCCTCTCCCACCATCTTCGAGAAGCAACTCCATCACCCATCCAGCACTCTACCCCTCTCACTCCCTCTCTCTCTCTCTCTCTCTGTCCCATCCTATTTCATGTCCTTTAGTTATGTATGGATGTCGACTGATCTCCCTCAAGACATAGCTGGGTCTCTCCTTCTCAACACATATACGAGTCGTTCTACCTCTCTAGTTAGGCCTCTGCCTCCCTCCCCCCCACACACACAGATAAATCGAGCACTCTAGTCATGTCTCCCTACCACACACAAACTTGCCATGTGCCCTCTGACGTTCCGGTAGGTCAGTCACCGTATATCTTTGACTTGCACACACATAATTTCGATGGCTCTCTTCATCGATCTCGGACCCACCCACTTGATCCTCTCTTCGACTCTATTGATATCTATAACCTCTCCCTCTCTTCACATGGATCGCCCCCTCTGCCCTCTATATATGATATGGATAGGACTCTATTTCACACACATTGCATGGAAAATTTTGTTTGAGATGTCATATACACATATTCGCACAAATACATTCACGAAATCACACACCCCCCCAAACAAAAAACACTCTCGAACACACACGCCATTTTTCTAGGTTTGTATCTCTCTCTCACACACCCACGTAGGTGGGGGCATGCATGAAGAGAAGAGGTGCACGCACGGCGCACGTACTCCCGTCTCTTTCCCAACCACACCCGTGCTGGTACACGGTGGAGCTCATTTCTGTACGAAAAGGCTGCCCACATGGTAATTTGACACGTGTACTGGTTGTCCACTTGATGGAGGATCGTCTACCATGGATGAACAAACAAATTGCAACTTGACGCGTTATGTTAAAAAAGAGTCAAACCATGTGGGGCCTACCTTAGAGGCAAGGCTCTATACACTGGAGTACTTTTGATCTGTCTCGTCAACTCGTAGAATGAGGAGAAGCTTGCTTAGTACACCCTCTCCCCCGCCCACAGGTGCGATGGCTCGCAGGATGAGGTGAAGCTTCCTTACTAGTACGCCATACACCCACTCCCTCGCCCATGCGTGCGGTGGCTCATAGGACGAGGAGAAAATTTTACTACTCCCTCCATTTACTCCTCGTCCCTACCTTGGTTAGAGAGAATATCATATTGTTTGGAATATATGTCATTTAGTACTCCCTCCATTTACTTAGACAAGGCCACTATAAAAAATACATTTTGCATATAGACGCATATAGACGTATTTTAGAGTGTAGATTCACTCATTTTGCTCTGTATGTAGTCCATATTGAAACGGACGTAATAGTACGCACTCTCCCTCGCCCCTCGACCCTCGCCCACATGTTGGACGTGCAGCAATTCATTCAGTCACATATAGCCAGAATGATATATACTGCAGTACCATTATTGCTCGACTTCCTGAAGAGGCAAAGAGCCAATCGCAAGGTTAATATTTTGGAGATGCCAAGCGCAAGGTTTATAGGAGAACGAGTAGTAGGTGCTACATCATTTATAAATAAAAGTTTTTTTTCTTCAGTGGCACGTACGCAATATAAATAGGTTCATATGGAGAGAAAAGGAAACCGCTCCACTATATACATAGGCAGGACAAGCCTACATGGCTGCTTGCTCTAGTTGCTCTCTTCACACTCTCTCATACAAAACGAATGTGGCCACATCTCTAACATCCCGGTGGATCACGTCCGCCAGGGGAAGGGGTGGATGCTTAGTGTAGATGCGGTCACCGTCGCCGATGGCGAAAACCCACTGTCGGCACGTCCCGATCAGGGGTCCCCGCCGTTCTCTATCACAAAGCCGGTGAGGTTGCCTTCGTCCCTTACTCACTGCCGCGACGTGGGCAGTTGCCGCCTCCCGTCGCCCTCCTCTAGGTTGAGATACATCCCGACATCCCTCAAGTACAACTCCCTTTACAGATGGCTTGCACCACTACTCCAGCTGCTCACATCACTCCATGTGGATATTTCTCTATTTCTTTGCCTCGTACATACCTCTACTAGCTTCTAAGTACTGTATTTGGGAAGAGTTTATGTCTCATCAACTAGTCCCAGTAATCTTATTCTAAGCACGCCTCTTCAATTTCTTTGCCACGGGGATGCTCATCTCAATTTTGGTGAAACTGCACAAAATGATCTGACGGTTAAAGGGTTGCAAACTTCATTTCTTCGGAAGCTCCTACGTTGCCAGCAAATTAAGGTCTGGTTAGGGTTTACGGTTCAAGGGCTAGGGACTGCACCAATTATTTTTTTCTTTAGTTGTCTCTGTTCCAAAATAAGTGTCAACTTTAGTAGTAGTACAACTTTGCACTAAAGTTTGCATAAAGTTGAGATACCTATTTTGGAACGGAGGGAGTACATATTGGCTATGATCTGTCAATCATTGAGATGCAATAG
The DNA here is from genome assembly GCF_018294505.1 of Triticum aestivum. Lineage (NCBI taxonomy): Eukaryota > Viridiplantae > Streptophyta > Magnoliopsida > Poales > Poaceae > Triticum > Triticum aestivum. The sequence continues at coordinate 277,417,610 of NC_057798.1, forward strand.
CATGCATGTTAGTCTCCTTTGTATTTGATGAAATGTTGCAACGGGCAACCTTGGACGCAAGATACATGAAACAGAAGCTGGAAGCTTCATAGCATTGTACAAATTTATCTCGCTGATAAATTACAGTATGTACTATACTAGTACTATGTAAAGAGTTAGGTGTCGCATGGTGTCTAGAAAATATGATGATAGTGTGAGGTGGGCCATGTAATCACTGATCCTGCGTGTTTTCACTACTCTTGCACTCCTCTGTTGTAAGAATAGAGAAAATTGTAATCTAGTAGTACCTCCTTTTGCTGAAAGTGTGGGACATCCAGCGGTCCTACCACCTTAGTAATAATGACCAATGAGCCGTCAAATCACATAGACCCAGCAGTAAGTTGGACGGACAAAGCAACCATCACTCTTGAATCCGCTTCTCGCTTCAACGCAGGCGCCAGTGAGAGGTCCGTCCGCTCTGCCCGGGCATGAATGCGGCTCCGATTCTTTGGAGCGGCGCTTACCGTTTCGGGAGAGAAGCACGCTCGGGCGATGGATGGGCTTTGGGTCGGCCAGGGTGGTCAGGAGCGAGCGTGGCAGCTATCCGCCTGTCCCGACCGTCCGCCTAGAAATGAGAGTATGCACCGACCCTTGCGGCTAAATTGTACACTACACACCATCTCTCTGTAGGAGTAGGTTGATGTGTCGCTCTCTCTAACACACACACACACACACACGCACACGCACACACAGGTTCATAGAATAGGAATATCGTGCGAGTGCGAAGCCACAAGAAGTGAAATACAAATGGAGTACGTACAAGAAGAGAAGAGGTGATGACTATTCCATCAAACCTAGACTGAGGAGTAGTACTCCCTCCGTTTAGGTGTTAAGTCATCTTACGAAAATCAGATATTCCCAAAATGTTTAGGCATCGTCCATTAACTTCGCATCTCAATCCCCTCCTTGCCTCGTTGCTAGCGAGCGTTGTTACTTAGGGAGCGTTTGGATCCTTAGCAAGAACAACTTATAGCCTAGCTGGGCAAGGTTAGGCATTTGGAACTGTTAAAATATGTTAGCTTTTGTGGGCCAGCTAGCTTGGGTGGGCTCGAAAAACCTTGCTAGCTCAAGAGAGCCAGATCGGCTCGCTTCCGACGGCAAACTTCACGTACTACCTTCGTCCTGGTTTATTGGTCCCCATTGTATTTTGTGTCAAATTCTGACCATAGGTTGAACTAACAAAGTGTTCATGCATGTCACAAAAATTTATATCATTCAAAACTATGTTCAAATACGAATCCAACGATATAATTTTTGTTGACATGCATTAACATTTTGTTAGTTAAATTTTTGTTCAAAATTTGGCACAAACTACAAAGGGGACCTATAAACCAGGATGAAGGTAGTAGTAACATAGACTATATACATGTTACTAGTCCAAGTTACTCACCACTATGACCAGCCTAAGCAATGTAACCAAATGCTCCTTACTCTGCCTTGTTATCTCCCCCAGAAAACCAATGCATGGAGTGCAACTACGCGTTGATCAGTCAACAAATCAAAGTCGGCTTGCATGCGAGTTAATATGTGGACCTGCATGGTAGCTAAAACGGCATCTCTTAGTTGTTGGGATTAATTGTTGCATTTAGAGACAGAAATCAGGGCTTTGATTGGAGGAAGGGCCGGTCAAGTTTCTCATTCTCCTCCAATCTGCTTGCACCTTGGTCCCGCTGCGCCTTCTAACATGACTTATTACACCTAGACGGAGGGAGTAGTACGAGATACGGTGGCACACTGGCTTAGGTCGAATACAAGTGCCCAAAATTGTGTGCATGTTATAATAAGGATTCACTTAAAATAGTACGTGAGTGAACAGAGGGATCAATTGGATAATGTTCACGAGCAGTAGCGAGATGTATGAGGTAAGATACACCACTGGCGCTTTTAATTTTTCTTATTAATTTGTTTGTTTCACCCTCTGACTGGTGAGACCCAACTGACTACATGGAGAGAGGTAAGGTGACTAAGGCTGCATTATTTTTGTACTACCAATACTGCTTTAAATCCCAAAAGACCTTAGACTAGTCACAATGGATAGTAACTTAGACTAGTCACATGCATATGTTGCTAGTCTATGTTACTACCTCTATAGTGGGGAGTAACATTGTGTGGTATCATGCAACACTTCATTTATTAGATTGTAGACTCATTTTGTCTTGGTATGTGTGATGTTACAGTAACTAGATATGTTACCACATGCCTCTCTTTCCTCATTAATTACTCGACACATCATCTATTTTGCCTAAAGATGTGTGATGCTACCACCTATGTTACTCCCACTATGGATAGTCTTACAACCAAAGCCACATGACACGATTATGATTAAATCCCAATGACTCCCACATAAAAAAACACGGCATGCTTGTCACATGAATGCAGGAATGTATAAAAGGTTATTTTCCACTCATTGAATATAACAAGAGGATGGTGTAGCTGGTTAGCCTGTTTGCTCATCAAACGTGCCAGGAGGACTCTTTGACTTGTCAAAATGGATGGATGCAGAGCTATACGATCTTGTAGTGACTGTATAATCACCTCAACACGTATAGACTGCAGCCTCAGCTCTTGTTTTCTAGGGTTTTTGCACTCTTCACACTCTCTCTCCAGTATATATACACATGGTGGAGCCTTAGAGCTTGTAGTTGCTCTCTTCACACCCTCTCCAGATCTAAACAAGACTTCGTTAGCCTCTCTCTCTCCCCTCACTACTGGTCAAAGAGCCGGCTAGATCCGTCTGCCGGGAAGGGAAGGAGGCTTAACGCTGTCGCTGTCGGCGAGGAAGGGAATCCACTACCGGCGCAGTTGTTCTCTTTCACCCAGCGGCGGCGCGGGAGGGCCTCCGACCCCTTCTTCTTTGTCGTCGTACATAGTGCGGGCCGAACGGCCTCCGGTCGCCCACCGAACCACACCCCGAGAACCTTAAGGTATAATTTACTTATTCCACATGCATTGCTCTAGCTGCATGTGGGTTTTTCCGCTTCTGCACTCGAATCTAGGTGTTGGATCAAAGAGGAAAGTAGTGGGGAGAGTTGTATAGCATGAATCTAGGATGTGGTTCAAAGAGGAAAGGAATGGGGGAAAGTTGTGGGTGAAGTTGTATAGCATGAATCTAGGATGTCTTTCAAAAAGGAAAGGAAGGGGGAAAGTAGTGGGGAAAGTTGTATAGCATGAATCTAAGACGTGGTTGAAAGAGGAAAGGAATGGGGGAAAGTAGTGGGGAAAGTAGTATAGCATGAATCTAGGATGTGGTTCAAAGAGGAAAGGAAGGGGGGAAGTACTAGTACAGACTGGCTATCCAGCACCTACGTTGGTCGAGAAGGGAAATAATGACAAACGCAGTACGCACATCTGTAACAAACTGATCTTTTGTTTTGGGGGGCAAGGCTGTAGAGTTTGAGCAGGACAAGATTTGCTGCACTCACATAGGGAAAGGTGTCTAAAGATAACAAAACTGGGACCAACACAAATATGTTCCTTGGTTGTTTGTTCTTTGTTGCAACAGACTGTGCATCACCCCTTCATACATCGGTAGATGCACATGGTGCTAGTGTGTCCACTATCCCGTGCAACTATTTAGCTGTTGTTAATCTAAGGCCCTGTTTGGTTAAAAACTCCCTAGTCCCTACCTGCTTGGTTCCAGGGACTAAACATGGACTAGAGGTTATTAAATGACATGCTAAAAGACCATGTTACCCCTAGTAATGAACTAATAGAGACAAGGTGCGATGCGGGGCAGGGGCAACTGTTGGAAAAAGTCCCAAAAAGACTCTCCCTCGGGGTCTTCTTTCTTTAGTCCCAAATGCCCACTTTTAGTCCCTAAAAGTCCCTCCTGTTTGGTTTAGATGGGACTGACACGGAGTTTTTTTAGTCCCTACACCAAAATGTCCCTGTAAACAAACACCCTCTAATAATGCCGCTGGAAAATTGATGCAATGCCACAGTTAAAAGCCAATTACAGGTTTAACGAATTTTATTGTTAATATAATCTCTCTGTTAATATTAATCAATGCCACCGTTTGAGAAATGCTACTGTCTTGCTTTCTTTCCCATTTAGATAAGTTAGATGCTTCTTTTTGTTGGCTTCTGTGTCATCCACCGTTATTGACCACTAGTTGTTTCCTTTGCACCTCTGTGTAAACAGGGTTATCTACTTCACCTCGTTGTTATTGTGACCTTTTGTTGCACTGCACAAAACACTTTTGTTTTAAGAGTGTTTTGTGCAGTTCAACCAAAATGTCACACCGACAACGTTGCTTGATTGCTTGATCTTAGTGGAACTGCACAAGAGGAGATCTTACTTCCTATCCGTGTTGGCAAATTTGGTTCAGATCTTCTTCTTGTGAGTTGTTTGAATTCCGCGTCATGAGAGGTCAGTACTAGCCTTCTTTCACATGATTGTGCAGTGTGCTTTCATATGTTGTGCTACTTGTACGGTAATGTTGCTTGATTTTAGTGAACTGCACAAATGGAGACAAGACTTCCAATCTGTATGTGCACCGTAATATCCCATTGAGGTAAGATAAGGATATTTCACAACTGTTGGCCTGTATTTTGCCACTTTCATCAGAAAATTAATGTCGTTGTTTAGTGCTATACGTGTGCTCCCTAATTGACATGTCAAATCTTACATTGAAGGCGAAGCTTGTCTGTTATTGAGTGATGAAGGGGAAGAACAAGCGGAAGAAAAACAAAAATCAACTCCCGGTGCTGTAATGAAGCACTGGAACTGTGATGACACATGTAATGATATAGTTTTGCATCTTAATTTATTTCTATGGCTGGAACGAGCAATTGTTTTGCCACTGATTTGATGCCACTCTTAATGTAATATGTAATTATCTCTACTTGTGCAAACAGGGATCTTCTTTGAAGATACCATATATTTTAGTGGAATTGCACAAGAAGATGTTGAAACATTAAACTAATTGAGGAGTATATAGTAAGCATGGCAACCACAGTAGATAGCAACAGATGGTTCCGGAGAAGTGCTTGATCTGTATGCTCTACACAATAAGCCTCCTGACAAAGGTTGGTACTCGCCCATGGATTTCATCCATATGATTGAGCTTTGTCATCTCTATTGGTGTTGTGCTACTATTTAGATACTGTCATGAGAAAGTGGTATTGTCCTTGAGAAGTGCTTCATCTGTGATGTTCTAAATATTTCCATTCCTTTTATTGAGCAAATAGGGATGCTAGCATTTAGTTGTCCTCTTGTCTTTGCACAATAGTATCATCCTCCTCTGAAGAAGAATATGGAGTACACGAAGTGACTAGTTCCAATTATGCCAGGATGAAGAAGCCTTGTCTATCTTCTCATTAGAAGGGGCAGTTGAAGGATGGTTACATTACTCCCCACAAGAGCAAACTAATTTCAGCTCAGAAGGACTGACAGATCTCCATTTTTTTGTTGTGATGCGCAAGTACAATGTTGTTCTAGGATTCTTTCTGGTGAGTTCCATTTTTTTAAAAGTGTGCTCTACATGGACCATGTAGGTGCCTGTTTAAACTGTAAATTCATAGTACAGTTTCGTTTATACTAATCACTTTTTTTGTATTTGTGCAAATAGGGGTGCTCAACTTGATTTCAATGGGAACTGCACAAAATATTCATGAATACATCGAATCATTCATTTCCTCCGCCGGAAAGGAGGAGCCAATAAGTTCAAGGTGTTGCAACATATAAGGGTGAAATCATACAAGCTACACGCGAATTTGGTTGATTTTGGTGGGACTGCACAAAAAGAACAGCTGGTCTACTTAGCATGAGGTGCCATGTCAATGTCCGAACTGATGGCAAACCCTGCCCATTCCACAACCGTAAGCATTTGATATTTTTGAATGGGAAAACCTTGTCAAAGTTTGCTCATTGATGTACGCAAAACAACAAGCATTTGACTTTTTGGAATGGGACAACCTTGTCAAACTTTTCTCATTGATGTTAGCAAGAAGACATGCGTTTGATATTTTCGAATGGGACGCCCTTTGCTGTCAGCAGCGTCGATCGATTTTTCTTAATTCTTTAGTTGTGAAGTAAATATTGGCTCTGACATGTGAATCGCTGAGATGCATAATCATTGATTGTTTTGAATGTTCTCTATGAATTGTCTGGCATGTGTGTTTGATTGCAATGTACAGGGACACTAAAAAGCTGCTCAAACTCTCTGTACTCCCTCTGTTCCTTTTTACTTCACACATTGTGAAAGTTCATACTTTTTCTATAAGATTGGTCAAAGCAGAGATACTTTGACTACAGACAAAACTTGTATGCAGACTAAAAAGGACCGGAGGGAGTACATGTGAAACTACTGCAAACGAGGTGATCACCCTGGAAATAATGCTAGTATGTATTTTTTGCATGTACATCCAATGCCAGTGATACAAGAATTCGAACTAATCGAACTAAATTCATTCATACACGGTCGGATTTCATATAAACATGTTGGATTTCATTACATTTCATACATTCTTCAACTAAAAAGGGCTGCACTAGAGGTATAATTAATTAACCAAAGCTACCCACCTATGTCTGCTGAGCCGAACAAAAGCGTCTTCTCCAGCGGACTGAGATTAAGTGACCTAACTGCAGGTGCAGTTGCGTAACTGACATGTGGCCTAGATGCCTGTTGGGCCCACATGTCAGTCAGCCAACTGCACCAGCAGTTAAGTAGAAGCAGCATCCTTCTCCAACATAGCTCTCCGACTCCACGTTGCTGCCAAGAAGCTAATCGGCCATCAATGGTCAACCCGCCTAGCTTGGCTTCAACCGGAGGGTGGCAGCGGTGGCCTTACTTGGACCCGAGCGGCGGCGACCTACCGTCTTCTACTCTTCTTTGTTTTCTGTGTGGCGCGGCCTCGTTCGCAGCGGGGCAGGGCCTCAACAAAGTCAGCGATGTCCTATGTCTCATTGCTGGTGGGGCGGCGCCTTGGCAGAGCAGGGGAAATCCTCCCCCTCGTTGCCGGCAGGGTGGGGCTCAGCTGAGCCAACGATGTCCTCTGCCTCGTTGTTGGCGGGGGGGGGGGCTTCGGCGGAGTAGGGGGCCTCTGCCTCAGTACCGGCGGGGCGGGGCCTCGGTGGAGCCGGCGGTGTCCTCTGCCTCGTTGTTGGCACCGCGGGGCTTCGGTGGAGCAGGGCCTCGTCGAAGCCAGCGGAGCAGGGACTCGTCGGAGCCGGCATTATCCTCTGCCTCGTCCTCGGTGTCGCCAAGAAGCGCCCTCGCCTGCTTCATCGCCCTCTTTGTAGGCGGCCCGCGGTCCGCCACCCGCATGCGGTACCACCAGCGCTCGAGGAGGCCCTCGCGGGCGGAGCGGTAGAGTCGAGCAATGCCTCCTGCTCCGCCCGCTCTGCAGTGATATGCTCCTCCGCCTGCAGTGCTCCTGGAGGAGATGGTGGTTGTAGGCGGCGTCGGCCTCGCCTCCTGGAACTACTCCTGGGCTTCTGCCTCACCGTGTCCATGTATTGGGCACGAGCCCGCTGATAGTCATGGTGCAATGCACCAGCGAGGATGGCGCGGAGGAGGGGGTTGGCGCCGATCGTCGACCCATGTCTTTGGGGCGTCGTCGTCCTCCGGCTGCCTGCCGGCCAGCCAGGTCAGCAGCAATGGCTGCCATCTCCTTGTAGTCCATTAGTGCCCGTCCGAAGAGCGCTGGAGCACGAGGAAGCCATGTGGCAGTAGTGGTGTGGACAAGAGAAAGGGAACGGAGGCGGATACTACGGGCTATGGTCGGCACAGCAGTTTATATAGCAATGGTGGGTGGCGAAAGGATGGACGTGTGGCGCCGGAGTAGCCTCCTCGGCAACCGCGTATTATTAATCTGGGCGGCAAACGGATGGAAGGATGACACTTGTGTCGTTTGAAGGCAGAGCAATCGCCTGCACCAGGAAGCTGGGTGGGTGGCGCTGACCGTTTTGGGCAGAAAGCGCGTGCGGGCGAGGGAGGCGGTTTGGGTGGGCCAAGGCAGTCCAGACTCGTGCTTGGGCCTCGGGTCGGTCCAGCAGCCGGACATGGCTGGCTCGACAGCAAGCTCGCCAAGCTGAGCGACGACAATCAGATGTTGGACGTAAGCTTCCGACCAGAGTCGGCGCCACTGTCCAGGCCGATTCATGACATGTTGACCATAGAGTAGGTGCGGCCGCACTTCAGCGCCCTAATGGCGGAAAGAGATACCAACACAGGAGGACATGTGATGCAACCTCCGTCTCCTCAACGAGCACTGGTGAACAAACGAACAACAATGCCGTCGCGAATATGTGGCCCTATGATCCTGGCTTCCCGAATGAGCAGCGGGCGCTGTATCAGACCATCCGTAGGGCCCGCGAGGCCCTCTCCGTCGTCCTTCGAGTTGTTGCGCTCGTCGTGGCGCCGCCGTCTCGCGTTGTCAACATGGTCAACGGACATGAGGAATGAGGAGATGACTTTACTTGGAGAGGATGACAGTGGGGACCCACCAGGGCCATAGCCGCACGTACGCAAGTGCCTCCTTATTATATACAACTGTAATTTTTTTGCTTCCTCCTGGTTTCCTGACATCACGGTCCCACACCATTGTCAACCTATGTAGTCAATAAACGAGAGAATTGCACAAGGAGCGGCCGACAGCTGGGACCAAGCAGCTCGAGCAGTATTTGTGTTTTGAGGTGTGAGCACTGCAGAGTTTTTCTTGAGCGATGTTTTCGTTGTTGTTCAGAGGAGAGCAGGGTATTAACTGGGCGGGTTGTGGCCCGTCTAGCCCAGGCCAGATATCCAGCCCAGATATTAATTTTTTTCAAGCTGAAAATGGCTAGCCCAGCTATACTTTTTTTGAGGAATACCCAGGCAAGGTCAACTTGTTATTCTCCGCCCCGCTGGGCTGCAAATCTTTCCTAGGAGGGATGCATTAGGCTTAACAAGAAAATGGGCTTTAAGAAATAATAAATGGGATGTAATTATAAAAACTGGGCAGTAACTATGAAAAAATGCACCAAACACGTAATTACTTTATAAAATATTATTTTTGGATTTTGAAAATTTTAATTTCATTAATTGTTGCGCGCGCAATGTTTCGTTGGATTTTTACGTAATACAAATTTATATTGAAATTGTATTTAATCTGACTAGAAATTTCGGGATAAAAATATTTCGGATCCCATCAAAATGTGGGAAATTTTATTGAATTCTGTTTTGAACGGTTGGTTGAAATTATTAATCGTTGTCCTAGCTAGAAAATGGGTTGTACTTTTAACAAACTGTAAATGGGTGTAGTAAATTCCATTAGAATTAAAAAATGGGTTCTACATTCTTACAAATCTCAAATGGGCTATAAGTTCTCTGCCACACACTTGTGGGCCTACTAAGTTGACGCGTCCCTCAAAAAATAAGTTGACGCGTATGCAAGGCTTTGTCAACTTATAGTCAACACACGGTTCTAGCAGCAGTGGCCGTTGGATGTCCATCCAACGGATGTCGTGCTTCTTCTTCAATCTCGGATATTCTAGCTTCACCCGCCCAAAAAATGATTCCTCCCCCTGACATCTGGGGCGCACCGTTTCAGAAGCTGACCTGTGGGCCTACTAAGTTGACGCGTACCAAGGGCTTTGTCAACTTAATCAATATAAACGATTCTAGCTGCAGTTACCGTACGATGTCCATCCAACGGCCGTCGTGCTTCTTCAACCTCTGGTCTTCTTGCTCCAGCCGCCCAAAGCAGCGCCGGTCATGCCGCCTGCTCCTGCCTCCCGTGGCCGGCTGTGCTGCGCGAGGCCTCACCGCCCCCTACTACTCCCACCGCTGGCCAGGCCATCCCTCCACTCACCCACACCCCCTGTTATTCTGCGGCGACGACAGCCTCACACCGCAGCCGAACCAGTGAACCCTCGTACTCCTCTCCGCGTGGGCATCCACTGCCGCGTCTTCCCCGGCTCCGCGTCGTCCCCTTCCTAGGCCTCGCCGTCGTCCACCGCCTTGGTGCTCTCGGCGCGGCGTGGTCAATGTGGTCAACGACCGACTTCCATCGGAAGAGTACTGTACGTGGAGAGGCTGACAGCTGGGTTCACGGCCGCAGCAAGGAAGTACCTCCTCATTACGCGGCAAATAATGATTCCTCCATCTGATAGCAGGGACCCACCGGACGGGCCACCGTATTTCGCAAAAAAAAGTTTCCCCCCTGACTGCGGGGACCTACAAGCTACATCTTTGCACGCAAGGGAGTGCGTCCATCTTACGGGCAAAAAAATGATTTGCCCCCTGACTGTTGGGACCCACCAGCTACATATTCACACGCAAGGAAGTGCCTGACAGTCGAGACCCACCTGGTCGAAGCATACGTAGTGTTGTCATTCTGGTCGCGAACATGTACGTACATATGATCGGTCTATCTACAGGCTGCAGCGATGAACCGTGGCCATGTAAGGAAGGGCGCATATCATAGTAGAGGCGCACACATGTCGTAGTAGAGGCACGCACATGTCGTAGTAGAGGCGCGCATGTGTCGTAGTAGAGGCGCGCACGTAGCATGTACATGTACATACAGCGGCCAGGGTGCAACAAAGAAAATACAGCCACATACGTACAGACGGGCGGGGTCTCGAGCGCGTACATGGAGAGGCAATGAACGGCAGCAACGGCGTCCAGTTCATCAGGCAGCGAACCGGCTGTGTCAGAACGGAGAAACAGCGTCCAGTTCATCGGGAGGCAACCGACTGGGTCAGAATATGTCGTCTTCATCGGGAGCCAGCCGGCTTGGACGGAACAGCCGATGGAAAGGAGGCCTGGCATACCGCAGAATGGAGGAAATGGCCTTGTGTTCGACCGGCCATGGTCGAAACGGGATCCTGTTCATCGTGAGGGGTTTGGAGTACCGCAAAACAGAAGAAACGGACTTCTGTTGGACCTCCTACGGTCGAAACGGGGTCCTATTGATCGGGAGGGGTGTGGCGTACCGCAAAAGGAGGAAACGGACTTGTGTTGGAGCGCTACGGTCGAACGGGGGTCTTGTTCATCAGGAGGGGTGTGGCGTACCACAAAACGGGACTCCATGGGATTCTATTCATCTCCACCGTCGACCTCCTCCAGCCCTCCATAGGCTACTGCTCATCCACTGTCGACCTCCTCCAGCCTCCACCTGCGACTGTTCATCCACGGGCTCCTTTCATCCAGCCTCCCGGCGCTCCTCCACCGGCTACTGTTCAACCAAGCCCTCTCACGGGTCCTGTTCAACCACCCTCCATGGGCTACTGTTCATCAGCCCTCCACCGGCTACTGTTCAACCAGCCCTCCACGGGGTCCTGTTCATCCAGCCCTCCACGGGGTCCTGTTCATCTAGCCCTCCACAGGGTCATGTTCATCCACCCCCCCCCCAACCGGCTCGATCGATCAGGGTCCTATTAATCCAGCGGCAACACCACGCGGATCCTGTTCATCCAACACCCCACCGAGAATTGTTCATCTAACCCCCCCCCAACAAGGCTCACTGTTCATCCAGCGGCAGCATTGATCGGCTTCAGTTAGCAGCAGTAGCGAAGGAATCCCTCGGTCGGGGTCAGTTAACAGCCATCAATGGATCGCTCGGATTCAGTAACGCGTAGCCTACAGTGCAATCGCTTTGGTTCAATTAGGCGATGCCTCGCTCGGGTTGACTTAGAGCCCAACGCCTCGCACCCACGTGCATACGTGTATGAGAGAAACGCGCATCGCTCGGCCCCCGACCACCCACCGTAACCAGGAATTCCCTGATATTTTCCTCGCCCTTGCTTCTACCACGGTTTTTTCTATCATGCACGGCCCAAAGAATGTCATGCAACTGCGTCTCCGACCCACCCAGGATGAAAAGCCCATTTTCTGTCATGATTTTTTGTCATAGAAGTAGGAGCCCACCACATGTATGATGATACCGAGTTTTGTCACAATTATCGTCATAGAAGTGCCATAAGCATGACAGAAAAAAATTCGTTCGAGCCAAAATGTCACGGATGTGTCTTTTTTTTGTAGTGAAGGGACTAGTTTGCCATGCACCCATAGTCATTGAGTGAATCACCGGAAGCTCTGTATGCAATCATCCTCATCGCTGCCGTGCACTTCTGGACTGAGGTAAATCCAAGTTTGTCGATGCAATCCTTATTGCACTTGAACTAGCTGTCGAACTCCCGGATGGAATTCACAATCCTGAAGGAAAGCTTTCGGCTCATCCGATAACAGCGCTGAAATACTTTGTCGTCGTGCAGTGGAGCATCCTCAGAGTAGTCGGAGTAGAGCATGCAGTAGCCTTCCAGGCGATGTTGGTTCTTTGCTTTCATCCGCCCCGGCGCCGAGGCACCTCAGCATGGCTTTTCATTGCTCGCGATCAAGGCGGCGAGGACCATGAGATGTTCCTCTTCCTGGATGTCAGCATTGGCTTCCTCCTCCAGCAGTGCGGCGAGCGCCTCCTCGTCGTCTGAGTCCATTGCCGAGCAGGCAAATCGCCGAACACCTTGCGGGTGTTGTGGGAGCACACCCGCCGGTACACTGCCTGCGCGGCCGATACGCCAGAAAAATCGCCCAGACGATGGTGGAGAGGCTACCGTGATGAAACCTCTTCTCTTTTACGGCGGGGATTGGCCTATCTAGTGGTGGTGGGCGGTGGGCGGCACCGGGATCGGCAGGGTGGCGGCTGAGCGCGCGGGGGGTGGGAGGCGAATCTGGACGATTGGCTTGACTTTCCACCTGACAGTGTGGCCCAGGTGTGTTTTTCCCTTCCGTCGAAGCCCCCGAGCGCCCCCCAGTGTGCCGAGTTCGGCCTGCAATCGTCGGGCCCAAAACGGACCGAGCCGACGGATTTCGACATCTTGGGGGCGCGACTGGGGCGTTTCTTCGGCGCCGGTGCGTAAAAAGTTGCCTATGGGGCCTGTTGGGGGCGCGACTAGAATTGCTCTAAACCTGGCTTACACCCGTTGTATGCGAACATAGAGTCTATCACACCCGATCATCACTTTTGCAATGGTGCATACCTAGGGACAAAACAATTTCTTGAAATTAAGTGAAGGGATCATCTTATAATGCTAATGTTGTCCTAAGCAAAATAATATGCATACAAAATAAACATCACATGCAATCAACATGTGACATGATATGACCATTATCATCTCGTGCCTTTGATCTCCATCTCAAAAGCATCAAAATGATCTCCATCGTCACCAGCATGACACCATGATCTCCATCATCGTCTCGTCACGTGGTCGTCTCGCCAACTATTGCTTCTACAACTATTGCTAATGCATAGCGATAAAGTAAAGCAATTACATGGCGATTAATAAATTAAAGACAACCCTATGGCAACTGCCGATTGCCAAACTCATCGACATGTAAGTCGTGAACCTATTACAAAACATGATCATCTCATACATCAACATATTTGCATCACGTTTTTGGCCATACCATATCACAATATTCCCTGGAAAAAAAGTTAGATGTCCTCTACTTTGTTGTTGCAAATTTTACGTGACTGCTATGGGCAACTAGCAAGAACGGTTCTTACCTACGCAAAGCCACAACGGTGATAATCAAGTTGCCATTTAACCTTCTAATGGAACCGCCTTCGTTAAATTAGATTCAACTAAAGTAGGAGAGGCAGACACCCGCTAGTCACCTTATGCAAAAACAAGTTGCATGTCTGTCGGCGGAACCAGTCTCATGTGCAAGGACATGTAAATTTGGTCCGAGTCGGTTCATCCCACAATATTGCCAAATCCAAACAAGACAAGAGAGGTAAGCAATTTGAGCATCAACGCGCACAACTTTTTGTGTTCTCCTCATGCATATACATCTACGCATAGACCTATCTCATGATGCCACTGATGGGGAACGTTGCAAAAAAATCAAAAAAAATCCTACGAACACCCAAGATCTATATATGAGAAGTTTAGCAACGAGAGGGGAGAGTGTGTTGATGCTTGCTGGAACTACGTCAGTATTTCTCCAAAGAGGAAGGGATGACGCAGCACAACAACGGCCCTTAGTGATGAGACCAGGGTTATCGAACCAGTAGGAGAACCATGCAACACCACGTAAACAGCTCCTGCACACAAATAACAAATACTCGCAACCCGGCATATTAAAGGGGTTGTCAATCACTTTCGGGCAACGGCACCAGAAATTGGCAAGTAGACGGGATAAAAATTGTAGTAGATTGATAGATGCAAACAAAAGCAAATAAAATTCAGCGAGATATTTTTGGGTTTTTTGGATTAATAGATCTACAAATATAAGAAAATAAAAATAGATCGCAAAGGAAAATACAATAGAGAAGAGACCCCGGGGCATAGGTTTCACTATGGCTTCTCTCGCAAAAAATAGCAAACGGTGGGTAAATGAATTATTGTTGGGAAATTGATAGAGCTTCAAATAATAATGATGATATCCATGCAATGATCATTATATAGGCATCACGTCCAAGATTAGTAGACAGACTCCTGCATGCATCTACAACTATTACTCCACACATCGGTCGCTATCCAGCATGCATGTAGTGTATTAAGTTCATGGGGAAACGGAGTAATGCAATAAGAACGATGACATGATGTAGACAAGATGTATTTATGTAGAAATAGATGCCATCTTGTTATCCTTAATAGCAATGATACATATGTGTCGGTTCCTCTTCTGTCACTGGGATCAAGCACCGTAAGATCAAACCCATCACAAAGCACCTCTTCCCATTGCAAGATAAATAGATAAAGTTGGCCAAACAAAACCCAAATATCGAAGAAGAAATACGAGTCTATAAGGAATCATGCATATAAGAGATCAAAAGACTCAAATAACTTTCATGGATAAAAACATAGATCTGATCATAAACTCAAAGTTCATCGGATCCCAACAAACACACCGCAAAAAGAGTTACATCATATGGATCTCCAAGAGACCATTGTATTGAGAATCAAAAGAGAGAGAGGAATCCATCCAGCTACTAACTACGGACCCATACGTCTACAATGAACTACTCATGCATCATTAGAGAGGCACCAATGAGGATGATGAACCCCTCTGTGATGGTGTCTAGATTATATCTGGTGGTTCTGGAACTAGCGGTAGCTGGAATTGAATTTTGTCGATTCCCCTAGGGTTTCTGGAATATTGGGGTATTTATAGAGCAAAGAGGTGGTGCGGGAGGGCGCCGAGGTGGTCACAACCCACTTGGGCGCGCCTGGGGGCCCAGGCGCATCCTGGTGGGTTGTGCCCCCCTCGGGGAACCCCCACGTGCTTCTCCGGCCCATTGGGTGTCTTCTGGTCCTCTAAAATTCAACAAAAAGTTTTGCTGCGTTTGGACTCCATTTGGTATTCATTTCCTGCGATGTAAAAAACATGCAGAAAACAAGAACTGGCACTGGGAACTATGTCAATAGGTTAGTACCAAAAAATGATATAAAATGACTATAAAATGATTGTAAAAACATCCAAGAATGATAATATAACAACATGCAACAATAAAAAATATAGATATGTTGGAGACATATCGGCATCCCCAAGCTTAATTCTTGCTTGTCCATGAGTAGGTAAATGATAAAAACAGAATTTGTGATGTGGAATGATGCCTAACATGTTCATCACATATTCTTTCCTTTGTAGCATGGACATTTTGAATTTTATATGGTTCAAAGCAATATTCTAGTTTTGACATGATGACTTAAATACTCAAGCATATCAACAAGCAACCATGTCTTTCATATCAACACTAAAGCAACTTATCCCTAGCCCATCATGCTCAATCATTGATCCATTCATGAAACACACTCGCATATTAGCTACACCCAATGTTCAATTACGATCATAGTGCCCCTTAGTTGGTGCTTTATAAGAGAAGATGGAGACTCAAAATAAAAATAAAAATTGCATAAAGTAAAAAAAGAAAGGCCCTTCGCGGAGGGAAGTAGGGATTTGTAGAGGTGCAAGAGCTCAAAGCGAAAAAATAGAGATAAAAACATTTTGGAAGGCATGCTTTTCCTGTCAACGAAATTGACTGAGTAGTTACCAATACTTTAGATGCTAGATATATCATAGGCGGTTCCCAAACAGAAAATAAAGTTTATTCTTTTTCCAACATACTTTCACTTTCCATGGCTACCCGTATCCACGGGTGCCTTCCATACCAACACTTTCCAGGGAATTTATTATTTGACATCATAAAGTAAATTCATTTTTCATTTCGGGACTTGGCATCCCTAATAATTTTGCCGTACTCTCGTGCAATGACAAGTGAATAAACACTCATCTTGAGAATAACACATCTAGCATGGAAATATGTTAGCCACCCCCTACCATTTCATGAGCGGTATGAGCACACAAAAGAGAAGTTCATTTTGAAAATTAGAGATGGCACATACAAATTTGCTTAGAACGACACGGAAATACTGCATATAGGTAGGTATAGTGGACTCATATGGAAAAATTGGTTTAAAGGATTTTGGATGCATAAGTAGTGATCATACTTAGTGCAAAAATGAAGGCTAGCAAAAGATTGAGAAGCGACCAACCAAGAAACGAAAAATCTCATAAGCGAGCACTAAGCATAATTAACACCGAATAATGCACCACAAGTAGGATGTAATTTCATTCCATAACTATTGATTTCGTGCTTGCATAGGGAATCACAAACCTTAACACCAATATTCTTACTAAAGCATAATTACTCATCAACATGACTCACATATCACATCATCATATCTCAAACCTATTACAAAGAATCAAGTTCATTTTGTCCAATGGTTTCACGAAAGTTTTTATTATATCCTCCTTGGATATCTATCACTTTGGGACTAATTTCATATGTTGCTTTTAAAAAGCTCAAACAAATATAAGTGAAGATCATGAGCATCATATTTCTTTCTCTCTAAATAATTTAAGTGAAGCAAGAGAGAATATCTTAATATTTACTAACTCTCAAATAAATCTAAGTGAAGCATGAGAGCATTTCTTGAAAAAATGCTAAAGCACACCGTGCTCAGAAAGATATAAGTGAAGCACTAGAGCAATTCCATAGCTCATAAAGATTTAAGTGAAGCATAGAGAGCAATTCTAACAAGTCATAGCATAATTTTGGCTCTCTCAAATAGGTGTGTCCAGCAAGGATTCATGACCTAAAATAAAAAGCAAAAGAAGCAAAGAATCAAATCAGACAAGACACCCCAAGCAAAACTCATAATATGTCACAAATAAAAATACAGTTCCGAGAAAAATACTGATGGTCGTTAGAAGAAAGAGGGGATGCCACTCGATCATCCCCAAGCTTAGTTGCTTGCTTCTCTTTGGATAATAGA
Source organism: Triticum aestivum (assembly GCF_018294505.1). Classification (NCBI taxonomy): domain Eukaryota; kingdom Viridiplantae; phylum Streptophyta; class Magnoliopsida; order Poales; family Poaceae; genus Triticum; species Triticum aestivum. The sequence continues at coordinate 277,434,915 of NC_057798.1, forward strand.
TTGGGATGCCATTCGAATCCCCAAGTTTAGTTGCTTGCTTCTCTTTGGATAATAGATTGGGATGCCATGGGAATCCCCAAGCTTAGGCTCTTCTTACCACTTATTCCTTCATCCATCGTAAAGTGACCCAAAACATGAAAACTTCAATCACACAAAACTCAACAAAACATTCGTGAGATCCCTTAGTATAAGAAAGCAAATCACTACTATAAGTACAGTTGCAAACTCATCCATATTCTTATGCTTGCATTATATCTACTGTATTCCAAATTTTATATGGCAAAAACTCTGCAAAGGAACCCATAGAATCATCAAAACAAGCACACAACGCAAAAAAAACAGAATCTGTCAAAAACAAAACCGTCTGTAGCAATCTGGATATTTCGAATACTTCTGTAACTCCAAAAAATCTGAAACATTAGGACAACGTGAGCAATTTGTATATTAATCTTCCGCAAAAATAATCATTACTTTATCATGCTTCTCTTAAAAATGAAAATTATTTTTGTGAGTGAAAAAGTTTCTATTTTTCAGCAAGATCAAATCAACTATCACCCAACATGATCCTGTCGGATTTCAGGTTCCGGCAGACCCTTGAGGTTCGAACTCTGGGGTGCGCATGAAGATCTTTCCCCTACCAACTCACGTCTCGAAGACTCGCAAGGAACTTAGGCTAGAAAGAAGAACACGCAAGGGACACGAGGTTTATACTAGTTCAGGCCACCATTGTGGTGTAATACCCTACTCAAGTGTGTGGTGTGGTGGATTGCCTCAGGGGCTGATGAAGAACAATGCAAAGGAAGAACAGCCTCACGAGGGGCTGTTCTTGAGCTGGTGCGTTGAACTGCTTGGGTGAGTTCAGTCGCTTCACTATCTCTAGTCTACCCGAAATCTGGGTCAGATGCTCCCCTACTCTATGGTGGCTAGCTCTATTTATAGAGGGAGGCCCTGGGCCTCTTCCCAAATAATGAGCGGGAAGGGCGCCAACAATTGTCCATTTTGAAGGGGAACATCTAGTACACTTATCCTGACTAAAGTTGGTCTTCGACTGCTAAAGACTCTGACGGTGACGCCGTGCTGGGCTCCACGGTGATCTCCATCCTGCCGCTCTGCTGGTCCTGGTCTTGTTGAACCGGAACGGTAACCTTTTCATGATGCCTTGGCCTGTGCTTGCCCCCTTTGCACCGAAGGGGAAACAAGGACACTGCACAGGCCGGCGCCCGCCTGGCACCCACCTGGTCTTGATCGTCATGGCTTGCGTCACGGGCACCTCGCGAGGTACCCTGCCTTGATCTCTCCGCCTCCTCGCGAGCCCGCCTGATGAGGCTGCTTCCTGAGGAAGCTTCTGTCATCCGCCCCGCGAGGCTTGGCCCCTCGCGAGGGTCTTGAGCTTGAGCTGATGAAGCTGGGCTGTACTGGGCCCCCATTTGATCCACGCTGTAGGCCGCAGGCAGGCAAGTCTGGGGACCCCCGTTCCCAGAACACCGACAGTAGCCCCCGGGCCCAAGGCGCTCCTGGACTTGGCTTAGCAAAGAAGCGAAGGGACAAGTGTGAAGCGCCGCGGGCCCCAATAGCCTGCGGCCTAGGGCGCCGCGTGGCGATTGATAGGACATGGGCGTCTCCGCTTCCCCATGATGCCTCGGCAACCATCCGACTTGACAAGTGCCTGCATGCAAAAACGGGTCATGACTACCTATGATCATGGAGGCCGATGGTTGGCCTGCTCCGGCTATAAGTACGATACGACGCGAGCCCTACCAGTCCATTCCTTGCTGCTACTCCTTTTCTTCTTCTTCCTTGCCCTTGCTCCACCTTACGCCAATGGCGCCAATCCGCCGGTTTTCTATAGAAGAGAAGGGAAAGGCCAGTCCCTTGCCGCCAAGACGAGGGCGCTTGGCAGGAAGCGTCGAGGCCCTGGTACGAGCGGTCGCCGCCTGGGTTTCCGCTACCCTTGTATGCGCGAATCGAGGGCCCTGGAGAAGAAGGCACCGAGCGACACCGACGGTGCCGCCGTCAACACCGGCGGGTTATGATGGTGCGCGTCGTTCCCCCTGGAGTCCATGCCGAGGGCTCTTCTCGCGAGCTTGTGCTTCACACCGCCATGCCTCCTCGATCCTGGATTCGCCTTCCTCCCTCCTTCGCCTTCGAGATTCTTCCGAGGGGCCCTCGGGAGCTCTGGCTGCAGCACGCCGACTGTAACACCCCCGCGACCGAGGCGGGGGTCGAGGTTGTCGCCCCGGGCAAGGTCTTCCTGACCCGTGGCTGGGGCGAGATCACCCGGGTCTACCGGACAGGGGGCACCCTCGTAATCCACCTCGAATACGATGGCGCCTCCTTGATGTTCTTCAAGGTCTTCGACGCGGAAGGACGCCGCCTAGAATGCTACCCTAACGAAGGCGGTCGGGGCATCAGAGCGGCGAGGACCAGGCTTGCCAACTGCTTCCCCAGCAGCTCCTCAGGCAGCAGCGGAGGAGCCGGAGGGTCCAGCGACTCCGCCGAGCTTCACGCAACTCCGGAGACGAGCGACGATAGCTACGAGCCCTCGAGTTCGCGTCGCGCTCGGAGCTAGGTGGGTGCATCAGGCCATCGGCGCTGCTGATCTGGATGGGGTTGGCGCCGGCGCCTGATGACCCACTGTTGATGATGGCGTCTCCAGCGGAGGCGCGCGTAGTTGTCGCTCCTTAGCACCTTTTGTTCCCTGCGAGGAATCGAAATGACACCCCATGGGGGTATGTAAGGTGCATGCCGTGTCTTTTGTGAATTGTACATCCTTGTCATGAGATGATGCGATGGGCGCGTCCTTCCCCGGCTCAGCTCCCCTTTTCTTTCCTCACGAGGGCTTGGTGCTCTACACTGACAGGTCCCGGTCCCCAGGCAGGCTTCAGCCGTCGCTGGTATGCCAGGTCATGATGCCGTGGTCAAGGCCAGGAGGTGAGCGGCCCAAGGTCCAGTATTAGCCCCTGAGTCGCGATGCTCAGGAGGTCCCTTTCGCGCTCAAGCAGCCTCCAGTGGGCAAGAAAGGCAGGCAATGTTGTCGTGACAGAGCTGCAGTAGGCGAGGGTTTAGCACTGAGTCGATTTAGTTTTTGCGTGACTTATCTCGTAGGTTTGGAGTAGTTTTTGACGAGGTGCCGGGCCTGCATGGCGGCAGCTGGGGTGTTGCTGGGTTAGGCCCTCGTGAGCTTCTTCCCTCTTCCCCGCACTTTCATTCATGCTCTACATCCTCAGGTCCCGGCCCTCGAGCGAGCTCAGCCGTCGCTGTATGATAGGTCGCGATATCGTGGGTCAAGGCCAGGGGGTGAGGGCTGGAGAGCCAGTAAGATCCCATGAGTCGTGATGCTCAGGCGCCCCCCTTTTAACGCGCGAGCGGATCGTGCCGGAGAGAGGGAGAGAAAGCTCGCGACGCCCCCAGTGCTACTCCTAGAGCGGTTCCTGCATACCAATCACGAGGGAAAACAAGGTCTATCGTTATTGTTGCCAGCCAACCATTGGTCGCTCCGAGGGAGTGATTGGGGCACTGAGGGCCTGGTGAGGTGGTGCCTTGTGGGGCTACCGCGGCTAGAGCTCGGCCACTCAGATTTATTGGGGTTGCAGGGACGGACCCGTATGCAAGCGCCATGCCAGAGCGAGCGGCTCCAAAGGTAGGCGTCAATCGAGCAGGCGATTAAGTCAAGCATGTTAAGCATGAAGGAGCAAATCCATTTAGATAGATGCGGAGAAAGCAAACATCACTGGGTCAGGCCCGAGCAGCTTGGGGATAATGCAGCTCGAGGGGCGTCCCCCAACAAGGTAAGCAGAGAACATAAGCAAAACGGATACATGCCGCAGGGACGGACCCACGTGACCTAGGAATGATGCAGCCCTGTGGGCGCTCCCAGCTGAAAATGGAACTTTGAAAGATGTCACTTGATACCGTTGGAGATGAAGGGATGCTGAAGTAGCGGACGAGACGCGGTGAGGAAGCCGACCCTCACGAGATCCCGGGACCAGGAGCCTCGGGAGGCTCCGGGGGCGCGGGTGGATCTTCAAGGACCATCTCCATCTCTGCCAAGACCGTGCAATGCCTGACCTCCTGAGCCTCCAGAATGCTCCTCAGCATGCGCTGATGAGCTGCGGCCTCATTCGGCAGGCCGAGAGGCATACGAACGTAGCTGTGAGATGGACCCTCGCAACGCCCCACGCGCGAAGGCCAGAGGCGCTCCTGAGACCAGCTCGGTTGAGCTTTGGTACGTTGATGCAGACGCGCAGCCCATCCTCACCTGGATGTGGGGCTACGGTGGGCAAGCGGCGGCTGCCGCGCATGACTCTTGACTCCTGTAGCTCCTGAGTGTTTCTCGCGATGAACTCCTGAGGGTTCGGCCCTCCTTGGCTCATACCTTCCTGAGGGAAATGTGCTTTGAAGCACACCTCCAAGTGGTGCCCGAGCGCCTCCCTCGTGACCTTGGCAAGGTCGGTGGCCCTCCAGGAAAGAGCCCCCGAGCCCTGCCCGAGGAGGGCGCTGGGCGCGCCTTCCTATGCGACAGAGGGTGGCGCCCATTGAACGGGCGCGGATCCTGACGCAACGCCTCTGGAGGTGCCTGCCTCCTGATGGTTTGGTCTAGGTGAAGTCTTCTTCTTCTTAGGGACTGCCTTGGGAAGGCTCCCGCTCCTGTGATCCGGGTCTTCGATTGCCGCGGCCTGGAAGGCACGCTCGAGAGAACACACTGCATCCTTTTCTTCACAGGGGACTGTGATGACTCCACTGCTTCCTGGCATCTTGAGGACATTGTAGCCATGGTGAGTCACTGCCATGAACTTAGCCAGGGCTGGGTACCTGAGGATGGCATTGTATGGCAGGTGAATGTGGGCGACGTCAAAGTCAATGAGCTCGGTGCGGTAGTTGTTGCGCTGCCCAAAGGTGACAGGAAGGCGAACTTGCCCTATCGGAATGGTGGAACCATTAGTGACTCCTGAGAAAGGCTTGGTTGGCTGAAGCTGGTCATATGGCACTTGGAGATTGTTGAACGTCTCGACGGACAGGATGCTGAGTCCTGCCCCGCCATCAATGAGGGTCCTGGTGACTTGCACATTGCTGATGACTAGGGAGCAAAGCATTGGGAGGACTCCGGCCGTTGCCGCGCACTTGAGCTGATCCGTTGAGCTGAATGTGATAGCACACGCGGACCACCTAAGAGGGCGCGTGGCCTCAAGCTTGGGGAGGACTGCATTCACCTCGCGAGCAAACTGCTTGAAGATGCGCTGTGAGGGTGGGGCCTGGGCGCCGCCTAGGATGCAGGCGATTGCACGCGGCTCCAGGAAGCCCCCAGCCCCCTTGTCCTGATGTTGGTCTTCATTCCTCCTCGGTGGTGGTGGTAGAGGAGGGAGGCCTGCGTTGCCTTGCGGGCGATCCTCATGAGGCTGTTCCCTCCAACCTCCCTCGCGAGGATGGTCCTGCCAGCGGTCCTCGCGAGGTCGGTCATGCCATCCTTGGTAAGGGCCACGGTCTTCCCATCGTCCTCCACCTCTTCCTCCTCCTCGATCGCAGCCCCGATCGTTGCACTCGGGGCGTCGGCCGATACACCCATCTCGCACAGCCCTGAGCTCTTGGCATTTGTTGGTGTTGTGGGTGTGGAGGTCGTGGTACATGTAGTATCGGCTTCCCTTGGATGACTCCGGCTGATCCCTGCCTCGCTTGGTGTCTGGCTCTGCTACGAGCACAACAGCTCCTTTGCGCTTCACGTCCATGACCTTGGGCTTCTTCTCTTCCGGATCAGCAGCTGGAAGCTCGAGGAGGGAGAGGCGCCCTTCCTCAGCCCTGGCGCACTTGGTCGCTAAGTTGAACAGCTCCAGAGACGTGCACAAGTCTTCATGGATCGCTAGCTCCTCTTTCATCTTGATGTCACGCACGCCATCGGAGAAGGCTGAGATGATGGCTTCCTCAGTCACCCTGGGGATCTTGAGGCGGGCGTTGTTGAAGCGCTGGATGTACTTCTGCAGGGTCTCTCCTGGCTGTTGCTTGATGCGGCGCAGGTCACTCATGGCCGGGGCCGGTCGCGAGTGCCTTGGAAGTTGGCGATGAAGCGAGTGCGCATCTCGTCCCAAGAGGAGATCATGCCAGGAGGCAGGTTTAGGAGCCAGGTGCGGGCGCCGTCCTTGAGCGCCATGGGAAACCAGTTCGCCATGACCTTTTCGTCCTTGTTGGCCGCCTCGATGCCCAGCTCATAGAGCTGGAGGAACTCCGCGGGGTCGGCAGTACTGTCATAGCGGGGAGGCAGGTCTGGCTTGAACTTGTCGGGCCATGCGACGCTACGCAGCTCGGCAGCGAAGGCGAGGCAGCCTGCGGTGGCCACCGGAGCTCTCTGCTGACGCAGGGCTTGCTCCTGGGGATTCCTGTGTGCCGCTGCCTGGAGCAGCGCGGGGTCTTGACGTGGTGCTGCAGGGATGCGATCATGGCGCACCAGTGCCGGGAGCACGCGAGCACCTTCTTGGGGACGAGGGATTTCTTGGCAGCACCTTTCTTGTTGCGCGGGCGCCGGATGCGGTGGGTCTCGTCCTAGGGCCGCGCGCCTTGCAGCCAGGGCGCCTTCTTGGGGAGGAGGTGGTGGGGACAACACCTGTTCTACGCCTCCTGCACAGGACAGAGGCACGAGGCAGGGAGAGGGACGGCACAGGGGAGCCCCCTGCAGTGCTGACGAGCTCGGTGATGCGAGCGAGCCACCCGTCGTAGAGGTCGTCGACAGGACGATAGTGCAGGAGCTCTCGTGCCAGGAGCAACGCGGCATGCGCGTCCGTGGGGGCGCGACGGGCGTGGGACGATGAACCGGCTGGAGTCAGCGACGGGGTGGCGATGCGGCCTTCCCGCCGCACCGAGGGATGCAGCGACGATGCCTGCTGCTCATTCCCCATCGGGCCGGTGGTGGCATTGGCGGCAGGCGACGGGGAACGACGGGGGCACCCGCCAACAGGAGCCATCTGGGCGACTCGGGCGGCGAGAGCAGCCCGACGCTCGGCGCGGGCTTGGCGAGCGTCAGACAAGGGCGCGATGGACGACGAACGCGAGGTGGTGGAAGAAGGATTCCGGCGCACCCCTACCTGGCGCGCCAAATGTCGGATTTCTTGTTCCGGAAGACCCTTGAGGTTCGAACTCTGGGGTGCGCACGAAGATCTTTCCCCTACCAACTCACGTCTCGAAGCCTCGCAAGGAACCTAGGCTAGAAAGAAGAACACGCAATGGACATGAGGTTTATACTGCTTCAAGCCACCATTGTGGTTTAATACCCTACTCTAGTGTGTGGTGTGGTGGATTGCCTCAGGAGCTGATGAAGAACAATACAAAGGAAGAACAGCCTCGCGAGGGGCTATTCTTGAGATGGTGCGATGAACTGCTTGGGTGAGTTCAGTCGCTTCTCTATCTCTAGTCTACCCGAAATCTGGATCAGATGCCCCCCTACTCTATGGTGGCTAGCTCTATTTATAGAGGGAGGCCCTGGGCCTCTTCCCAAATAATGAGCGGGAAGGGCGCCAACAATTGGCCATTTTGAAGGGGAACATCTAGTACACTTATCCTGACTAAAGTTGGTCTTTGACTACCAAAGACTCTGACGGTGACGCCGTCCTGGGCTCCACGGTGATCTCCATCCTGCCGCTCTGCCGGTCCTGGTCTTGTTGCACCAGAATAGTAACCTTTGTCTGATGCCTTGGCCTGTGCTTGCCCCCTTTGCACCAAAGGGGAAACAAGGACATTGCACAGGCCGGCGCCCGCTTGGCGCCCGCGTGGTCTCAATCGTCATGGCTTGCGTCACGGGCACCTCACGAGGTACCCGGACTTGATCTCTCCGCCTCCTCGCGAGCCTGCCTGATCAGGCTGCTTCCTAAGGAAGCTTCTATCATCCGCCCCGCGAGGCTTGGCCCCTCGCGAGGGTCTTGAGCTTGAGCTGATGAAGCTGGGCTGTACTGGGCCCCCTCTTGAGCCACACCGCAGGACACGAACTGGGCATCATGTAACATGTGAAAACACATTTAAGTCTAACATACTTCCTATGCATAGGAATTTTATAAGCAAACAAATTATCAAAATAGGCAAAGACTAGTATATGCAAGGAAGAAGAATAAAACATAGACAACCTCAACATTAAGAGAGATAATTTAGTAGCATGAAAATTTCTACAACCATATTTCCCTCTCTCATAATAATTATATGTGGGATCATATTCAAATTCAACAATGTAGTTATCACATAACAAATTCTATATATGATCCACATGCATGCAATGTTGACACTCTTCCAAAATAGTGCGATTATCATCAAATAAAGTCATGACCTCTCCAAGCCCACTTTCATCAAAAAAATCATAAGATTGAACACTCTCCAAATATGTGGGATTATTTTTACCTAAAGTTGACTCTCTTCCAAACCCACTTTTTATATCATCGTAAGCATATTCATCATGAGGTTTAAATAAAATTTTAAGATCATAAGAATCATTATCACCCCAATCATGATCATTGCAATAAGTAGTGGACATAGCAATATTATCATCCCCAAGCTTAGGGATTTGCATATTACTAGCATAGTTGACATTAATAGAATTTATAATAACATCATCGCAATCATGCTTTTCATCTAAGGAGTTATCATGAATCACTTTATAAATTCCTTCTTTTAACACTTCATCACAATTTTAAGATTCATGAATCTCAAGCAAAACTTCATAAAGATAATCTAGTGAACTCAATTCACTAGCAATGGGTTCATCATAATTGGATCTCTTGAAAAGATTAGCAAGTGGATGAGGATCCGTATCGATTGATTTTTAGCAAACGAAGATGCAAGCAAATAGAGGACACATGGCAACACAAGCAGACATGAGAACTGACGAGAAAATGGCGAACAAAAAAGAGGGCGAGTAAAACGGCATTTTTTTGTGAATTGGGGGAGAGGAAATCGAGAGGCAAATGGCAAATAATGTAAATTGCAAGAAGATGAGATTTGTGATTAGGAACCTGGTAGATGTTGATGATGTCTTCCCGACAACGGCGCCAGAAATTCCTTTTGATGCTTGCTTGAACTAAGTCGGTATTTCCCCAAAGAGGAAGGGATGATTGTCGGTGTTCTGAGAACGGGGATACCCAGACTTGCCTGCGTGCGGCCCACGGTGTGGCTTCATCGACGGCCTGGTACGGCCCACCTTCAGCATCAACAACTCAAGACCCTCGCGAGGGTCCAAGCCTCATGAGGCGGACGACACCAAGACCCCCAGAAGGAGCGGCCTCCTTAGGCTGGCTCCTGAGGAGCGGAGATTTGTAGCACCTTGAAGTATGTCTAGAGGGGGGGTGATTAGACTCCTTGACCAATAAAAACTTAACCTTTTCCCAATTTTAGAGTTTGGCAGACTTTAGCTATTTTAGGACAAGTCAAGCAATCATCACACAATTCAAGCAAGCATGCAAAGAGTGTATAGGCAGCGGAAATTAAAGCATACAACTTGCAAGAATGTAAAGGGAAGGGTTTGGAGGATTCAAACGCAATTGGAGACACGGATGTTTTTGGTGTGGTTCCGATAGGTGGTGCTATCGTACATCCACGTTGATGGAGACTTCAACCCACGAAGGGTAACGGCTGCGCGAGTCCACGAAGGGCTCCACCCACGAAGGGTCCACGAAGAAGCAACCTTGTCTATCCCACCATGGCCGTCGCCCATGAAGGATTTGCCTCACTAGCGGTAGATCTTCACGAAGTAGGCGATCTCCTTGCCCTTACAAACTCCTTGGTTCAACTCCACAATCTTGTCGGAGCCTCCCAAGTGACACCTAGCCAATCTAGGAGACACCAATCTCCAAGAAGTAACAAATGGTGCGTTGATGATGAACTCCTTGCTCTTGTGCTTCAAATGATAGTCTCCCCAACACTCAACTCTCTCTCATAGGATTTGGATCTGGTGGAAAGAGGGTTTGAGTGGAAAGCAACTTGGGCAAGGCTAGAGATCAAGATTCATATGGTAGGAATGGAATATCTTGGCCTCAACACATGAGTAGGTAGTTCTCTCTCAGAAATAGGATGCTGGAAGTGCAGGTTCAGTCTAATGGCTCTCTCCACGAATGAAGAGGAGGTGGAGGGGTATATATAGTCTCCACACAAAATCTAACCGTTACACACAATTTACCAAACTCGGTGGGACCGAATCGTTAAACTCGGTCGGACCGATTTAGAAAACCTAGTGACCGTTAGTGATTTTCGGTGGGACTGACATGCATCTCGGTGAGGCCGATTCGGTTAGGGTTAGGGCATAACGTAATCTCGTGAGACCGATTACACAAACTCGGTGAGACCGATTTGGTAATAAGCTTTCCAGAGAGTTGGTCAGGTAAACTCGGTGGGACCGATTTGCTCTTTTCGGTGAGACCGAAATGTTACAAAAAGGAAACAGAGAGTTTACATTGCAATCTCGGTGGGACCGATCGCTCACTTTGGTTAGACCGAAACGTTACGAAGGGAAACAGAGAGATTGCAACCCCATCTCGGTGAGACTGAGATCCCTATCGGTAAGACCGATTTACTTAGGGTTTGTGGCAGTGGCTATGACTTTTGGAATCGGTGGCGCCGGATAGAAAGAATCGGTGTGACCGATTTTGGCTTTAGGTTTAGGTCATTTGTGGATGTGGGAAAGTAGTTGAGGGTTTTGGAGCATATCACTAAGCACATGAAGCAAGAGGCTCATTAAGCAACACCTCCTCCCTTCTTGATAGTATTGGCTTTTCCTATAGACTCAATGTGATCTTGGATCACTAAAATGTAAAATGAAGAGTCTTGAGCTTTTGAGCTTGAGCCAATCCTTTGTCCTTAGTATTTTGAGGGATCCACTTCCATCATCCATGCCATGCCATTCATTGAGCTTTCCTGAAATAATAGTCTTGGAATAGCATTAGCTCAATGAGCTATATGTTGTTATGAATTACCAAAACCACCTAGGGATAGTTGCACTTTCAATCTCCCCCTTTTTGGTAATTGATGACAACATATAGATCAAAGCTTCGACAAATGATAATAATATTTAAATAACATCGTCGCTTTGAGAAGTATGTGATAAGCAAGAGCTCCCCCTAAATCTGTGCATAGTTTTAGATTTGCTTTGGACTGCAAATGCACAATGAATTAGGCTCATGGGTTACTCTTCCATGTCACATACATCTTGGTGGAGCGCTCAAAATAATAAACAATGAATACATGCACTCATCACCAAGCATAGTGAGTGATCACATAACATAGATAGGATAATATCAAGCATGCATAAGTGTAGCTTATGATCAAACACATAATCATCAATGTCTCACAAGCATAGTATCTCAACCAAAAGCAAACAAAGATTGAAAAACTACCAAATAAAGCAAGAGAGAACAAAAGCAACACACTCTCTCTCGAAGCCTATGATCTATACATTTTTCTCCCCCTTTGGCAACAAGTTACCAAAAAGTTCATAGAAAATGCATAGTGCTAGATCGACTCTCAGGCATGATCTTCCGGTGGTGGTGTAGAGATGGCTCCTTGAATGAAGGCTTCAGTTGAAGTGGATGGAGCTGGAGGAGTTGGTGCTGGAGCTGGTTGCACTGGAACTATAGGGGCAGTGGCTGGTGCTGAAGTTGTTGCTCTAGTGTCTGTCACTGGCACTGCAACTGACCTCTAGGCTCTGGGCACTCTGGCAAACACATTGGTAGTAGTCTTGCCCTTCCTCTCCTGCATGTCATCTTGCAGCTGCTCCACAACTGACTGAATCTTAGTTACCTTGACGTCTAGATCATAGAATTTTTGTTCCATGATTCTTTCCAGGCTCTCCTAGTTTTGAGTTAGGGTGGCCAACCCCTTCTCAATCCTCAAAGATGATGCTATCAAGTAACCAAGCTACTCCTGTTTGGTTTTCAAGAAATATTCAGATGCCACCTCCTGAGTTGGCATCTTGGCAGCCTTCTCCCTCTTTTCCTTCTCCTTCTTCTCCTGAGCTTGAACTGATTGTGGATCATCTTCATTCATGACAACCTCATTGTCCTCAAAGTCTGGATAAAGTGGAAAGTGTTCCTTATCCAACTGATATTTTCCTGTGCCCATCTTTGAGTTTATCAATTCTTCAATCTGAGGTGCATATCCACAGCTCCTCTTCTGATCTGCTGCAGTCCTCTTGATTGTTTCAATGATCAGGCTCATGACTTTGAACTTATGTGGCACATCAAACACATGCAACATGTTGATGGCATGCCCTCTGATCATGTTATGGTCACCAGACTTGGGCAACAAGGTGTGCCTCAGAATCCAATTTATGGTTGGCAACCCTGACAGCAGAAAGTGAACTGATCCAAACTTGTGAGTCTCTAATGCCTTGTCTAGAATTTCCTTGTACATGTGAGCCATTAAATTGTGACCCAACTTCTTCTTTGCATAAATGTCTAGGTCATCCTCATTCTCCTTGGGGGCATTGATCAGACTTGACCATTCTTCAATACTGGACTGGTACCTTGTACCTTCAGACATCCAAACTATTCTTCCATCTGGGTAAAAGTGTGATGTGGAGTAGAACTGCATGATAAGCTCATCATTCCAGTTGGTGAACTTATGTCCAACAAAATCTGCAACTCCACAAGCAACAAAGTTGTCTTGCACTCCAGGATAGTGATGTTCATTTTCCTTGATGAATTTCCAGTCAACCCACCTCATGTCACAGACTATGGGCTTCTTGTCCAACAGAATTGTTTCATAGAAGTCATGTTGTTCCTTTGTGTGGAACCTGTAGTCAACAGCAGTTCTTCTTCTTGAAGCATATGGATCTTCCATTCTCCACAGTCTCAGCCCTGAATCCTTCCTGATTCTCATGTCCTCAGCCACAGGATGGGCATCATTGTGGTCTGGTATCTTGGGCTTGAGCTTTCTTAGAACCTGTCCTTCTTCTTCTTAATCTTCAGCAACATTGGGCACTGGGGCCTTGTTCTTCTCAGCAGGTGGAATACTCCTAGTATTCCTCTTTGGAACTTGCTTGGCCTTGGAGGAAGCTTTGGGTGATTCCTTGGGCTTAGATGTTGCAGCCCCTGATCTGATTGCATCTCCCATAAGCTTAGCTGCCTTTGGAGCTGGTGCAGCAAGCTCTTCCTCTTCCATCATGGAAGGTTGACCAACAATTTTGGCCATGGTCTTCTTGACCCTTTCCTTCCTCTTCTTTCCTTCAGCAGCTGGCTCTTTGGGATCAGGCCTTTTAGGCAGTTGAGTTGATGCTCTGGCCTTGGACATTGGTTGTCTTCCTGCAGGCCTTTTGGTCTTCATGCCTGGCTTTGTATTCTTTGCTGATCCATATTCCTTCTTGAGCACCACTTTCTTGGAAGTAGCCTCATCTTCCTCAGCTTTGTAATCTTCATCCTCTAAATCTGAAGTTCTTTTCCTCCTTTTCCTAGTTGCAGCCTTAGGCAAATTGCTAGGAGTACTTCTGCTCCCTTCATCTGAAGTTGAGGGACTAGTGCCCTCACTCAAGTCCATCTGCTCTTCTGACCTGTTCTGGCTGTCACTTTGATCAGACATACTGCAAAAGCTGACTGCTGACCCTATGAAGAGTTATAGATGCGATAGAAAAGATGAGCATCACAAAATGCAGAGGATTTTGCAAAAGAATTACTCAAAAGTTCAGTCTTAGTTTTCCACAGAAAGCATTTCGGATCCACCGATTTTCAAACTCGGTGATACCGAAGCAGTTTTGGAACCTAAACTGATGATCTCGGTTGGACCGAGTTTCAGTTTGGTGGTACCGAGACTGCTAGGGTTTCATAGAATCCTCAAATCGGTTGCACCGATTAGTAATTCTCGGTCAGGCCGAGAGTCACTAGTGCAATGGCATAAGCCAAATCGGTGAGACCGAGTTTTTCAACTCGGTGGGTCCGAGATGGTTTCGGCAGAAACCTAACGCTAAAAATTTGAATCACATCTAATCTATGAACTACTTTGGCTGGATAGAAGAGTTTCAATCGTGGCAAGAATCAATATGAAAACAATGTGCCAGGAATCAGACGTGGATAGCACAAAGATTAAGTCCATACCCTAACTTGGCGGTGGACTTGCTATGGCGGCAATGGCGGGGACGAAATCCGTTGACGGCGGCGGAGACCAGCGACAGGAGGCCGCTAGCGACGAGGAGACGATCCGGAGACCACGATGGCAGAGCGAGCTGTTGCGCGGGCGAAGGGTTTCGGAGAAATTTCCAAAATTTTGCCCGTGGCTATATATATAGCTTGACCCTGTCGGTGTGACCGAGTGAACAACACTGTGGCACTGAGATGCATAACTGTGTTCAGTTACAGCAAATCGGTGAGACCGAAAAGTTCAAATCGGTTGCACCGAGATTGAAAACTCAGATCAACTTGATGATCTCGGTAGGACCAAAATGGAAGGATCGGTCAGACCGAGAATCACTAAGAGGTTTTGGAAGTTTTAGTCTATGATGAATCGGGGACTCCGAGTGCTCCTCACACAGAGTGGTTCGAATCTGACTTGATCAAATTTTGTGATGTAGCATGAATAGAGTTTGAGACGAGAAAAGCATAGATAGCTAAAGAAGGTTCTTAGGCATTCTTGTCCATCCACTTGGCACAAAGAAAAGAATCCAAACAAAGAAAACAACAAGTGGATGTCCTTGAATGAGTAAAATATGCACCAACATGCTCACACAATAAGATGGCAATTGAAATATGTGGCAAAGGATGCACATCCAATTTTAGCGTCTATCAAGCAATTGGCGATGACTAGGTCATCTATATATGAGTATATTGACTTAGGAGTCAAATGAGAACATTTGATCATAGGTCATACTCATCGTTTAAGCTCAAGTGGGGTTACCACTTTTACATAATGCATTAATGCGTTCACACCATTAGAGTTGCTTTGACTCAATTCTTAGAGTTAAGCTCCCCCTAGATGTGAGATCCCCCTTAGAGGGATGAACTAACCTTGGGTTTTGTCGATGATGACTTCATGTAGGTGTTGAAGATGTAGATGCTCAATGTTGATGTAGATCATTTGGAGCAATCCTTTGGAGTGAATTGCACTTTCAACTTACCTACATGGGTTAGTCCCACAAGGAACAAACAAGAATATCCATAGACATAGAGTGATGCACACACAAGATGATGTCCATGAAAACAATAGGTTACCTTGTCCCTTGCCTTACCAACATGAGGGTTTGTGACTCCTTGAACTAGTGCAAGATGTGAAAGTTGATTGCACTTGTTCTTGCCAAAATGATATGAGTGAAGAATGTTGGCGGAGTCACCCTCAAGAACTCTCTAGTTCTTCTTCTTCGGGATCCACATCATCTTGGTGGGAATCCTTGGAGTTGTAGTTGTACTTGATGAAGTAGAACTTGACGTAGTCTTGGGGACCCAACTGAATGAGGCTTTAGGTGCTTCTTCAAATGCATCAATCTCTTCTTGAAGCTTGTCCTTTCCTTTGTTCTTGTGGTCTTGTGGTGGAAGATCATCTTGAGCTTGTGTCCCCTTGAAGGAAGTAGGATCATACTTCTCTTGTTGAGGAACAAACTTTATCTTGGGGTATTGATCTTTTTCCCACTCAACTCCATTGGCGTTGAACTTTCGTTCAAAACCAACACCTTGATTCTTTCGGTGCCTTCCTTGCTTGCGTACAATTTCCTCGAATTGCTTACTCCCGGCAAGGCTCTTGTAAACACCTTTCTCTATAATTCCCTTCAATAAACTATTTTCTTGCTCAAGTGTAACTTGGCTAAGAGAATCATTAGTGGAATCAAGAGAACTACTAGAAGCAACAACATTGGATTTGACATTATTATTGTTACTACTAGAGGAAGTATCTTTCTTGTACTTGTTACTAGACTTGACTTGAGGCATGTAAGTAGATAAGAGTAAACGCTTGGCAATGTAAGAAGAACTTTTCTTGCGGAGATCATCATTGATTCCCTTTAAGAACTCATGCTCCTGCTCAAGATTGAGCTTTTCAAAGCGTAACTTCTCATGAGCCCTTAAAAGTTCTTGATGATCTTTGAAGATAGTTTCATGAGCCAACTTAAGAGTGTTTAGTTCTTTAGTTAGAAGCTCAATTTTCTCCTTATCATTGTCATTCGTTTGATTAGCATGATTAATTGACGTTTCATCATAGTATTCATCACTAGAGTTGTCAACAAGTAAATCGTCATCCACAAGCAAGTCATCTTCATCACTATTAAAATCAACATACTCGGGATGTGTTACCTTTGGACCTTTGGCCATGAAGCATCTTCCAACACCTTCATTTGGTGAGTCAAATATGTCATAGGAGTTGGTTGACACAAGTGCTAGACCGGCAACACCTTCATCTTGAGTATATTCGGAGTCGGAGTGATAGCTTCTCTCGGAGTGATTATCGGAGTCGGAGCCGGAAACCCATTCACCAACATGAGCTTGATGTCTTCGTTTTGTGTAGCTCCTTGATGACTTGTCCTTTCTTTCCGAATCCTTACTTCTCCGTGAGGGTCTTCGTTCATAACGATCATCTCTACTCCTTCTCTCTCTTGGTGGTGATTCTTCTCTTTTGATCCTTCTTCTTGGAGAATCTTCTCTTCTTTTGTAGGGTGTCGTACACTCATTGGAGTAGTGTTCGGGTCTCCCACAATTGTAGCAATTGCGCTCTCGACTAGAAGATCTCTTGTCATTGTAAGACCTTGACTTGGAGCTTCTTTCTTTGCTTCTACTTTTGTAGAATTTGTTGAAGTTCTTCACCATTACGCTCAATTCTTCATTGAAGGTTGGTTTCTCACTTGATGATGTGGGGGCTTCACTTGAGGCTTTGTAAGCACCACTTGACTTGTTGTGAAGTTCCTCCTTATCCTTGAGTGACATCTCATGAGCAACAATCCTTCCAATGACTTCTATTGGCTTGAGATCTTTGTAGTTTGGCATCATTTGGATCAATGTGCACATGGTATCATACTTTCCATCCAATGCTCTTAGGATTTTCTTTATGATGAATTTGTCGGTCATCTCTTCACTCCCTAAGCCGCCAATCTCATTTGTGATAAGAGCAAGCCTAGAGTACATTTCAGCAACACCTTCACCATCCTTCATTTTGAACTTGTCAAGCTGACTTTGGAGCACATCCAACTTGGATTCCTTGACGGACTCGGTACCTTCATGCATATCAATCAAAGTATCCCAAATTTCCTTTGCATTCTCAAGACGGCTGATTTTGTTGAATTCTTCGGGGCACAATCCGTTGAAGATGATGTCACATGCTTGAGCGTTGTATTGCAGCATCTTCAATTCTTCCGCACCAAAAGCTATGGAAATCAAAGCAAATGGAGACCAATGCTCTGATACCACTTGTAGGACCTTGAAGTATGCCTAGAGGGGGGTGATTAGACTACTTGACCAATAAAACTTAACCTTTTCCCAATTTTAGAGTTTGGCAGATTTTAGCTATTTTAGGACAAGTCAAGCAATCATCAAACAATTCAAGCAAGCATGCAAAGAGTGTATAGGCAGCGGAAATTAAAGCATGTAACTTGCAAGAAAGTAAAGGGAAGGGTTTGGAGGATTCAAACGCAATTGGAGACACGGATGTTTTTGGCGTGGTTCCGATAGGTGGTGCTATCGTACATCCACGTTGATGGAGACTTCAACCCACGAAGGGTAACGGCTGCGCGAGTCCACAGAGGGATCCACCCACGAAGGGTCCACGAAGAAGCAACCTTGTCTATCCCACCATGGTCGTCGCCCACGAAGGACTTGCCTCACTAGCGGTAGATCTTCACGAAGTAGGCGATCTCCTTGCCCTTACAAACTCCTTGGTTCAACTCCACAATCTTGTCGGAGGCTCCCAAGTGACACCTAGCCAATCTAGGAGACACCACTCTCCAAGAAGTAACAAATGGTGCGTTGATGATGAACTCCTTGCTCTTGTGCTTCAAATGATAGTCTCCCCAACACTCAACTCTCTCTCATAGGATTTGGATCTGGTGGAAAGAGGGTTTGAGTGGAAAGCAACTTGGGAAAGGCTAGAGATCAAGATTCATATGGTAGGAATGGAATATCTTGGCCTCAACACATGAGTAGGTAGTTCTCTCTCAGAAATAGGATGCTGGAAGTGTAGGTTCAGTCTGATGACTCTCTCCACGAATGAAGAGGAGGTGGAGGGGTATATATAGTCTCCACACAAAATCTAACCGTTACACACAATTTACCAAACTCGGTGGGACCGAATCATTAAACTCGGTCGGACCGATTTAGCAAACCTAGTGACCGTTAGTGATTTTCGGTGGGACTGACATGCATCTCAGTGAGGCCGATTCGGTTACGGTTAGGGCATAACATAATCTCGGTGAGACCGATTACACAAACTCGGTGAGACCGACTTGGTAATAAGCTTTCTAGAGAGTTGGTCAGGTAAACTCGGTGGGACCGATTTGCTCTTTTCGGTGAGACCGAAATGTTACAAAAAGGAAACAGAGAGTTTACATTGCAATCTCGGTGGGACCGATCGCTCACTTCGGTTAGACCGAAACGTTACGAAGGGAAACAGAGAGATTGCAACCCCATCTCGGTGAGACCAAGATCCCTATCGGTAAGACCAATTTGCTTAGGGTTTGTGGCAGTGGCTATGACTTTTGGAATCGGTGGCGCAGGATAGAAAGAATCGGTGTGACCGATTTTGGCTTTAGGTTTAGTTCATTTGTGGATGTGGGAAAGTAGTTGAGGGTTTTGGAGCATATCACTAAGCACATGAAGCAAGAGGCTCATTAAGCAACACCTCATCCCTTCTTGATAGTATTGGCTTTTCCTATAGACTCAATGTGATCTTGGATCACTAAAAAGTAAAACTAAGAGTCTTGAGCTTTTGAGCTTGAGCCAATCCTTTGTCCTTAGTATTTTGAGGGATCCACTTTCATCATCCATGCCATGCCATTCATTGAGCTTTCCTGAAATAATAGTCTTGGAATAGCATTAGCTCAATGAGCTATATGTTGTTATGAATTACCAAAACCACCTAGGGATAGTTGCACTTTCAAGATTCCTATGCAAGCCTCACCTCACGAGGTTCAGATGACGTGAGCCATGATTACCAAGGCCAGGCGGGCGCCAGCGGGCGCAAGACAGTAGTTTCCTCTTTGGTGTCACGGAGGCAAGCGCAGGCACGGAGTCCCAAGGAATTAGCCAAGGGTTTCCATTTTCATGCAACAAGACCAAGAGCGCCAAAACGGCAGGGCAGAGGTCATCGCCGAGCCCACCATGGCGTCATGACCAGACGCTTGTAGGCGAAGACTACTTTTGTCCGGATAAGATGTACTAGTTCTCTCCCTTCGAATTTGGCGCTTGTGGGATCCCTTCCGACCTTCATTTGGGAAGAGGACCAAGGCTACCATAAATAGGGCCTAGCCACCATCGTAGAGAGGGATCCGAATCCTGGAGATCATCCCCTCCCCCACCAGCTCAAGAACACACCTCCTAAGGTTGTTCTCCGACTAAACTAGTTCATCCTCAGCCCACCTCGAGGCCAATCCACCACAAAGTAGGAGTAGGGTTTTACACCGCAAGGTGGCCCAAACCTAGGTAAACTGTTGTGTCCCATTTCCTTCTTGTTCATCGAGCTAGGCCGTGAGATTGGCGAGTAGGCAAACTAGGGAGGTTCAGTTCTTTGCACGCACCCCAGAGTTCAAATATATCAAGGGTCTGCGGAGCCCAGATCCAACATTTGGCGCGCAAGGTAGGGGTGCATCAAAGATCCGCCTCTCTGTCCGTTGCGCTCCGCTGTTCGGCTTTCATGGCGGGTGCTTCTCCATCGACTGGACCGACGCGTGCTTTCGGGGGAGCCACGGGCCTCCGAGCTTTCATCCCCGCACTGCGGTAGGTGCAGTGGCCTCCCAAGTTCAGGCTGGAGCTGCCGCCCCGATACGATGGCGCGGCGGACCCGATAGGTTTTCTCCGAGCATATGAGGAGGTTGTTTTGGCAGCCGGCGGCGATGACAAGGTTATGGTAAACTGGCTTCCCATGGCTCTCGCGAGCGTGCTGCATGCCTGGCTTCTCAGCTTGCCAGAGTCTTCGGTGGCCTCCTGGGAGGAGCTGCGTGGCATCTTCATCACACGCTTCGCGACACCGACACCCCACGTCTTCGCAGCCCTCCTCGGCGGTTCATAGGTGCCGCCCTCTGACCGCCACGTCAAGCAATTCTTTTGCCATGTGGGTGCCACCCACGTGCAGCGGGGAGTTCCTTCGGGCTGGCCGGCGCCTAAGGCCGACCTCACCTTCGACCCAAGGGACCACCCCGCGACTACGACAGCCGCCGGCGCGCTCCCAATGCTCTGCACCCCCACCATCTGCAACGTAGCAGTCACCAGGACCCTCATTGACGGCGGCGCCGGCCTCAGCGTGCTCTTTATGGAGGTGTTCAGCCTGCTTCATGTGCCCCATGGCCGGCTCCGCCCCACCAAGCCTTTCTCTAGAGTCATCGACGGATCCACCTGCCCCCTAGGTAGATCCGCCTCCCCATCACCTTCGGCAACTGTGACAACTACTGCACAGAGCTTATCAACTTGGGCATTGCCCGCACCGGCCTCCTGTACAACGCCATTCTTTGGTAACCGGCCTTGGCCAAGTTCACGGAAGCAACTCACCCTGCTTACAATCTCATGAAGATGCCAGGAAGCATTGGCGTCCTCACTGTGGCAGGGGACACTAAGGACACACTATGTGTCCTCAAGCTCACCTTCAGGGCCGTGTCGGCTGCACGGTCAAGTGAGGAAGGAGCTCCGGAGGCTCCGAGGGCTATGCCAGCGAAGAAGAAGCAATTGTTCTCTCAAGATCGTGCCGAGACGAAGCAGGTGTCGGTTGATGAAGACGGGGCATCAGGCACCACCTTCACCATAGGTGCCGGCCGCCCTCCAGATCAAGAAGAGGCGTTGGTCAGCTTCTTATGCACAAATAAGATTGTGTTCGCATGGGAGGCCAAGGATCTAGTGGGGATCCCTAGGAGAATAATCGAGCATCACCTGAGGGTGTGCCCTAATGCACGCCCGGTGGAACAGAAGGCACGACGGCAGTCCATAGAGAAGCAGTCGTTCATTGTCCAAGAGACCCGCAAACTGCAAGAGGCTGGTGTCATTCGAGGGGTGCGGTACCCGGAATGGCTGGCAAACCCAGTTATTGTCCCCAAGAAAGGCGAGAAGGAGCGCGTGTGCGTCAATTTGACCAACCTCAACAAGGCTTGCCCTCAAGACCCCTTTCCGCTTCCGCGCATTGATCAGATCGTCGACTCCACCGCTGAGTGCGACATGCTGTGTTTTCTGGACGCCTTCTCGGGCTATCACCAAATCAAGATGGCGGTGCAGGATGTTGAGAAGACAGCTTTCCTGACTCCATGCGGGGTGTATTGCTACACCTGCATGCTATTTGGGTTGCGCAATGCCGGGGAAACGTTCCAGCGGCTGATGCACATCACTCTGGGCCGGCTGCTCGTGAGGAACGTCGAGGCCTACGTTGATGACATAGTGCTGAAGTCTCGGGAAGCAAGGACCCTTATTTAAGACCTCGAGGAAACATTTGTCAGCTTGCGCATCTGTGACTCAACCCAGAGAAATGTGTGTTTGGCGTCCCCTCTGGCAAGTTGCTGGGCTTTCTCGTGTCGCACAGGGGGGACGAGGCCAACCCGGAGAAGGTCAAGGCCATAGAAAGGATGGGCCTGCCACCAACCCTCATGGAGATGCAGAAGCTGGCGGGCTGTGTGACCTCGCTGGGGCGCTTCATCGAAGCTGGGAGAATGCGCCCTCCCATTCTTCAAGTTGATTAAAAAGAAAGGACCATTTGAGTGGACCCAGGAGGCTAATGTGGCATTCCAAGACCTCAAGAGATACCTCACCAGCCCGCTGGTGATGGTAGCACCATGTCCCCTTGAGCCCTTGGTGCTCTACCTGGCCGCCATGCCTCACTCTACCAGCGCAGCACTGGTGCCGGTCCGGGAGGCTCGCAGAGCAGCACTCTGCACCTGGTCGAGATGTCGCGGCCTCAGGACGGCGCTCCTGAGGCCTCGGCTGCCCCAACAGACAACCAGGTTCCTCGGGACGACGCTCCTGAGGCCTTGGCCGCCCCAACAAACGGACAAGCTCCTGAGGTCCCCCGGTCTCAGGAGGTACAAGACCCCGCCGACACTTCCGCCCTCATCGAGCACCCGGTGTACTTCATCAGCATGGTGCTACATGATGCGCGGGAACACTATCCCATGCCGCAAAAGCTCTTGCTTGTGCTCCTCGTTGCCTCCCGCAAGCTGCGCCACTACTTCCAGGGCCACCCCATCAAGGTTGTCTCAGCTTACCCACTAGAGAGGGTGCTCCGGAGCCCCTACGCCGCGGGAAGGGTCACAGAGTGGAACATCGAGCTGCAAGTGTTCCAGCTAGAGTTCAGCACCACCAGATTCATCAAGGGTGTGGCCCTCGCGGATTTCATGGCAGAATGGACTGACGTCCCCATCCGTGAAGTGTGTGAGGACCGTTCTCTCCTGCCCGAAGATGAGGCACCAGATGGATAAGTCATGTACTTCGATGGCGTGTTCGTGTGCCAGAGCGCAGGGGCTGGAGCAGTGCTCATTTCGCCCGCCAAGGACAAGCTCTACTACACCATGCAACTCTATTTTCAGCACGGCGAGAAGGTCTCCAACAACATTGCGGAGTACGAGGGCTTGGTCGCTAGACTCAAAGCCGCCACGGCTCTGGGGTCAGGCGCCTCTGAAAGCACAACTACTCCCTGGGTGATTTTGGTAATTAATGTCAACATATCTCTTGTTGTACTAATACTTTTATCTAGTATATTTCAGATAAGTCCAACAGTGGAGTGGCATGGACAAGAGGATGTGGAACCCCTTCAAGATGCTAAGGACAAAGGATTGGCTCAAGCTCAAAGCTCAGGACTCTACATTTTCTATTTTTAGTGATCGAAGATCACATTGTGTCCATAAGAAAGCCAATACTATTAAAAGGGGATGATGTGTTGCTTAATGGCTTACTTGCTCAAAGTGCTTAGTGATATGCTCCAAAGCCCTCAACCACTTTCTCATATCCACATATGTCCCAAACCAAAAGTCAAACTCGGCACCACAGATTTGATCCGTCCGGCGCCACCAAGTTCATTTGACATAGCCACTGCTAGAAACCATAGTCACTTCGGTCTAACCGATGGGATCTTGGTCTCATCGAGATGGGCTTGCAAACTCCCTGTTGTCTATTACAGTATTTTCGGTCTCACCGAGAAAGTGCAATCAGTCACACCGAGTTTGCCTGACCAACTCTCTGTTTTCCTTATTATCAAATCGGTCCCACCGAGTTGTGTAATCGGTCAAACTAAGATGAGGTTTTACCCTAACCCTTGCACATCGGTTCCACCGAGTTGATCATATCGGTCACACCGAAATGCCTAACAGTCACATTATGAACTAAATCAGTCCGACCGAGTTTTCTGATTCGGTCCCACCGAGTTTGGTGAATTGTGTGTAACGGTTAGATTTTGTGTGGAGGCTATATATACCCCTCCACCCTCTCCTCATTTGTGAGGAAAAGCCATCAGAACGTGCCTACATTTCTAGCATTCATTTTTTGAGAGAGAACCACCTACTCATGTGTTGAGGGCAAGATATTCCAATCCAACCATATGAATCTTGTTCTCTAGCCTTCCCCAAGTTGCTTTCCACTCAAATCATCTTTCCACCAAATGCAATCCTATGATAGAGAGTTGAGTGTTGGGGAGACTATCATTTGAAGCACAAGACCAAGGATTTCATCAACAACACACCATCTATTACCTTTTGGAGAGTGGTGTCTCGTAGATTGGTTAGGTGTCACTTGGGAGCCTCCAACAAGTTCGTGGAGTTGAACCAAGGAGATCTCCTACTTCATGAAGATCTACCCTAGTGAGGTAAGTCCTTCGTGGGCGATGGCCATGGTGGGATAGACAAGGTTGCTTCTTCATGGACCCTTCATAGGTGGAGCCCTCCGTGGAATCGTGCTACCATTACCCTTCGTTGGTTGAAGTCTCCATCAACGTGGATGTACGATAGCACCACCTATCGGAACCACGCCAAAAACATCCGTGTCTCCAATTGCGTTTGCACACTCCAATCCCATCCCTTTACTTTCTTGCAAGCTGCATGATTTACTTTCTGCTGCTCATATACTCTTTGCATGCTTGCTTGATATGTATTGTGAATAGTCAAACTTGTGCTTAAACTCCACCTAACCTTGAAAAACTTAAAAATTGCCAACTTTGTGTGGTGAGGGTCTATTCACCCCCCTCTAGACACCTCTTCTCAATCCTTTCAATTAGTATCATAGCATTGGTCTACATTGCTTTGGTTTAAACACCATTGGAGGAAGATGGATGATTCTACCTTGGGGTGTCTTAGACATAGAGTGCCTATACTTGATGGAGAGTACTTTCATGAGTGAAAAAATGAGGTGCTTGTGATTTTCAATGAATATAATTTGAACAAGTACATTACTATCCCTTGTGCACCTCATGTTGATCATATGCGTCCTACTCTTGATGAGTCCATTGACATGATTCACAATCTTAGGACTGTTAATCTTATCACTAGAGGTTTGCTTAGAAACTTGATTGTTTGCCTGCCTACTCTTAATTGTTCCTACACTATATGGAGATTTCTTGAGGAAAGATTTCCAAACTATTCCTTGCAAATCTAGATGAGATTCTTCATAAGTCTATTGCCTTGAGTAAGATGAATTCCAATGATCCTAAGTTTGGTGATTGCCTCTTTGAGCTTACAAATCTTATGCGTGCCAAAGGAGATGTTGGAATTATTAGCAATATTATTTCTGAAGCTATTAGAGTTCATAAAGATGATCATTGTCAAAATCATTTATCTAATGAATCACCCTCTCTAGGAATTGATCCACCACATGACGATGTTGAACATGGATACTATGATGAGGATGATGATAGTGACTATGATCTTGATGATGCAATGAGACACTTTGGTCTTATGGAAAATCTTTGAGGATACATGGTAGGAGGAAAGGAATGGGTCCTTGATAGTGGATGTACTGATCACATGACCGGAGATAAAAGATATGTTTCGTGAGCTTGCTGAAAATGACGTCCCTCGAAAGTATGTCACTTTTGGTGATAACTCAAAGGGTAAGGTGGTTGAGCTCGGTAAGGTGGCCATCTCACATGATAACTCCATACAAAATATCATGCTCATTGAATCTCTTGGCTATAATCTGCTTTCTGTTTCAAGACTAGCTGACTTTGGTTTCAATGTCCTATTTACCAAAGTAGATTGCCAAGTGTTTCGTAGAGATAATCATAAAATGATCTTTACAGGTATACGTAAAGGTGATCTATACATTGTTGATTTCACTAAATAGGTTCAACCTAGAACTTGCTTAATTGCTAAATCTTCTAAAGGCTGGTTGTGGCATAGGCGGTTAGGTCATGTGGGCATGCGAAACCTTGACAAGCTTATTAAAGGTGATCATATCCTTGGTGTTAAAGATGTCATATTTGATAAGGATAGACTTTGCAGCTCTTACCAAGCAGGAAAATAGGTTGGAGGAAGCCACCCCGTGAAGAACATCATGAGCACAAGGAGACCGATCGAGCTACTTCACATGGATCTTTTCGGTCCCAACGCTTACAAAAGTCTTAGTGGAAACTCATTTGGTCTATTTATAGTTGATGATTTTTCAAGATTTATGTGGGTGTTCTTTCTCGATGATAAATCACAGGTCCAAAAGATCTTCAAAAACTTCGCTAGGAAGGCCCAAAATCATTTGAAGTGAAGATCAAGAAGGTTCATAGCGACAATGGAATGGAGTTCAAGAATGCCAATGTGGACACCTTTCTTGACGAAGAAGGGATTTCACATGAGTTCTTGGCTATGTACACACCTCAACAAAATGGAGTTGTTGAGAGGAAGAACCGGATGCTCATCGAAATGGTAAGAATGATGTTTGATGAGTACAAGACGCCAAAGCACTTTTGGACGGAAGCGGTTGAGACAGCTTGTCATGCGACAAATCGCTTGTATCTTCACAAGCTACTCGGAAAGACGGCATACGAGCTACTCACCGGTAACAAACCCCAAGTTGGATACTTTTGAGTATTCGGCTCAAAGTGCTACATTATTGATAAGCATCATCGTTCTAAATTTGCTCCCAAATCTCATGAAGGTTTCCTACTTGGTTATGGCTCAAACTCTCACACTTACCGTGTCTACAACAATTGCACCCGAAAGGTTGAAGACGTGATAGATGTGAAGTTTGATGAATCTAACGGCTCGCAAGTAGAGCAATTGCCAATTGATGTAGGAGATAAAGACCATTTGGAAGCAATCCAAGACTTGTCTATTAGCAAGGTCCGTCCAACGGAGGTGAAGGAGAGTACCTCGTCCGTCCAAGTGGAAGCTTCTACCTCACTACTGTCGCATATCAGGTTCCGGCAAAACCCTTAAGGTTTGAACTCTGGGGTGCGCACGAAGATCTACTCCCTACCAATCCACGCCCCAAAACCTCACCGTGAATCTAAACTAACATGATGAACAACACAAGGGACACAAGGTTTATACTGGTTCGGGCAACTGTTGTGGTGTAATACCCTAATCCAGTATGTGGTGTGGTGGATTGCCTCTGGGGATGATGATGAACAGTATAGAGGAAGAACAGCCTCGCGAGGGGTGTTCTTGAGTTGGTGCGGTGTTCTACCGGGGAAGGATTCGATTGGGTCTAGATGAGATCTCCCTTATACTGTGGTGGCTATCTCTATTTATAGAGGCCCTGGTCCTCTTCCCAAATACTGAGCGGGAAGGGAGCCGACAACGGCCATTTGGAAGGGGGCAGCTAGTACAAGCAATCCTGACTAAAGGTGGTCTTCGACTGCCGAAGGAACTGGTGATGACACCATCTTGGGCTCCATGGTGATCTCCGTCCTACCGCTCTGCTGGTCTTGGTCTCGTTGCACCGATATGGAAACCTTTGCCTGATGCCTCGGTACTCCGCGTCTGCGCTTGCCCCCTTTGCACCAAAGAGGAAACGAGTACATTGCGTAGGCTGGCGCCCGCCTGGTCTTGATCATCATGGCTTGCGTCACGAGCACCTCGCGAGGTACTCCTTGCCTTGATCTCTCCGCCTCCTCGCGAGCCTGCCTGGTGAGGCCGCCCCTGAGGAAGCCTTGTGCCATCCGCCCCGCGAGGCTTGGACCCTCGTGAGGGTCTTGAACTTGGGGTGAAGAAGACGGGCCGTACTGGGCCACTGCTAAGCCACGCCGCAGGCCGCAGGCAGGCAAGTCTGGGGACCCCCGTTCCCAGAATGCCAACAATAGCCCCGGGGCCCAAGGCGCGCTTGGACTTGGCTTAGCAGCAAAGCCAAAGGGCAAGTGTGGAGCGCCGCAGGCCCCAACATCCTGCGGCCTTGGTCGCCGCATGGTGGTTGATTGGACGTGGGCGTCTCCGCTTCCCCATGCTGCCTCGGCAACTACCCGACTGACAAAATGCTGGCCTGGGTTAAGCTTACCTTCATTGCTCCCATTCTCCTTGCTCCAGATCCCCTTCCTCGCCCTTGTTCTCTTGCTTCCGAAATCTCCAGATCCGCTCCATCCTTCCTCTTTCAGCGAGCAATGGTGTCCCGCAAGGCCGTGGCCGAGGCCCTGCCGGCTTGGTACTCGCCGGCCCTGGATCCCCCCAACATGACGGAGAAGAATCTTGCCACTACACGCCTGATGACGGCGGCGTAGGGCAATGAGATGGGGGAGACCCGGCTCCGGGCCGGCTCCGCCCAGCCGGAGGCTAAGGGGAGCACCTTCTACCCCTTCTTCATGAGCACCGTCATCGCTGGCCTGGTGCCTCCCTTCTCTGATTTCTTCTACATCGTCCTCCACCATTACAAGCTATAGGCCCTTCATCTTCATCCCAACTCTGTCCTTCTTCTATCGATTTTCGCTTACTATTGTGAGGCACGCGTTGGGGAGATGCCGTCCGCGGCTTTGCTGCACCACTTCTTCCCCCTCTGAATCACCGGCAGCCATACTTTGGCGTGCGCTAGCTTCATCGCGTACTCCAAGGCCAACGCGATTTCGAAGACCGGGAAGAGGGTTGATGGCTTCCGGAGCAAGTGGGTTATGATGGATGTCAGATGCCTCCACTCTCAGTATCTGTTGCCCACGGAGCAACCCCGGGCTCACAAGGCGTGGTCTCGTGCGAAGCTTGACGACCGACGGGCGCAGTCGGTGCTGGAGAAGATGAACGTTGACCTGATGCCAAGCAACATGAAGGCGGCGAAGGTGACCAGGGCCACGCTCCTGAGGGAGTTCCTGGCGCAGAGGGTGGCTCCACTTCAGGCGCACTCACGCCTGTAGTGGAGGCTTGGAGGTGCGGACGACGATCTCCGCCTAAACTCAGTGGCCCTGGCTGATGAGGATCTGGTCACAGCTCTCCGCCTCCTGGTCGGAAAGGATGTGGAAGGTCTGGAGGGTGCTCCTGCTCCCCTGTTCCTTCACGACAACTGGCAGCAGGTGGTAGACGCCATGCCCACCTTTGACGGGCGCGGTCTGGTGCCGGAGGTGCCTCCTGAGGGCCAGGAGGCGACAGCGCCGGTGGAATTGTCTTCTGATGATTCCCACGAAGGAGGAGAGGAAGACGAAGAAGAAGAAGAGGAGCGCGACTCAGAGGCGACCGCTGAGGGGACGGGGGAGACTTCCTCCTGGCGTAGGGCCAACATCCTCAGCACCCAGCCGGATGAGGACGAGGCCGACACCAGGTTACAGGGAGACGACCCGCCCGTGATCCCGAAGAAAGACAGGTCGGGGCTGATCTCCCGAGGGGCCACCCCGGTCCAGGCACAGCCCGAAGCTGCCTCTAGCCCTTCCGGTGCGCCTTCTTCTGCCTCTGGACCTCTCAAGGCTACGCCCCGGACCAAGAGGCTGCCGGGCTTTATGCTTGGCAAGAGACCGCCAGAATATGCCGCGATTGACCAGTAAGTGGTCGAACCCCGCCTTGTTCTTGTTTTTGCTACCGAGGCTTGGCATTCTCCATCACTTGGTTAGGCTGCCGCTTGTGACGAAGAAGCTGAAAGGGAACATGGCAGCTCCACCTGGGCGGGCTCATCTGCCACAGTTGCGCCCTCGCCCGTGGGAAGGGGTGGCAGTGGAGCTCGCACCTCCCCTGCCTGGTCGTCCTCGCGAGGCCTGGGGGAGCGCTTTGACGAGGTGCCAGCCCCCGTGGCCTCGCTAACTCTGGAGATGCCGGTGGCTGATGCTATTGCTGAAGTTGCCAA
This sequence comes from Triticum aestivum, assembly GCF_018294505.1. NCBI lineage: Eukaryota > Viridiplantae > Streptophyta > Magnoliopsida > Poales > Poaceae > Triticum > Triticum aestivum. Next base: position 277,464,194 of record NC_057798.1, read on the forward strand.
GAGTCGGGAGCTCCCAATCTCCAGAGTTGTGGTCACACTGCCGCCTACTCCTCCTGCGCCACAGGTTCCGGACTCCTCTGCCTCCTCCGCCATCTTGGACCGTGCCCTCATCGGGCGAGGCCAGATGCGAGAAGAAATCCATGGCGCCAACCCCCACCTGGTGGCCGGGCGCCTGGAGCTGATCTCTGGCTGGGTTCACTCCGACACCTCCGTCCGAGCGGCGCTGAGCCAGGCTGCGTCAGCCTCTGAGGAGGAGAAGCAAGCCGCCACCCAGGCTGCAGCCGCTTGTGATGCAGCACTGAATGATGCCACGGTCGCCCAGGACCGGTGCAAGGCACTGGTGGACGAGCTTCAGGGTTTGCCGACGAGCTTGCCAAAGAGGTTCGCGACCGCCAGGCAAGGGAGGAAGAGATGAAGGCTCGGGAGGCCGCCATCGGGGACCGCAGCGCCGAGCTGTCCGCTGAGAGCGGCCGACTAAAGACGCTGGGGCAGAAGCTGAAGATGGAGAGGGCCGAGCTGGACGCCAAGGCGAAGGTCCTGGCCGAGGACCGCGCGTGGCCTTCGCGGATCTTGAGGAGAGGTCTCTCGAGGCGCTGAAGACGCTCTATGACGGTGGCCTGGAGAAGTCGCTGGCTGGGGCCAAGGACGGCCCCGCCCAGCTGTTTCCCTTCTTGGTGTAAGCGCTTGAGGAAGTCGTGACCGGCGTTGGCCCCATGGCCGAGGTTGAGGCCCGCGTCCTTTCTTCTGCAGCGCTGACGCGGGTCCTCAGCCACGTCTACCTTCGCGACCCTGGTGCCAACCTCGACGAGCTGCTGGAGCCTGTCGATGCCGAGCGCTCCGCCGCTACCGCTGAAGCCGTGAAGGGCCGAGCAGAAGCCCTGGTGGCGAAGTTCCGTGCCTTCGCCACTGCGCCCAAGGCAGGTACTGCTGATCCCGCGGCCTCGAGAGGTGGAGCTGACAGGCGCAACACCACCATGAAGGCAGGCCTCCTGGCGAATGACGGCGCTGCCCAAGGGTAATCTTCTCACAACTTCTTTCCTGTTTTAACTCCTGCAATATGCACCGTGCCTCGTGGAGGCCTTTAAACTTGTGTTTGGTATCGTGAAGACAATTTATGGTTTGTAATATTTGCTTCTGGATTTGCTTCGAGATTTTGCGGTTTCCTTCCTATTTGCTTTGGGTTCTACGTCGGCAGGGCCCGGCCCCGCGCATACCTCAACCGCCATTAGCCCTGACCGGATCACCAGGACGGAACCAAGGAGTGAGGGGCTACGTGACAAGTTAGGCTCCTGAGTCGTGATGCTCAGGAGTCCCCCTTGACGCGCGAACCACAAATAGGGAGGGAGTGTAGGGGTGGATCTGGTGTTCTACGTCGGCAGGGTCCGGCCCCGCGCATACCTCAACCGCCGTTAGCCTTGCAGAACTAAGGAGTGAGGGGCTACGTGACCAGTTAGGCTCCTGAGTCGCGATGCTCAGGAGTCCCCCTTGACGTTCAAATGGTCTTCATACCTTGGCTCCGCTCGAGGAGGGGCGTGCGACGACCAGGTCCGAGGGACCTGGCTGGGTGGCGTCCGCTTGGGCGTGACACGGGCGCAGCCCCCGTGTCCAGCCCCTCGCGTGGCACTCCCAAGGGGAGGCATTGCGATGAGGCCAGACACTGAGCTCTGGGCTCCCTGAGGTTGATAGCACCGTGGGCCGCCCTCAGTTGTTTATCACCAGCGCAGAGCATAGCACTTCCGTATGTGTACGGGCATAGCCGCTCCTCGTAAATGGCGTCAGCCAGCACAAAGCATGGTGCTTTCACTGGTACGTGGGAGGGGGCCCCCTCCGGGAGGAGCCCCCGGGGCGTGTATAGCCCCGCCCTGACACATCGCTGGCATGACAGGGCTAGACGAGGTGTATCTGGGCACTCGTGAGCCAGCGCGGGACTCATGAGGCCCTACCTCAAGGCGGGTTGCGCCTGGTCTTAAGCCTTGGACGGTTGTGTGTTCCTGTGAGATGGTTAGATACAAATACTCTATGTCCTCAGGTCCCAGCCCTCGAGCGAGCTCAGCCATCACTGGTATGCCAGGTCGCAATGCCATGGACAAGGCCAGGGGGTGAGGGCTGGAGAGCCAGTAAGAGCTCCTGAGTCGTGATGCTCAGGCGCCCCCCTTTTAACGTGCAAGCGATTTGCATGAGGGAGAAAAGGCTCGTGGTAGGCGGGAGATGATAATCATAGGCAGGTTAAGCATGAAAGGCAAATAATCTTAGATAAATGCAGGAAGGATACATGCCACTGGGTCAGGCCTGAGTGGCTTGGGGATGATGCAGCCCGAGGGGCGCCCCCGGCAAGGTAAACTAAAGACATAAGCAAAAGGGATACATGCCGCAGGGACAAACCAACGCGACCTGGGAATGATGCAGCCCTGAGGGCGCTCCCAGCAGAAATGAACTCGAAAGATGTCACTTGATACCATTGTAGAGAGGGGGGTGTTGGAGTAGCTGAAGGTGCGTGGTGAAGAGACCGACCCTCACGAGTCACCGAAGCCCTGAGCCTCGGGAGGCTCGGGGGGTCCAGGCGGTTCCTCGAGGACCACCTCCATCTCCGCCAGGACCGCGTGGTGCCTGGCCTCCTGAGCTACCAGAATGCTCCACAGATGTCGCTGGTGAGTGGCAGCTGCGTTCGCAGACTGAAAGGCGTGCGAACGTAGCTGTGCGGCGGACCCTTGCAGCGTCCCACGCGCGAAGGCCAGAGGCGCTCCTGAGACGCGACTCGACTGAGCGCTGGGTAGTCAATGCAGACGCGCAGCCCGCCATCCTCGCCTGGATGGAGCGCTACGCTGGGCAGACGGCGATCGCCGCGTATGACTCTTGATTCCTGCAGCTCATGAGTGGTCTTGGTGATGAATTCCTGTGGGTTGGGCCTTCCTTGCCCCGTGCCTTCCTGAGGGAAACGTGCTGTGAAGCACGCCTCCAAGTGGTGCCCGAGCGCCTCCCTCATGATCTTGGCAAAGTCTGCGGCCCTCCAAAAGAGAGCCCCGGAGCCCTGCCTGAGGAGGGCGTCGGGCGCACCTTCCTATGCGATGGAGGGAGGCGCCCCTTGCACAGGCGCGTATCCTGATGCGACACCTCCGGAGATGCCAATCTCCTGAGGCCTTGAGCTAGGCGATGTCTTCTTCTTCTTGGGAACTGCCTCGGGAGGGTTCTCGCTCCTGTTGTCTGGGTCCTTGGTTGATGCAGCTCGGAAGGCGCGCTCGAGGGAGCACACCGCATCCTTCTCTTCGCAGGGGACTGTGATGATTCCGCCGCTCCTAGGCATCTTTAGGACATTGTAGCCATGGTGGGTTACTGCCATGAACTTGGCCAGTGCTGGATACCCGAGGATGGCATTGTATGGTAGGTGAATGTGGGCAACATTGAAGTCGATGAGCTCGGTGAGGTAGTTCTTTTGTTGTCCGAAAGTGACAAGGAGGTGAACCTGCCCTATTGGAGTAGTGGAGCCATCAGTAACTCCTGAGAAAGGCTTGGTTGGCTGAAGTTGGTCATAAGGCACTTGAAGGTTGTTGAACGTCTCGACGGACAAAAGGTTGAGTCCCGCGCCGCCATCGATGAGAGTTGTGGTAACTTGCACGTTGCTGATCACTGGGGAACAAAGCATTGGGAGGATGCCAGTCGTGGCCGCACACTTGAGCTGATCCGCTGAGCTAAACGTGATGGCACACATGGACCACCAGAGCGGGCGCGTGGCCTCGAGCTTGGGGAGGACTACATTCACCTCGTGAGCAAACTGCTTGAAGATGCGCTGAGAGGCTGGGGCCTGGGCACCGCCCAGGATGCAAGCGATAGCACACGGCTCCTGGGAAGCCCCCAGCCCCCTCGTCCTGGTGGTGGTCATCATTCCTTCTTGGCGGCGGTGGCAGAGAAGGAAGGCCTGCGTTGCCCTGCGGGGGATCCTCGCGAGGTTGATCCCTCCAAGCCCCCTTGTGAGGCTGGACCTGCCAGCGATCCTCGCGAGGGCGGTCATGCCACTCCTGGTGAGGGCCATGGTCGTCCCATCATCCTCAACCTCTTCCTCCTACTCGGCCGTATCCCCGGTAGTTGTGTTTGGGGCGTCGACCGATGCGTCCTTCTCGAACGGCTCTGAGCTCCTGGCATTTGTTGGTGTTGTGGGTGTAGAGTTTGTGGTAGGCTGATACGTCTCCAACATATCTATAATTTATGAAGCATTCATGCTATTTTATTATCTATTTTGAATGATTATGGGCTTTATCATACACTTTTATATTACTTTTGGGACTAACCTATTAACCGGAGGCCCAGCCCATATTGTTGTTTTATTGCATGTTTCAGTATTTCAAGGAAAAGAAATATCAAACGGAGTCCAAACGGAATGAAACCTTCGGCAGCATGATTTTTTGTAAGAATATGATCCTGGAGACTTGAAGTTCACGTCAGAAGATCCTCGAGGAGGCCATGAGATAGGGGGCGGCCCCCCCTACTGGGCGCGCCCCCTGTCTCATGGGTCCCTCGAGCACCTCCCGACCGACTTCTTTCGCCTATATAGTCCTACGTACCCTAAAAACATCCACGAAGAAGATAGATCGGGAGTTCCGCCGCCGCAAACCTCTGTAGCCACCAAAAACTTCTCGGGAGTCCGTTCCGGCACCCTGTCGGAGGGGGAACCCATCACTGATGGCCATCTTCATCATCCCGGCGCTATCCATGACGAGGAGGGAGTAGTTCACCCTCGAGGCTGAGGGTATGTACCAGTAGCTATGTGTTTGATCTCTCTCTCTCTGTTCTCTCTATGGCATGATCTTGATGTATCGCGAGCTTTGCTATTATAGTTGGATCTTATGATGTTTCTCCCCCTCTACTCTCTTGTGATGAATTGAGTATCCCTCTTGAAGTTATCTTATCGGATTGAGTCTTTATTTGAGAACACTTGATGTATGTCTTGCCGTGTTTATCTATGGTGACAATGGGATATCACGTGCCACTTGATGTATGTTTTGGTGACCAACTTGCGGGTTCCTCCCATGAACCTATGCATAGGGGTTGGCACACGTTTTCTTGACTCTCCGGTAGAAACTTTGTGGCACTCTTTGAAGTACTTTGTGTTGGTTGGATGAATCTGAGATTGTGTGATGCATATCGTATAATCATGCCCACGGATACTTGAGGTGACAATGGAGTATCTAGGTGACATTAGGGTTTTGGTTGATTTGTGTCTTAAGGTGTTATTCTAGTACGAACTCTTGAATAGATTGATCCGAAAGAATAACTTTGAGGTGGTTTCGTACCCTACCATAATCTCTTCGTTTGTTCTCCGCTATTAGTGGCTTTGGAGTGACTCTTTTTTGCATGTTGAGGGATTGTTATATGATCTATCTATGTTATTATTGTTGAGAGAACTTGCACTAGTGAAAGTATGAACCCTAGGCCTTGTTTCCTACCATTGCAATACCGTTTACGCTCACTTCTATCATTAGTTACCTTACTGTTTTTATATTTTCAGATTACAAATACCCATATCTACTATCTATATTGCACTTCTATCACCATCTCTTCGCCGAACTAGTGCACCTATAAAATTTACCATTGTATTGGGTGTGTTGGCGACACAAGAGACTCTTTGTTATTTGGTTGCAGGGTTGTTTGAGAGAGACCATCTTCATCCTACGCCTTCCACGGATTGATAAACCTTAGGTCATCCACTTGAGGCAAATTTGCTACTGTCCTACAAACCTATGCACTTGCAGGCCCAACAACGTCTACAAGAAGAAGGTTGTGTAGTAGACATCAAGCTCTTTTCTGGCGCCGTTGCCGGGGAGGTGAGTGCTTGAAGGTATATCTTTAGATCTTGCAATCGAATCTTTTTGTTTATCGTTTTATCACTAGTTTAGTTTGTAAAAGAAAACGACCAAAAAAATGGAGTAAGTTTGTCTCATACGCTTCATCTTTTTAATATCTTTCGTGAGTTTGATGGAAAGGAAAATTGTGCTCAAGTGCTAGAAGAGGAATGCATTAAAAATGATTGGTACTAAATCTTTGAATGATGAGCATGATTGCAATGTTGTTAGTATGAACTCCTTTAATATCTATAGTACTAATGATGATTGCTCTAGTCATGATGAAAATCTCTCTTATAAGCATGTTGATTTTTGTGGAGTAGATTGGGTTTGCATAGATACACCAAATAGAGAAGATAAATATTGCAAGAGGCATAAGTATTTATAAACTAAATTGTTGAAAGAAAGACTTGATGATTGTGCTGAAAGATTCAATATTTTTCGTGCCCCTTGTGAACTTTGCAATGAACATGGTCATTTAAATCTCCAATGCAAATTGTTTCATGATCGAATTGTGTCCAAAAATTGTGATAACTTGATTACCCTTGGGCATCATAAAGAGCTTAGTCTTCTTTTGGGGTATGAAGAAATGAAACGTATAACTGAGGGTATTCCAAAATTTAATCTTGATAGATTTCTTGATTTTGATCTAGATATGATTTATATGTTTTGCGCGGTGAATTGCATTGAAAATCCTTATATTGCCAATCACCTAAAGAAAAGAAAGCAATTAGAAGATGAAGAGAATACTAATGAAAGGGAAGATACTTCCCAATCTCCTCCTATTATTTCTTATGATGAATCAGGTAACGAGGAGGAGCTTTCTATTCAACCAATCCCATCAATAAGGAGCTCAAAGAGGAAGGTTGAACCCACACATAATGTGAAGAAGAAAAAGAAAAGAAGAAGCAACAAAGGTAGAAAGGTATCCCTCCCAAATGATGTTGCTCCTACTACTCATTGTGATGATGATAATTGCTATACTATTGGTGCTATCCATATTTTTAATGATGAGAGTGATTATGCTTATGATATGAAAGGGCCCAAGCTTGGGGAAGCTATGTTTGATGAGGATGAAATATTTGAGAATGTAGTTGCTGAAATTAATGTTTGTCCCAAGCTTGGGGATGCTATGTTTATTGAAGATGATATTTTTAGCATCCCAAGTTTTTATATGCAAAGTTGTTATGATGATAGCATGCCTCTTACCTATGATTATATTGATGAAAGTGGGTTTGGAAGAGTGTCAACTTTAGGAAGTAGTGATCCCACTATTTTGGAGGATGTTGAATTTTATTCTGATGAATACGAAAGTGGATTTGGAAGAGTGTCAACTTTATTTAGTGATTCCACTATCTTGGGAGAGGTTTCAATCGATTATGATGAGAACGAAGTTGCTACTTATGATGATTATTGTGATGAAACTTATGCTATAAAAAGTAGTGATGATTACATTTATAAAACTTGTCATGATTATGATTACCCTTTTGCTGAACATTACTCTTTTAATGTGGAAACAATTTTTAGTGTTCAAGTCTCTTATGATACTCCCACTATTCTGAATGAGAAGAATTTTGCTTATGTGGAGAGTAGTAAAAATTATATGCTTGTAGATCATGAAAGGAATTCTTTAGGTGCTGGTTATATTGTTGAATTCATTCATGATGCTACTGAAAATTATTATGAGGGAGGAATATATGCTTGTAGGAATTAGAATAATGTCAAGTTTCCTCTCTATGTGTTGAAAATCTTGAAGCTATGCTTGTTTTACCTTCCTATGCTAGTTGATTATTGTTCCCATAAGTTGTCTGCTCACAAAATCCCTATGCATAGGAATAGGTTTAGGCTTAAATGTGCTAGTCATATGCTTCATGATGCTCCCGTTATGTTTCGATTCTTATCTTTTATGTGAGCATCATTGTCATCATCATGCCTAGCTAGAAAGGTATTAAAGAAAAGCGCTTGTTGCGAGACAACCCAATATTTATCCTTACTGTTTTTGTGTGTTCACGTGATTATTATACTGTAGTAATCATGTTTTATAGCTTTTGTTTCAATAAAGTACCAAGTAAGACCTTTAGGATAGCTTACCGTGATAGTTGTGTTGATCCTGCTGAAAATCAGAAACTTTTGCACCCAGTAATTTAGTTTTGTTAATTCACACAAACGTGCTTATGATCTGATTCTTTTTGAACTGGATTGGTACACAAATTTCTTAGGAATTCCTAATGTGGTAGGAGTTTTGGAGTTCCATAAGTATACGTTTGATACAGATTACTACAGACTGTTCTGTTTTTGACAGATTCTGTTTTCTATGTGTTGTTTGCTTATTTTGATGAATCTATGAGTAGTATCGGAGGGTATGAACCATAGAGAAGTTGGAATACAGTAGATATTACACCAATATGAATTTAGAATGAGTTTATTACAGTACCTAAGTGGTGGTTTTATTTTCTTATACTAAGGGAGCTTACGAGTTTTCTGTTGAGTTTTGTGTTGTGAAGTTTTCAAGTTTTGGGTAAAGATTCGATGGACTATGGAATAAGGAGTGGCAAGATCCTAAGCTTGGGGATGCCCAAGGCACCCCAAGGTAATATTCAAGGACAACCAAGAGCCTAAGCTTGGGGATGCCCCGGATGGCATCCCCTCTTTCGTCTTCGTCCATCGGTAACTTTACTTGGAGCTATATTTTTATTCACCACATGATAGGTGTTTTGCTTGGAGCATCATTTTATTTTGTTAGTATTTGCTTGCTGTTGTTTAGATTAATGTTTTGCATCTTTATTTTCAATAAAAATGTCAAGGATAGCCTTTGCCATGCTTATTTTGCTAGTATACATGTTGCTGTTTGAAGGCAGAAAGTTTACCGCTGTTGTAAAAATTCCCTAGAAAAGTAAGAGAACGATATAATGTTGAATCTTTTTGCATAATAAGATCTTATAAATTTACTTCAGTGGGAATTTTATTTCATAATTTTTGGAGTTAGGGAAATATTGATACTCTTGCATTGTTTACAGACTGTACTGTTTTGGCAGATTGCTGTTATGTTTGCATTGTTTGCATATGTTTGCTTGTTTAATGATTCTATTTGAGGATAGGAGTATTAAATATGCAGAGGAATTTAGTATGTAATGTTGAATAATAATTTTAGTGATTTGTTACAGTAGAAAATGATAAGGTTTTGCATTGCTTTATACTATCCTATCTCACGAGTTCTTTTGAGTTTGGTGTGGATGAAGCTTTTGATAAAAAGAGAAACCATGATATGAGAGGAATTAAGGAGACACAAAAGTTCAAGCTTGGGGATGCCCAAGGCACCCCAAGATAATATTTCAAGAAGTCTCAAGCATCTAAGCTTGGGGATGCCCCGGTAGGCATCCCACCTTTCTTCTTCAACAACTATCGGTTAGTATCGGTTGAGACTAAGTTTTTGCTTCTTCACATGAGTTGTGCTATCCTTGCAATGTCATTTTGTTTTGCTTTGCTTTCTGTTTGAATAAGATACCAAGATCTGAAATTCTTAAATGAGAGAGAGTCTTCACATAGTTAGATAATTATTTAGCTACTCATTGATCTTCACTTATATCTTTTTGGAGTAGTTTGTCATTTACTCGTGTGCTTCACTTATATCCTATGAGTAAATTGTTGAATGAGTTGATTGTCATAAATCTGAAATTATATATGTCTCATTTGCTTATCCCATGGGGAGTAATGACTTCACATCTAAGAAGTAGAGGTTGTAAATTTATTGAAGGTTAGCAAGCATTGTATTGGTCATTTGAACAATTCATGAAAGAATATTGAAGGAAGAGAGATTCCACATATAAATACACTATCATAGACATTTTTTATAAGTGGGAGCACTCATTAAGTATGACATGCTAAAGAGTTGATGTTGGACAAGGAAGACAACGTAATGGGTTATGTTTTTCCGACATCTCAGTTAAAGTATATTGTCATGGATCATTCAAACATGTTGAGCTTGCCTTTCCCCCTCATGCTAGCCAAAATTCCTTGCACCAAGTAGAGATACTACTTGTGCTTCCAATTATCCTTAAACCCAGTTTTGCCATGAGAGTCCACCATACCTACCTATGGATTGAGTAAGATCCTTCAAGTAAGTTGTCATCGGCGCAAGCAATAAAAATTGCTCTCTAAATATGTATGATCTTTTGGTGTGAAGAAAATACCTTTATACGATCTTGTTATGGAAGCAATAAAAGCGGTGGACTGCATAATAAAGGTCCATATACAAGTGGCAATATAAAGTGACGTTCTTTCGCATTAAGATTTTGTGCATCCAACCCTAAAAGCGCATGACAACCTCTGCTTCCCTCTGCGAAGGGCCTATCTTTTACTTTATGTCTTTTACTTTATGCAAGAGTCAAGGTGATCTTCACCTTTCCCTTTTTCATTTTATCCTTTGGCAAGCACCTCGTGTTGGGAAGATCCTGATATATATAAATCCAATTGGATGTAAATTAGCATGAACTATTATTGCTGACATCACCCAAAGGTGAATACGTTAGGAGGCAACACTATAAGCCCCTATCTTTCTCAGTGTCCGATTGAAACTCCATAACCATTAGTATTGCGTGAGTGTTAGCAATTATAGAAGACTATATGATAGTTTAGTATGTGGAGTTTGTTATTCCTGAAAATAAGATCAATTGCAATTGTTTGATGACTGAGAATGAAGTTTGCTAGTTTTCAAGAAAGTTTCTGGTCTATGCTTTGACATGTGAATTGCTTGTTACTTTATCGTGAGAAGTTCTATGAGATGAACTACTGTTATGACATATTATCATGCTATAAAAGGTGATTGAAATTATCATTGATCAAACTTGTGCACCTTCTAGCATTCACACTTCATAAATTCTTTCTTTTATCATTTACCTACTCGAGGACGAGTAGGAATTAAGCTTGGGGATGCTGATACGTCTCCAACGTATCTATAATTTATGAAGCATTCATGCTATTTTATTATCTATTTTGAATGATTATGGGCTTTATCATACACTTTTATATTACTTTTGGGACTAACCTATTAACTGGAGGCCCAGCCCATATTGTTGTTTTATTGCATGTTTCAGTATTTCAAGGAAAAGGAATATCAAACGGAGTCCAAACGGAATGAAACCTTAGGCAGCATGATTTTTTGTAAGAATATGATCCTGGAGACTTGAAGTTCACGTCAGAAGATCCTCGGGGAGGCCATGAGATAGGGGGCGCCCCCCCCCCTACTAGGCGCGCCCCCTATCTCGTGGGCCCCTCGAGCACCCCCCCCCCCCGACCGACTTCTTTCGCCTATATAGTCCTACGTACCCTAAAAACATCCACGGAGAAGATAGATCGGGAGTTCCTCCGCCGCAAGACTCTGTAGCCACCAAAAACCTCTCGGGAGTCCATTCCGGCACCCTGCCGGAGGGGGAACCCATCACCGGTGGCCATCTTCATCATCCTGGCGCTATCCATGACAAGGAGGGAGTAGTTCACCCTCGGGGCTGAGGGTATGTACCAGTAGCTATGTGTTTGATCTCTCTCTCTCGTGTTCTCTCTATGGCACGATCTTGATGTATCGCGAGCTTTGCTATTATAGTTGGATCTTATGATGTTTCTCCCCCTCTACTCTCTTGTGATGAATTGAGTTTCCCTCTTGAAGTTATCTTATCGGATTGAGTCTTTATTTGAGAACACTTGATGTATGTCTTGCCGTGTTTATTTGTGGTGACAATGGGATATCACGTGCCACTTGATGTATGTTTTGGTGACCAACTTGCGGGTTCTGCCCATGAACCTATGCATAGGGGTTGGCACACGTTTTCTTGACTCTCTGGTAGAAACTTTGGGGCACTCTTTGAAGTACTTTGTGTTGGTTGGATGAATCTGAGATTGTGTGATGCATATCGTATGATCATGCCCATGGATACTTGAGGTGACAATGGAGTATCTAGGTGACATTAGGGTTTTGGTTGATTTGTGGTTTAAGGTGTTATTCTAGTACGAACTCTTGAATAGATTGATCCGAAAGAATAACTTTGAGGTGGTTTCGTACCCTACCATAATCTCTTCATTTGTTCTCCGCTATTAGTGGCTTTGGAGTGACTCTTTGTTGCATGTTGAGGGATTGTTATATGATCTATCTATGTTATTATTGTTGAGAGAACTTGCACTAGTGAAAGTATGAACCCTGGGCCTTGTTTCCTACCATTGCAATACCGTTTACGCTCACTTTTATCATTAGTTACCTTGCTGTTTTTATATTTTCAGATTACAAATACCCATATCTACTATCCATATTGCACTTCTATCACCATCTCTTCGCCGAACTAGTGCACCTCTACAATTTACCATTGTATTGGGTGTGTTGGGGACACAAGAGACACTTTGTTATTTGGTTGCAGGGTTGTTTGAGAGAGACCATCTTCATCCTACGCCTCCCATGGATTGATAAACCTTAGGTCATCCACTTGAGGGAAATTTGCTACTGCCCTACAAACCTGTGCACTTGCAGGCCCAACAACGTCTACAAGAAGAAGGTTGTGTAGTAGACATCATAGGCGCAGAATCGGTTGCCCTTGGACGACTGTGGCTGGTCCTTGTCGTGCTTCGTGTCTGGTTCTGCTGCGAGCACAGCTGCTCCTTTGCACTTCACGTCCTTGGCCTTGGCTTTCTTCTCTTCTGGGTCAGTGGGTGGAAGTTTTAGGAGGGAGAGGCGCCCCTCCTCAGCTCTTGCGCACTTTGTCGCCAGGTCGAACAGCTCCAGGGACATGCACAGATCTTCGTGGATGGCAAGCTCCTCCTTCATCTTGACTTTGCGAACACTGTCAGAGAACGCTGAGATGATGGCCTCCTCAGTCACCTTGGGAATCTTGAGGCAAGCGTTGTTGAAGCGCTGGATATACTTCTGCAGGGTATCTCTAGGCTGTTGCTTGATGCGGCGCAGGTCACCCACGACCAGAGGACGGACGCGAGTGCACTGGAAGTTGGGGATGAAACGGCTGCGCATCTCGTCCCAAGAGGAGATCGAGCCGGGAGGCAGGTTCAGGAGCAAGATGCGGGCGCCATCCTTGAGCGCCATGGGAAACCAGCTCTTCATGACCTTTTCGTCTCCATTGGCTGCCTTGATGCCTAGCTCGTAGAGCTGCAGGAACTCCGCGGGGTCGGCAGTGCCATCGTAGCGAGGAGGCAGATCTGGCTTGAACTTGCCTGGCCAGGCGACACTATGTAGCTCGGTGGTGAAGGCACGGCAACCCGCCGTTGCCACCGAAACTTTTTGCAGACGCGGGGCCTGCTCTTGGTGGTTCCCATGCGCTGCCACCAGGGGCAGCACAGGGTCTTGGCGTGCACGTGCAGGGATGCGGTCTTGTCGTGCGGGCGCTGGACGCGGTGGGTCTCGTCCAGGGGTCGCGCACCTTGGAGCCAGGGCGCCCTCTTGGGGAGGAGGTGGCAGGGGCACCTCCTGAGCTGCATCGCCCATGCAGGACGGAGGACGAGGCAGCGAGAGGGATGGCGCAGGGGAGCCCCCTGCAGCGCTGACGAGCTCGGTTATGCGAGCGATCCACTCCTCGTGGAGGTCATCGACGGGGCGCTAGTGCAGGAGCTCACATGCCAGGAGCAACGCGGCCTGCGCGTCCGTGGGAGCGTGACAAGCGTGAGACGACGAACCAGCTGGAGTTAGCGACGGAGTGGCGGTGCGGCCTTCCCGCCGCACCGTGTGATGCAGCGATGATGCTTGCTGCTCATTCGCCGTTGGGCCGGTGGCGGCGTTGGTGGCAGGCGATGGGGAACGATGAGGAGGCCCACCGACGGGAGCCGTCTAGGCGACGCGGGCGGCGAGAGCAGCCCGACACTCGGCGCGAGCTCGGCGAGCGTCCGCCATGGATGCGACGAAGTGGTGGAACGCAGAACAGCGGAAGGAAGATTCCGACGCACCCCTACCTGGCGTGCCAAATGTCGGATATCGGGTTCCAGCAAAACCCTTAAGGTTCAAACTCTAGGGTGCGCACGAAGATCTACTCCCTACCGATCCACGCCCCAAAACCTCGCCGTGAATCTAAACTAACACCATGAACAACACAACGGACACAAGGTTTATACTGGTTCGGGCCACCGTTGTGGTGTAATACCCTAATCTAGTGTGTGGTGTGGTGGATTGCCTCTGGGGCTGATGATGAACAGTACAGAGGAAGAACAGCCTTGCGAGGGGTGTTCTTGAGCTGGTGCGGTGTTCTACCGAGGAAGGATTCGATCGGGTCTAGATGATATCTCCCTTCTACTGTGGTGGCTATCTCTATTTATAGAGGCCCTGGTCCTCTTCCCAAATATTGAGCGGGAAGGGAGCCAACAACGGCCATTTTGAAGGGGGGCAGCTAGTACAAGCTATCCTAACTAAAGGTGGTCTTCGACTGCCAAAGGCACTGGTGATGACGCCATCTTGAGCTCCACGGTAATCTCTGTCCTGCCGCTCTACTAGTCTTGGTCTCGTTGCACCGATATGGAAACCTTTGCCTGATGCCTCGGTACTCCGCGCCTGCGCTTGCCCCATTTGCACCAAAGAGGAAACGAGGACACTGCGCAGGCTGGCGCCCGTCTGGCGCACGCCTGGTCTTGATCGTCATGGCTTGCATCACGAGCACCTCGCGAGGTACTCCTTGCCTTGATCTCTCCGCCTCCTCGTGAGCCTGCCTCGTGAGGCCGCCCCTGAGGAAGCCTTGTGTCGTCCGCCCCGCGAGGCTTGGCCCCTCACGAGGGTCTTGTACTTGGGTTGACGAAGACGGGCCGTACTGGGCCACTGCTGAGCCACGCTGCAAGCCGTAGGCAGGCAAGTCTGGGGACCCCCATTCCCAGAACACCAACAACGACAAGGTGAACCAAGAGTTTATATGGAAGCATCCACAAGTGGGACACACCAAGATGAAGAAAACGAGGAAGAACACCAAGATGAACCGCATCAATCTCCTTCTCCCCCACAACGAGAGAATGACATCGTCAACAATGAAGAAGGCCAAGAAGAAGAACAAGATGATGAAGACGATGTTCCACCCCGATCAAAGCAAAAGCTCTCACGAGTTTGAGCAAGAGTTGCTAGAGACCATCCTGTCGAGCAAATCTACAATGATATCCAAACCGGGAGAATCACTCACTCTAAATCTCGTTTGGCTAACTTTTGTGAACATTATTCATTCATCTCTAGCATTGAACCCATGAAGGTTGAAGAAGCATTGGAAGATCAGGATCGGATAAACTCCATGCATGAAGAACTACACAACTTTGAGATAAACCAAGTGTGGACATTGATCGAGAAGCCCGACAATAACCAAAACATCATCGGTACCAAATGGGTGTTTCACAACAAGCAAGATGAAGATGGACAAGTAGTTGGCAACAAAGCACGTCTCGTCGCCCAAGGCTACACTCAAGTCGAAGGTATGGACTATGGTGAGACATATGCCCCCGTTGCTAGACTTGAGTCCATTCGCATCTTACTTGCCTATGCTAATCACCATGATATCACTTAATACCAAATGGACATTAAAAGTGCCTTTCCAAATGGTGAAATTGAGGAGGAAGTTTATGTTAAACAACCTCTCGGCTTTGTTAATCCTAAGAAACCCAATCGTGTTTACAAACTTCACAAAGCTCTTTATGGTCTTAAACAAGCTCCTAGAGCATGGTATAAATGCTTGACCAAGTTCCTTATTGAAAAAGGCTTTGAGATTGGAATTGATTCTACTCTTTTCACTAAAAGGGGTAATGGAGAATTATTTGTGTACCAACTTTATGTTCATGATATTATAGTTGGATCAACTAACCCTCATTTTAGTGAGAAGTTTGGAAAGCTTATGTCGGAGAAGTTTGAGATGTCTATGATGAGTGAACTCAAGTTCTTTCTTGGTTTGCAAATCAAACAAACTAAGGAAGGTACCTTTGTGTGTCAAATGAAGTACACCAAGGACTTGTTCAAGGAGTTCAACATGCAAGAATGCAAAGGTATGAGTACACCCATGCCTACTAGTGGACTTCTTGACTTGACTAAAGATGGTAAACCCGTTGATCAAAAGTTTTACCGCTCTATGATTGGTTCATTATTATATCTATGTGCCTCTCGTCCCGACATTATGCTAAGTGTGTGCATGTGTGCACGACATCAAGCGACCCCCAAAGAATGTCATTTTACGGCCATGAAAAGGATAGTGAGATACTTAATACATACACCAAATTTTGGCATTTGGTATCCTAAGAGGTCTTCTTTTGATCTTGTTGGCTACTCCAATTCGGACTATGCCGGAGACAAGGTTGATAGAAAGTCCACTTCGGGTACTTGTCAATTTCTTGGTAGATATCTTGTGTCTTGGTCCTCCAAGAAACAAAACTCGGTATCCTTATCCACCACCGAAGCGGAATACATTTCCGCTGGTTCATGTTGTGCTCAATTACTTTGGATGACCCAAACTCTTAAAGAGTATGGGATATATGTGAAACATGTTCCTTTGCTTTGTGACAATGAAAGTGCTATTAAGATTGCTCACAATCCCATGCAACATTCTCGAACTAAGCACATCGAAGTTCGTCATCACTTCATTCAATATCATGTTGCTAAGGGTGATATTAACCTTAAGCATGTTCGTACCAACAAGCAATTGGCGGATATATTCACTAAACCACTTGATGAGAAAGTGTTTTGCAGGTTGAGAGGTGAATTGAACATCATTGATGCTTCAAACTTGGAGTAGGAACTCCATTTGGATACATGCAAGATATAAGCCCATGACTAATCCTTGATATTTCTCTTATGATGATAATCACATATCTTGGATATATTTGCACCCTTGCATGTCATCTAACCCGTGTAGGTACTTGGATGAATCTAAATCTATGAGATTGCGACTTACTCACATCTTGAGCAATCTCTACATCACCAAGTCTCTACATTATGGTGGTTGAAGACAAGGAAGCTTGAAACCCTTCAAATATATCCTTTGACAATACCTATATCAAACTTCATGATTGTCATTTTGGACACACAAGTGTTATTCCTTGCAAAACTAATTCATGTAGGTAGATGAACTCCAACTACATGTGGTGCTCCAAATGAACTACATCAACATTGAGCAGCCCACACAAGTTCAACTACATGATCAAGATCAACATCACCACCCAAGGTATGTTATTCCATCTTAGAGAAGCTTTACCCCAAGACATGGGTCAAAGCGGCTCAACAAGATGTGAATACATAAATTTTCTTGAACGAAAAATGGCAACCCCATTTTGAGCTTAAACGATGAGTATGACCTATGATCAAGTGTCTTCACTTGACTCCTAAGTCAATATACTCTAACATAGGTGACTTTGTCGCCGACCAATTCTAGATGAAGTTCTCTAGTATTTCTCCTTGTTCTTGCATTTGTCTCATGCATCTTTATTTCCCCTATAAAAAACTTCATCTTGATTTCTTCTCTGTTATTTCTATTGTGCATTTCTCTGCATCAATTCATTGCAAATTCTTTAGTTAATTCCTTGCAAATCCTTGTGAGATATTATTTGCTTAGTGAGCTGAGGTGACTAGTGCTTTTTCTCTGTGATGAAATCGGACAAACCGACTTGCCTCTTTCGGTCAAACCGAAACTTTTCGGTGCCACCGAAGGAACCAACTCAGTGTAGCCGATCTCAATGCTGAGGAAACACTTTGTCATCTGCATCCTACACATTTAATTCCAGCTCCACTAGATGATTCTTATCCTCTACCAGCACCCTATTTTTTGCTACTTTTCCATGTGACTCAAGGACAAAACTTATTTTGACTCACACTCCAGAAGACCCTTCTTGGAAATTGATGTCAAAGGGGGAGAGAGATCTCACATCAAAGCTTAATCTTATCAAAAGGGGGAAAAGAGAGATAAATAATCACATCAAAGAGAGACCCTAGTTCCTTGGTATTCAAGAGGAGAGAATTTACATGTCTTCAGAGGGGAAGACATGTCCATGTTGTTTTTCTGTTTGCTTTGCTCTGATTTTCTATCCCCTATCTTCTCCCAATATCCCATATAAAATTTAGGGGGAGCAAGACAACTAAGGGAAGGAAATCTTCGAAATCATTGCATATCTTTACCTTTGGGAACATGTCTACACTCAAATAGAGTACCTAGTACTCACTCCATACATGTCTTCCCAGTCTTCGTACTCTTGTGGTTTGCCGCTCTTGCTCTGTCTAGTAGATATTTCTGTGTTGTCTAACCTTGTTTTCTCAGGTTCATCTCTTCCAAAGCTAGCTCAAGACCACAAGGTAAGTATATGCATCACACTCATGTGCATGAGGATTTCTTGCTGATGTAAATATTGTTTGCAAGGACTCATGAACATGAATTCTTATATTCACACCATTTGCTCTGATGCATATAGCCAAGATACATGTAACTCATTGCTTGCTGTGTCATGATTATGCACTCACATGATCTTATGTTCCATATCTGCATGATTGCATACATGTAGGGGGAGCCTATGCATGTTACATGTCCTTCCAAAGCTTTACCTGCCTTTCTCTATATCTTTATCTAGAGCTTTGATGTATGTTGTCATCAATTACCAAAAAGGGGGAGATTGAAAGCACAAGTGCTCCCTGGGTGATTCTGGTAATTAATGTCAACATATCTCTTGTTGGACTAATACTTTTATCTAGTATATTTCAGATAAGTCCAACAGTGGAGTGGCATGGACAAGAGGATGTGGAACCCCTTCAAGATGCTAAGGACAAAGGATTGGCTCAAGCTCAAAGCTCAGGACTCTACATTTCTATTTTCAGTGATCCAAGATCACATTGAGTCCATAGGAAAGCCAATACTATTATAAGGGGATGAGGTGTTGCTTAATGTCTTGCTTGCTCAAAGTGCTTAGTGATATGCTCCAAAGCCCTCAACCACTTTCTCATATCCACATATGTCCCAAACCAAAAGTAAAACTCGGCCCCACCGATTTGATCCCTCTGGCGCCACCGAGTTCATTTGACATAGCCACTGCCGGATGAGGATACAGACCTAGGGTAGGGTCACAGGCCTCACCTATACGCCCTACCCAAGGTCACTACCCTAGAAGCAAAGAAGTCCAAGAGACAACAAGGAATACTCAGGGAAGGCGTCGAGTGAAATCCACTCGACCAACCATATCACTCGGGTACCCCTCTTACCTGATGTCACTCGACCATACAAGACCTACTGAAGACCAGGAGTCACTCAGCATTGCAACGGTCAGGCGTTCACTCCGTAGTCTTTAAGATCACTAATAGCACTTATCGTTGGCGTTATCAGTAACGCCCCGTCTTTATGTACATTGAACCCCTTGTAATGGAGGATGGATGGGGTCCAGGAACACTCTATATAAGCCACCCCCTCCTCTGGCACAAGGGTTCGCACCCCCTGTAACTCTACACACATATAATCCAATCGACCGCCTCCGGGCACCGAGACGTAGGGCTTTTACTTCCACCGTGGATGGCTTGAACTCGTAAATCTTGTATGTACAACTTCACCATAGCTGAGATCTTGCCTCTCCATACCTACTTCACATTCTACTGTCAGCCTTAGGACCATGACAGTTGGCGCCCACCGTGGGGCAGGTGTCTTAGCAACCTTTTGGTGAAGTTGCGATTTTTTCGATCCCTATCATCATGGTTCCCGGTGGTGGATTGGCTGAGGGCCGCGAGATCCATCTCGGCACGCTTGTCTTCGTCTCCGATGACTCCGCCTGGCTTCAGGAAGCTCCCCTTGACATCGAGTCACTCCCCGTCCATGGGGAGACTCACTTTCGCGCGTGCATAGGTGGCGTCCTTCCCCGGCAGCCGTCGACCCAGTATCAATCGGCTCCCATGATGTACTCACCCCCCGCTGTTCACCGCCGCAAGCGATCTGGTCGGTCGCGGCTTCGCGGTGGGTGAAACATGCGGTGGCTCGTCAGTCACCCATCAAGTCGTGGCAATCGAGCCCAACGAAACTCTCTACGGCCTGTTCGACTGGCTATGTCGAGACCGCATTCGAGTGCGATAGCAGCGACCCTACGGCTAAAGTCCTAATGGTCGACGGGCCACGTAGTCTGCCTGGCTTCCACCGTGATGACGGCGGTGATGGTGGCGGCGATCCGTCGCACGCTCATGAGGAGTACCATCCCGAACCCCTCTCTTCACAGCAGAGAGAAGAACTTCGTCGCCGCAACATGGATGCACTCCACATGCCCAGAGTTGGGGAAACCCCCGAGGCTCGGGCCTTGGAAGAGGTGCGCCTGGCTAATTTAGTTGAGCGCACTCAGCTGGAGAACCTTCAGCATGCACTCGATGAGAATGCTCGAGAGCGGATCCATGAGTCCAGTCGATGACAGCTTTTTCCGCCTCAACCTAAGGTATACCGCACTCCGATTCAAAATCTTACAGCTGCGGCCCATATAGCAGAATCAATTCAGCCTTCCCAGTCGGAGGCTGGCAGAGGTTTGATGCAGATCCATGCCTTACTCCGGGCAGCAGGAGAATAGAACACAGCTGTGTCTCAGTCGCGGAATAGGATTCATAGCAAGTCCATGATGGCGGACACAGTTCAGTCGGCTCATAGCCCAAGATCGCCCCTACGGTGTGAAGGTCATGTGCATCAGCAGGATCAGTACAGGAACCATGGGCAGCGTGATCACCAACTCGTCCGTGACGACCGTCGTCGAGTTCCCACACCTCCTCCGAGGAGTGGATCATATGTGCCTTGGAAGTATGATGACAGACGCCCTTACAGTAGCGAGTGTAGAGTACCGGCCGACCCAAGTGAGCCAGGCTTTGATGCGAGATCTATTCTCATTCAAGGTCTAGTCGACCGGAACAGAGCGCACAGAGAGGGCCTTGACAGATACCGTCCGACTAGCAGCAGAGTTCATGTTTCGGGTCCCGAATGTTTCAGCAGAGCCATCAGGGCTGCAATGATTCCTCCCAACTTCAGGTTGGCAACTGGAGTTAGCAAGTTCACTGGAGAGTCCAAGCCTGACACTTGGCTTGAGGATTACAGAGTGGATGTGCAGATTGGTGGCGGTAATGATGAGGTGGCCATGAAGCATCTTCCTCTAATGTTGGAAGGATCAGCTAGGGCATGGTTGACTCTGTTAGGCCCTGGCAGTATATTCAGTTGGAAGGAGTTTACCCGAGTGTTCGTCAGGACTTTTGAGGGCACTTGCAAGCGACCAACAGGGTTAACAGAATTGCAGCATTGCGTATAGAAACCGAGTGAAACTCTAAGGGATTACATTCAGAGGTGGAACACTTTGCATCATATAGTGGAAAATGTATCTGAACACCAAGCAGTGTGTGCCTTCAAGGAAGGCATTAAATATAGAGAGATGGTCCTGAAGTTCGGTCGGACTGGAGATATGTCTCTGACTTGGATGATGGAAATAACCAGTCGGTACGCCAAAGGAGAAGAAGAGGATCGAGTCCGCAGTGGAAAGGGTAAACCAGTCGGCCAGGACGCCGGTGGAGGCAATTCCAATCGGAAATAGAAACGTAAGGTTGAACCTACAGCGCCTGGTGAAACTGCGGCAGTAGTTCAAGGAAAGTTTAAAGGAAAACCTAAGGGGCCCTGGACCCCTAAGAAGGTAAAAGATCAAGCGGGAAATGATGTGTTGGATTTACCATGTCACATTCATATGAAGAAGGATGAAGAGGGTAATCTGATTTATCCTAAGCACACCACTCGGCAATGTCGACTCCTGATCCAGCAATTCCGAGAGAAACATCCCAGTGAAAAGGAAAAGGAGTCGGACAAGCACGAGGATGAAGAGGAAGACGATGGTTATCCTAAGGTCAATTCCACTCTGGTGATTTTTGCTGATGTTGAGAGCAAAAGTCGATTGGAAGTTATCAACAAAGAAGTAAATATGGTTGCCCCAGCAACGATGGCCACATACCTGAAATGGTCACAAACAGCCATCACATTCGACCAGTCTGATCACCCAGCGCGTCTAGCCACTCCTGGGAGGCAACCGTTGGTGGTCGACCCAGTTGTTGAAGGCACTCGACTGACCAAAGTGCTAATGGATGGTGATAGCGGCCTGAATATCCTTTATGATGAAACCTTAAAAGGGATGGGCATTCCTATGTCCAATCTTAGCGAAAGCAATATGAGTTTTCACGGTGTTGCCCCTGGAAAGAAAGCCGAGTCACTCGGCCAGATCGCCCTTGACGTGGTTTTCGGTGATTCCAAGAATTACCGTAGAGAAAAGTTGACATTTGAAGTAGTGGATTTCCAGAGTGCCTATCATGCTATTCTGGGTAGGTCTGCTTATGCACGTTTTCTGGCTCGGCCATGTTACGTGTACCTCAAGCTGAAGATGCCTGGCCCCAGAGGAGTGATCATAGTCACTGGCAATCGGCAGAAGGCAGAGGAATGCTTCCAGAAGGGTTCTAAAATTGTCGATGCACAAATGGCAGCAGTTGAACTCCAAGAGTATCAGAAAAATGCAGATCCGAGTGATTTGCTCGGAGCCAAGAATCCTACCATAGATTCTGCATTTCAGTCGTCTGGAGAAACGAAGCCGATTCATATTCACCCGACCGATCCCAATGCTGCACCGTCTCATATCTCAACAACACTCGACAACAAATAGGAATAAGCGCTCATCTAGTTCCTCCGTGAGAACTGGGACATCTTTGCATGGAAACCTTCTGACATGCCGGGTGTACCCAGGGGACTGGCTGAGCAACGTTTGTGTGTCGATCCGAAGGAAAAACCCGTCAAAGAGAATCTTCGACGGTCCGTCGTGCAGAAGAGAAAAGCAATTGGCGAGGAAGTGGCTCGGCTCCTAGCAGCGGAGTTCATCCGAGAGATCTACCACTCCGAGTGGCTTGCCAATGTGGGCATGGTCCCTAAGAAGGACGATTCACTTCGTATGTGCATCAATTCCAAGCATATCAATTGGGCATGCCCGAAAGATCATTTCCCTCTCCCCCGCATCGATCAGATTGTCGACTCGACTATGGAGTGTGAGCGCTTGTCTTTTCTAGATGCATATTCCGGGTATCATCAGATCCGACTGTATGGTCCCGATGAAATAAAAAAATATTTCATCACCCCATTCGGGTGCTTTTGCCATGTCACCATGCCATTTGGTCTCAAAAATGTTGGCGCCACATTCATGAGGATGATTTAGAAGTGCCTGGTCACGCAAATCAGTCGGAATGTGGAAGCATATATGGATGACATTGTGGTCAAGTCGCGTAAAGGTTCTGACCTGCTGACCGACCTTGCAGAAACCTCTGCCAACCTATGAAGGTATGATATCAAGCTTAATACTCGAAATGCACATTCGGAGTCCCAGGTGGAAAGTTACTCGGTTTCCTCGTTTCCGAACAGGGGATCGATGCAAACCCAGAGAAAGTTGGTGCCATCCTCCGAATGAAACGCCCTGTGTGTGTGCATGACGTTCAGAAGCTTACTGGTTGTTTGGACGCCTTGAGTCGATTCATTTCTCGTCTCGGTGAAAAGGCCTTACCTCTTTACCGACTGATGAAGAAATCTGATAAATTCGAGTGGACTAATGAAGCTGACGCAGCGTTTGCTGAGCTCAAAGCCCTGCTTTCGACCCAGCCGGTGCTTGCTACACCAGCAAAGAGCCTTTACTGCTTTACATTGCAGCCACTGGACAAGTTGTCAGTACAGTACTCACGGTCGAACGGGAAGAAGAAGGAAAAGCCTATAAAGTTCAGCGCCCAGTGTATTATCTTTCTGAAGTTTTGACTCCATCCAAGCAGAGATATACGCATTATCAGAAGCTTGTTTATGGAATCTACATGACCATGAAGAAGGTTGCACACTATTTCTCTGATCACTCCATTACAGTCGTCAGCGATGCACCATTATCTGAAATTCGGAACAACAGAGATGCAACTGGTCGAGTGGCAAAATGGGTGATTGAACTCCTTCCATTGGATATCAAGTTTGAGGCAAAGAAAGCTATCAAGTCCCAAGCACTTGCAGATTTCCTTGCCGAGTGGATTGAGCAGCAACTGCCGACTCAAGTTCACTCAGAGCATTGGACCATGTTCTTCGATGGCTCCAAGATGCTGAATGGTTCCGGTGCTGGGGTAGTATTGGTATCCCCCCATGGGGACAAGCTCAACTATGTTCTCCAGATTCATTTTGATTCCTCCAATAGTGAAGCTGAATATGAAGCACTTTTATATGGGTCGCGTATGGCCATTTCACTCAGCGTCCGTCGCCTCATGGTCTACAGTGACTCAGATTTGGTGGTTAATCAAGTAATGAAAGAGTGGGATGTCAGGAGCCCGGCTATGACTGGTTATTGCAACGCAGTAAGAAAGTTAGAAAAGAAGTTTGAGGGGTTGGAGCTTCATCATATACCCCGACTGAAAAATCAAGACGCGGATGAATTGGCAAAGATAGGATCCAAGAGAGAGACCATTTCCAGCAATGTGTTTTTGGAACATATTCGCTCACCTTCAGTTCAGGAAGATCCTTTCACTAAAGAGCCCCTACAGCCTAAGAGTGCCATAGATCCGACTGAAGTCGAAGTCCCAGCCGTGGTTGACTTGATCATGGAGGTTTTGGTCGTCACTCCTGACTGGACAGTGCCATACATTGCATACATTCTTAGGAAAGAACTTCCAGAGGATGAAGAAAAGGCTCGACACATTGTCCGACAATCCAAAGCCTTTACTGTGATAAGAGGACAGTCGTTCAGAGAAAGTGTAACTGGAGTCAGCCAGAAATGCATCACGCCAGAAGAAGGCTGAATGATCCTCAATGATATTCACTCGGGGTCCTGTGGTCACCATGCGTCCTCTCGAACCATCGTGGCCAAAGCATACCGAGCCGGATTTTACTGGCCACATGCCAACGAGATGGCGAGAGAAATAGTAGACAAATGTGAGGGCTGTCAGTTTTAAACCAACATGTCCCATAAACCCGCGTCAGCTCTGAAGACTATTCCACTCGTCTGGACTTTTGCTGTCTGGGGATTAGATATGGTTGGACCTCTGAGGACTGGCAGGAGTGGCTTTACCCATGTGCTCGTAGTAGTCGACAAGTTCACCAAATGGATTGAAGCCAAGCCCATCAAAAACCTTGAAGCGAGTATAGCTGTTAGTTTCATCAAAGAATTAACATTTAGATATGGTGTTCCACACAACATCATCACTGATAATGGGTCGAACTTTGATTCTGAAGAGTTCAGGGCCTTTTGCGCTTCCCAAGGCACTAGGGTCGACTATGCTTCGGTCGCCCATCCTTAGTCAAATGGACAGGCTGAAAGAGCAAATGGATTGATTCTCAAAGGACTGAAACCCCGATTGATGCGTGACCTCAAGCATGCAGCAGGCGCCTGGGTCAATGAACTTCCATCAGTACTTTGGGGATTGAGGACAACTCCTAATCGGTCGACTGGCCGAACTCCATTCTTCTTAGTCTATGGAGCTGAAGCCGTACTCCCTAGTGACTTGCTTCACAATGCACCCCGAGTCGAACTTTTCTCAGAAGATGAAGCAGAGCAGGCTCGGCAAGATGTACTTGATCTCCTAGAAGAGGGAAGAGAGATGGCCTTGATCAGGGCGACCATTATCAACAAGACCTGCGCCGATTCCACGCCAGAAACGTGAGGGGTCGGGCATTTCAGGAAGGAGACTTGGTTCTTCGGCTGGACCAGCAGAAACCACACAAGCTCACTCCTACTTGGGAAGGCCCCTTCATTGTCACCAAAGTGCTCCACAACGGAGCATACCGTATTTACAACGTCGAGCCCAATAAAGATGAGCCACGCGCTTGGAATGCAGAGCTGCTCCGCCCCTTTTACACTTAAGCATTCAGACTGTTAAGATGTAATAAGAGATACCTTCTAGTTCGATTATAAAAGATTTTACAGTCTCCTCAATGATTGTTGTTCCTTTCTTACATGTTTTAAATTCCCTAGTGGGTGCCTTAGCTGCGAATCCGTTTCGCCTAAAGTTGAAAAATCCGACCGAGTGGTGAGCAAGCCTCTCACTCGGGGGCTTAGCTGCGAATCTGTTTCGCCTAAGTTTGAAAAATCCTACCGAGTGGTGAGCAAGCCTCTCACTCGGGGACTTAGCTGCAAATCCGTTTCGCCTAAGTTTGAAAAATCCTACCGAGTGGTGAGCAATCCTCTCACTTGGGGGCTTAGCTGCAGTCCAGTACTCGCATAAGTTTGAAAAATCCTACCATGGGGCGAGTAAGCCTCTCACTCGAGGGCTTAGCTCCGAATCCATTTCGCCTAAGTTTGAAAAATCCTACTGAGTGGTGAGCAATCCTCTCACTCGGGGGCTTAGCTGCAGTCCAGTACTCGCCTAAGTTTGAAAAATCCTACCGAGTGGTGAGCAATCCTCTCACTTGGAGGCTTAGCTGGAGTCCAGTACTCGCCTAAGTTTGAAAAATCCTACCGAGTGGAGAGCAATCCTCTCACTCGGGGGCTTAGCTGCAGTCCAGTACTCGCCTAAGTTTGAAAAATCCTACCAAGTGGTGAGCAATCCTCTCACTCGGGGGGCTTAGCTGCAGTCCAGTACTCACCTAAGTTTGAAAAACCCTACTGAGTGGAGAGCAATCCTCTCACTCGGGGGCTTAGCTGCAGTCCATTACTCGCCTAAGTTTGAAAAATCCTACCGAGTGGTTAGCATTCCTCTCACTCGGGGGCTTAGCTGCAGTGCGGTACTCACCTAAGTTTGAAAAATCCTATCGAGTGGAGATCAATCCTCTCACTCACAGGCTTAGCTGCAGTCCAGTACTCGCCTAAGTTTGAAAAATCCTACCGAGTGGTGAGAAATCCTCTCACTCGAGGGCTTAGCTGCAGTCTAGTACTCGCCTAAGTTTGAAAGATCCTATCGAATGGAGAGCAATCATCTCACTCGGGGGCTTAGCTGCAGTCCAGTACTAGCCTAAGTTTGAAAAATCCTACCGAGTGGTGAGCAATCCTCTCACTCGGGGGCTTAGCTGCAGTCCAGTACTCGCCTAAGTTTGAAAAAAATATCCTACCGAGTGGTGAGCAACCCTCTCTCACTCGGGGGCTTAGCCGCAGTCCCGCACTCACCTAAGTTTAAAAATACATTCCGAGTGAGGACCAATCTTGTCGCTCGGGGACTTAGCCATATGCTCCATCCCGATCTGCAAGGACGGTGAGGTGCAGGTTGATTACGATCTCCTCCTCGGAGTTGCGCCATCAAGAAGAAGGACGAGATTGAGCGTGTTGCCAAGGCGAACTGCTTTTAGGAACGTCAAGACCATTGCTGAGTGCCTCGCTGATGAGATGATCAATACTACCAAGGGCTCATCCAACAGCTATTGCCAAGGCGAACCGCTTTCAGGAACGTCAAGACCATTGCTGAGTGCCTCGCTGATGAGCTGATCAATACTACCAAGGGCTCATCCAACAGTTGCTGCCAAGGTGAACCGCTTTCAGGAAATCAAGACCATTGCTGAGTGCCTTGTTGATGAGCTGATCAATGCTTCCAAGGGCGCATCCAATAGCTGCTCCATCCTGATCTGCAAGGACGGCGAGGTACGGGTCGACTGCGACCTCTTCCTCAGAACTGCATCAAAGGTACAAGAACTATTCCGAGTGAAGAACAAGTTCCACTTGAAGACAAACACAACATATTCAGAGATAAACCAAGTTCAGATAAATCCAAAAGTTCCAGACCACGAATTAAAGTGCTCAGGCATCAGGCTCAAAAGTAGTAGATTTTCAGACCCCAGCCGAATGACCAGCAGTCGACCGTGGTCTCAGGGACTACATCCAGTGGGTGCACTCTGCGTGCCCCCACTGGCTCGGACAAAACACTCGACTCAGCATGAGTCGAGTGGAATAGAAGACCTGCTAAACTCCAAGGCAGGCACACCCCAGTGGGTGATCGGATATGATACACAGACCCATGATAGTAGATGCACATATGAGCAGCGAAGCTACAGCGGCAGTTTTTCATGATTCAAAAGTTCAGTCGGGAGGTAACTAACCTTAACATTGGTCTGCAGAGCAGTGCTGGCATTATAGGCCACCTGACTGTCCTCGTGCATCACCTTCACCTACTCCATAACAAGATTCACCTGGCGAAGAGCCTCCCTGACGGCACTTGGCAAGTCGTCTGGAGTTTGGTATGTAGCAAAGAGTGATGGCGCCAAAGAGGTTGAAGCAGCCACGGGGTCAGACGCATGGAGTTACACTAGAGCGGCAGGAGTCGGAGCAGTCGACCCTGATGGGCGATCAGTCGTCAGCGGGTCAGCGAATGTGACGTTGGTCCAAACCAGATCTCCGAATCGCTCGACCACCATCTCAAGCGCTGGCGTCGACTGAGGGACTTGAACCTCAAGCGCTCTCCCGCTCGAGCCCTTGCCTCTTCTCCTCCTCTCCTTCAGAGGCGCTTCTTCTTCTTCGTCATCGGGAAGCACGACAATGTCTCATGGAGCTGCAGCAAAAAGAAAAAAACATCAGAAATTCAATGGACCGACAACTCAATCGACAAAATAAGTTTTGGTCGAGCAGACTTACCAGCTCGGGAGGTGGTCGTGTCATCAATTTCCTCATATTTTGGAGCCTTGTCAATATCCATGTCAGTCGCGGCAGAGGTTGGGCTGGAAAGGTACACGATCCATTCGGTCAGAATAGAAGAATCAATTGGCAGAGATAAACACAGGAAAGATGCTCACCCTGAGGCAACAGGGACGTCCATCTTGATCCTCGGCAGAGTCTTCTGAGCCTTTGGAGGAGCAACCTTGGGCTACTTGGCGACTTTCTCTGTTTGCTCCGGAGTCGACGTCCGAGTGTGCTTCTGCGTTTGGGTACTTAGGACCACGTTCTTACCGCGCCCGCCCGCCGGGTCATGGTGTTGCTTGGATCAGCGTTCAGAGCGAGGCGGCGAGTCGACCGCCTCCTCGTCATCCTAAGATTCCCATTCGCCGCTCTCCTCCGCACTGGCCTCTCCCTCCTGGCCTTGCTCCAGAACTTGTTCACCATTGGGCATCGAATACATGTCAGTAAAAACCTACAAGACAAGAAGTCGAGTAAAAGTTAGTCATGCTCAAGAGCAGTCAGAATGTGTATTCAAAAACAGTCGGAATGGAGGACACACCTTGTCTGGCTGATTGTCATCACTGAAGGGGACAACTCTCCTAGCTCCTCTGGGGTTGTCCTTGTTACCTGTAATGCTCTTCGACCACATGGCCACTGTCTTTGCTGGTACTTCTTCTGGATGAACCCGAGCAGTGTCGTCGGCCCCAGAGTACATCCACATGGGATGGTCACGGGCCTGGAGAGGCTGGATGCGTTGACTGAGGAATACTTCCAGCTTGTCCATGCCAGTGACGCCCTGATTGATCAGTTGGACCACCCTCTCAACCAGCATGTTCGTCTCCATGCTCTCAGCAGCAGTCACTTTCAGCGAGGAAGGAGTTTGAACACATTCAAAAGTGAAGTGGGGAAGTCCGGTCGACTGACCTGGAGTTGCGAGGTCCTGGCAGTAGAATCAGGTCGACTGCCAGCCTCTCATCAATTCAGGAAGAGTCATGGAAGGGAAAGAATTTCTCTGCCTCTTCTGGATACCCAAACCCCCACACATCTGAATGACATGTGTTTTCTCGTCACTCGTGTTTGCTTTCTTCACCGACTGAGAACGGATGGTGAAAATATGCTTCAAAAGACCCCAGTGCGGTCGAGACCCCAGAAAGTTCTCGCACATAGACACGAATGCAGCAAGATATGTGATGGTATTGGGAGAAAAGTGATGGAGTTGGGCACCGAAGAAGTTCAAGAAGCCCCGAAAGAAGGGGTGCGGACGAAGCGATAAGCCCGGTCGACAAGGGTGGCGAGCAGTACACACTCACCCGGTCGAGGCTGCGGCTCCGTCTCCCCCTTCGGCAGCCTCGCTGCATCCTTGGCAATAAGCCCGGACTCCACCAGCTCATCCAGATCTTCCTGCCGGAGCAAAGACCGGATCCAATCGCCTTGGATCCAACCTAACGGCAGTGCCGAGCGCGACGACAACCCGCGATTCTGCTTCTTGCCTTTCGCCGCCCCCGTCACCTTCTTCGCGCGTTCCAACGCTGTTGTCTTGTCCTTCACCATGGTGGCGGAGCAGCGGCGTCGAGAGCGGAGGACCGGACGCAGTGGAGAAGCAGAGGAAGAGGGGAGAAACAGATGCGCACAGTGCAGGCACCTCGGCTCCGTCGCCTTAAAAAGGCCCACTTCCGAGTGGCTGGCGTGTGGGCCCAGGCGATCCCGACAAATCCTGCAACAATCACGCGCGGGGTACGTGGCGAAAAAGGTGGCGCGGAGATTGAGGCACTCCTGTTTATCCGTCCTGCTAACCTCGGCACGCTTCGTCCCACGCGCTTCCCTGAAATTTCGAATCCCGTAAGATCCGGGATACGCCGCAACCAATCGCGCCAAAGATTCTGCGCCCAGAAACAACTCGACAGATGATGTTACAAATTCACTCGGCAACTTTCTGAATCGATCAAGGCGACTGAATCGAGGCTGAAGCTCCAACATGAGTCTTCCGTCCTGCGTAAAATATTCATGAGCAGCAAGGCTTGGAGCAAGATCAACTTCAATCTTCTTTCCACTTGGACCTTAAACCATTTGGGGGCTAATGATGATGATACAGACCTAGGGTAGGGTCACAAGCCTCACCTATACGCCCTACCCAAGGTCACTACCCTAGAAGCAAAGAAGTCCAAGAGACAACAAGGAATACTCAAGGAAGGCGTCGAGTGCAATCCACTCGACCAACCATATCACTCGGGTACCCCTCTTACCTGATGTCACTCGACCATACAAGAAACCACTCGACCTACTGAAGACCAGGAGTCACTCAGCATTGCAACGGTCAGGCGTTCACTCCATAGTCAATAAGATCATTAATAGCACTTATGGCTGGCGTTATCAGTAATGCCCCGTCTTTATGTACATTGAACCCCTTGTAATGGAGGATGGTTGGGGTCCTGGTGCACTCTATATAAGCCACCCCCCCTCCTCTGGCACAAGGGTTCGCAGCCCCTATAACTCTACATGCATATAATCCAATCGACCGCTTCCGGGCACCGAGACGTAGGGCTTTTACTTCCACCGTGGAGGGCCTGAACTCGTAAATCTTGTGCGTACAACTTCACCATAGCTGAGATCTTGCCTCTCCATACCTAACCCCCATTCTACTGTCAGCCTTAGGACCACGACACTGCCAGAAACCCTAGTCACTTCGGTCTAACCGATGGGATCTCGGTCTCACCGAGATGGGCTTGCAAACTCCCTGTTGTCTATTACAGTATTTTCGGTCTCACCAAGAAAGTGTAATCGGTCACACCGAGTTTTCCTGACCAACTCTCCGTTTTGCTTATTACCAAATCGGTACCACCGAGATGTGTAATCGGTTAAACTGAGATGAGGTTTTACCCTAACCCTTGCACATCGGTTCCACCGAGTTGATCATATCGGTCCCACCAAAATGCCTAACGGTCACATTATAAACTAAATCGGTCCGACCGAGTTTTCTGATTCGGTCCCACCGAGTTTGGTGAATTGTGTGTAATGGTTAGATTTTGTGTGGAGGCTATATATACCCCTCAACCCTCTCCTCATTCGTGAGGAAAAGCCATCAGAACGTGCCTACATTTCCAGCATTCATTTTCTAAGAGAGAACCACCTACTCATGTGTTAAGGCCAAGATATTCCAATCCAACCATATGAATCTTGATCTCTAGCCTTCCCCAAGTTGCTTTCCACTCAAATCATCTTTCCACCAAATCCAATCCTATGAGAGAGAGTTGAGTGTTGGGGAGACTATCATTTGAAGCGCAAGAGCATGGAGTTCATCAACAACACACCATCTATTACCTTTTGTAGAGTGGTGTCTCCTAGATTGGTTAGGTGTCACTTGGGAGCCTCCGACAAGATTGTGGAGTTGAACCAAGGAGTTTGTAAAGGCAAGGAGATCGCCTACTTCGTGAAGATCTACCCTAGTGAGGCAAGTCCTTTGTGGGTGATGGTCATGATGGGATAGACAAGGTTGCTTCTTCGTGGACCCTTTGTGAGTGGAGCCCTCCGTGGACTCGTGCAACCATTACCCTTCGTGGGTTGAAGTCTCCATCAATGTGGATGTACGATAGCACTACCTATCGAACCACGTAAAAACATCCGTGTCTCCAATTGCGTTTGCACACTCCAATCCCATCCCTTTACTTTCTTGCAAGTTGCATGCTTTACTTTCCGCTGCTCATATACTCTTTTCATGCTTGCTTGATATGTATTGTGAATGGTCAAACTTGTGCTTAAACTCCACCTAAACTTGAAAAACTTAAAAACTGGCAACTTTGTGTGGTGAGGGTCTATTCACTCCCCTCTAGACACTTCTTCTCGATCCTTTCAGCCTCATAATCAGGGGTGACTCGCGGCTCCTCGTCAACTTCTCCAACAAAGAGTACAAGCCGAAAGACGAGCACATGGAGGCATACATTGAGGAGGTACGCAAAATTGAGAAACCATTCTTGGGCCTGGAATTGCAGCACATGCCGCACGACATGAACAAGGAGGCAGACGACATTGCCAAGAGGGCGTCTTTGAGGAGCGGCTCTTCAAGCCATCGGTAGCCCCATCCACCATGGGACCAGCATCGCCTCAGGAGGAGCTCCCTCCAGCACCCCTCTCGGCCGCCCCCGCTTGCGGCCCAACCTTGGGAGCCCGTGTGCTCCTCGCTCTCGAGCCTCAAGAGGGGTGCTAGACTGAGGAGTTCAAGGCATACCTGCTCCAAGGCACCTTGCCAGGGAAGGAGGAAGACGCAGAGCAGGTAGGCCGCCAGGCCACCACGTACTGCATCAGGGACGGTGAGCTCTATCGGAAACGGCCAAACGATGTCTCTCTATGGTGCATCTCCAGGGACCAGGGACGCGAGCTACTGGCTGACATACATGACCGGGACTACACGCATCATTCTTCATCAGGCACCCTCGTGGGCAAGGCGTTTCACAATGGATTCTACTGCGCTCAATGATGCCACCAAGCCGGTAAGATCATGTGAAGACTGCCAATTCCATGCCAAGCAGATCCACCAGCCCGCTCAGGGTCTCCAGACCATCCCGCTCTCATGGTCGTTCATGGTATGGGTGCTGGACATCTTGCGCCCGTTCCCTCGAGCGCCTGGGGGCTACCCCACCACTACATCTCCATCGACAAGTTCACCAAGTGGGCAGAGGTGGAGGTCGTCCGCACCATCCCAGCCGGCTTGGCAGTCAAGTTCATTAAAGTCGGTTTGGGGTTCCTAATCGCATCATCACCGACAACGGCTCGCGGTTCACCAGCAACCTTATCAAAACATGTTTTGCTAACCTTGGAACGCAGAAATGCTACGCCTTGGTGGCACACCCCCGGAGCAATGGCCAGGTCGAGCGTGCCAATGCAGAGGTGTTGAGAGGCCTCAAGGCAAGAACCTTCAAGAAGAAGCTCGAGGCCTGCGGCAGGGCCTGGCTCGACGAGCTCCAGTTCGTGTTGTGGTCCATCCGCACCATCGCGACTAAGGCGACAGGCGAAACACCATTCTTCCTCATCTATGGAGCTAAAGTGGTTCTCCCTCACGAGGTCAGGCATCACTCTGCGCGGGTCTTGGCATTTAACGAGGCATGCCAGGATGCCTCGCGGGGGATGGACCTCGTGCTGGGGGAGGAACACCGCCGCCAAGCCTGGCTCCAAGTAGCGAGGTACTAGCAGGTGCTGTGGCAGTACCACTGCAGCAGCGTCCGCTCCAGGACGCTTGAGTGGGTGATATCGTCCTAAGGACGGTGCTCTCCAGTGAGGGGTTGTATAAGATCTCACCCATGTGGGAGGGCCCGTTCAGGATCGCCTGTGTCTCCAAGCCTGGTGTCGCGCGCCTGGAGACGCAGGACGGGATCCCCATCCAGAACGCCTAGAACATCCAGCACCTCCGGAAGTTCTACCCATGAATCAAGGCCCCGTGCCTGTGAAGGTCTCCGCTCGTGACACTCTCACGTAATAATAAGTTGGGGTTGTACATGCCCCGGAGTCTCCTGAGCGCCGCCCGGGGGCCTCATGGGGGCTCCCACCCACGTCCTAGTGGCAGCACTTAGCTCCGCGTGGTGAGAAGACTAGTCTAGGTGCCGGACGTGGCTGTTATTTTGCTTGCTTTTTGTAGCTGGTTTGCAACTTCTTGAAAGAAATTTGGAGTTTTTGCGTTTTTCGTTCGCCAGAGTTGGAATTTTTCTCCCTTGGTTTCGCTCGCCTCTCCAGTCTTGTCCCAGGAAGAGCGGCAGTTGACCGTCACTCATCCTCACGCGTCCCGCATGCGGGGGCTAGGCAGGTGTATGCGCTTGGGCTCGACCGCACCGCAAACACACCTCGTCGAAGCCCCGTCACCCCAGAGCTTCAGCATCCTTAATCCTCATGAGGCGCTCTCGAATAAGCCCATGGGAGCGCGCACCCTCTTAAGTCCGTGCCTCCGGGCAGTGCGACACGGTGCACTAGCCGCAACCAACCCATGCCCGAGGCCTCGCGTGAGGAAGGACGAGATGCCCTGTCAAGCTTTCTAATAACTCTGCAGCTGTACAAAGTCTCCTGAGGCCTGACGGCTCCTGAGTCATCAGAAAGGAAACTTTGCAAGATGCTGCTGGAGAGGTGCACCCTCGCGAGGCGGAAGACTACTACAAGCATATCGAGCTAAGTTACCCTAACCGCACCTACTCGAAACATGGGTATCACGGCACAATATCAAAATAATAAACATAGCATAAGTGGCGTAAGTGCCATAGTTCATTACACACCCCAGCGGGGCCCTCTACTTTTTTCAAATGCAGGAGAAAGGAAAGGTTAAACAAAAGCGGGCCACACGGCCGCAGCAGCTCCCGAGGCCAGGCTGCAGCGGTGCCCGAGCTCAGTCCGAGTCTTCCTCCCGCTTCACCGGAGCATGGCAACGAGATGGCTCGTTGCCTTCCCCGATCCTAGCCCGGTGGCAGGGTGGTTGGTCATAGCCACCGCTGTTGGTGCTCTCACCGGAGGAGGATTCACCGTTGCTGGGGGTAGAGCGGACGTCGCCAAGGGCAAGCTCACCCTCGTCGCCGTCGCGGCCATCGTCAAGGACAAGCTCATCGTCATCGCTGCCATCTTCTGGGCAGCACCCCGTACAGCGGAAGTCTTCCCTGAACATCCTCACATAGAGGGTCGTGAGGTCGTCGTACCTGAAGTGGAGGGTGCACCTCCCACTCAGGCCCCGCGTGCAGGCAAACGCCTGCCAACCACGGGTCAAGTACATGTTGCCTACGGCGGCGACCTCGACCCCAACCCATGAGGCCCTGCTGCAGTAGCCATAAGCCTGCAGCCAGAGGCCGTCGAGCACTATGGTCGGCAGCTCACCCACGAAGAAATGTGGGAGCAGGAACCAGGTGCCAGCGGGCCTCTCCGACCGCACGATAAATCCAGGAACGCGTCCACAGAGTGGAAGCGCGGCTTAGGAGGTCGGGCGACCATGGAGTGCCTCACTTCATCGCAGGGGCTGCCCCGTCCTGGCAAAGGAGGTCGGGCGACCATGGCCAGAAGCAGAAGGAGGGCGCTGAAGTTGCCGTGGTCGAGCGTGTCAAAGTGGCCGCCACGGCCCTGGCAAAGGAGAGTGTCGCGGCCCCTGCAGCTCCGATGGTGATGCCGTCTCCCCAAGGCATGGAAGCCCGTCCTCAGGAGGTGCCAGCGCCTTCGGCAGGGCTGACCCCTCCAGCGCCCATCCTTGTCACGGCTGCCGAGACCGCTCAGCCTCCGGAGGCCCGAGTCCTTTCTGCTACAGCGGCTCCTCCCGTCCTGGCACTGAGGACGTCTTCTCTTCTGCCCGTCGTGCAGCCGAGCCATGGCGCTCCTGCCACCTCCGGTGCCCTGGAGGAGGCAAGGACGGTGCTAGACCTCCTCCAGGGTGAACTTCGGGGCCCGAAACGGCGCGCGGCATTGGGACGCCTGGGGCTACTCTCTGGTTGGCTCCAGGCCGATGCGTATGTCCACGTGGCCTGGGGCTCTGCGGAGGAAGCCTAGAAGTTGCTTGGGGTGGTTCCCACCGAGCGCAACCTGGTGCGGAAGGAGGCAACGGAAGCCGAGGATCGGTGCCGCATGGTGGAGGCTGAACTGAAGGCTCTAGGATCAGCACGCCGCCCAGGCCAGCCAGCTCCAGGAGCGTGAGGAGAAGCTGAAGGCCCAGGAGGCTGCCGTTGCCGATCGAGACGCCGAGCTGAAGAAGGCGGCCTTGGAGCAGGCTGCGGAGCGCGACCGCCTGACGAAGCTGAAGGATGAGGCGGAGGCGGGTCGGGCATCCCTTGCCGAGGCCAAGAAGGCAGCCGCCATGGAGCGCAGCACCCTAGCCTCGCTCGAGGCGAGGTTCCACAAGGCTCAGCGGTCGCTCTTTGGGGACGATTCCTTGAAGAAGGCGACAGCAATGACCCCGAGGGAGAGCCCTGCTGCTCTGCACCCTAAAGTCTTGGCAGTGCTCGAGGATGTTGTCGACGGGTTTGGCTCTTTGGTGGAAGGTGAGGCGCGCTCGCTTTCTTCCTTAGCCCTTACGTGCGTCTTCAGCCATCTCTATCTTCGGGACGCCGGCTTCAACTTCTCCTCCTTCCTTGCTCCCGTGGACTCCGACTCCCAGGACGCTACTGCTGCCGCCGTGAAGAGCTCCGTGGACGCCATGCTGAGCAAGTTCCTGGTCGTCGGTCCTTCGACCGGGGCCAAGGGGACGGGCGACGCGCCAAGCGACGGGGCTCTACTGGCGGGTGACGATGGCACCCAGGTCTGAAGCGGTGGCTTGGTGACGCTGCACTTTCTTGTTCGTCCTATATCATGTAGCATACCTCGGGGAGGCGTTTAAAACTGTTTGCTTGGGACAATATGTTTTGTAATAATTAGATTATGGTCCCTCGACTTTTCCATTTGCTTTGTTGTTTTGCGTTGGCAGAGCCCGGCCCCGCGCATACCTCAGCCACCGTTGGGTCGTCCGGATTGCCAGGACGAGCCCAAGGGTGAGGGGCTACGTGACTAGTTAGGCTCCTGAGACCCGATGCTCAGGAGTCCTCCTTGACATGCGAACAGCTTAGGAAAAGGAGCGGAGGCAAGCCTTGATGTTCTGCATCGGCAAGGCCCGGCCCCGCGCATACCTCATCCGTCGTTGGGTCATCCGGATCGCCAGGACGAGACCAATGGGTGAGGGGCTATGTGACCAGTTAGGCTGCTAAGGCGCGATGCTCCAGAGTCCCCCTTGACGTACGAACGGCTTGAAAAGGTGAAAGTCAGGCCTTGGCATTCTGCCTCGGCAGGGCCCGGCCCCGCGCATGCCTCAGCCGCCATTGGGTCGTCCGGATCGCCAAGACAAGCCCAAGGGGTGAGGGGCTACGTGGCCAGTTAGGCTCCTGAGACGTGATGCTCAGGAGTCCCCCTTGACGTACGAACCGACCGTCATACCTTTTCCTCACCGGGCTCTCGCTCGGGAGGGGCACGCGAAGACCAAGCCCGTGAGCCTGGTGAAGTGGGGTGCGCCAGGCGTGACCTGAGCGTAGCCCCCGTGCACCACCCCCTCGCGCTACCCTCCCGAGGCAAAGCAGCGAGGTGAGGCTAGTCACTGAGCCCGGAAGCTCCCTGAGGTTAATGTGGCCGCGAGGCCGCCCTTAGTTGTTTATCAATAGCGCGGACCATAGCGCTTTCACTCTTGCATGGGCATAGCCGCTCCTCGGTAGTGTCGACGGCCAGCACAGAGCATGGTGCTTCCACTGGTGTGTGGGAGGGGGCTCCCTCTGAGGAGAGCCCCCGGGGCGTGTACAGCCCCGCCCTGACATGTGGCTTGCACGACATGGCTGGAGGAGGTGTATATGGGGACCCGTGAGCCAGCACAGGACTCACAAGGCCCTACCTCAAGGCAGGTAACTTTCGTCTTCGTTCATTGGTAACTTTACTTGGAGCTATATTTTTATTCGCCACATGATATGTGTTTTTCTTGGTGCATCGTGTATTATATTAATCTTTGCTTTTTAGTTCACCACAATCATCCTTGCTGTACACACCTTTTGGGAGAAGCCTACTTGATTAGAATTTGCTAGAATACTCTATGTGCTTCACTTATATCTTTTGAGCTTGATAGTTTTTGCTCTAGTGCTTCACTTATATCTTTTAGAGCATGGCGGTGGCTTATTTTTGTAGAAATTGCTAGTCTCTCATGCTTCACTTATATTATTTTGAGAGTATTTTAGAACAGCATGGTATTTTCTATGGTTATAAAATTGGTCCTAGAATGGTAGGCATCCAAGTTGGGTATAATAAAAACTATCATAGGAAGTGAATTGGATGCTATGATCAATTTGATACTTGATAATTGTTTTGAGATATGGAGGTAGTGATATTAAAGTGATGCTAGTTGGGTGATTATGAATTTAAAGAATGCTTGTCTTGAAGTTAGCAAGTCTCGTAGCATGCACGTATGGTTAAAGTTGTGTAACAAATTTGAAACATGAAGTGTACCTGGCTTGTGCATCCTTATGAGTGGCGGTCGGGGACGAGCAATGGTCTTTTCCTACCAATCTATCCCCCTAGGAGCATGCGCGTAGTGCTTGATTTTTGATGACTTCTAAATTTTTGCAATAAGTATATGAGTTCTTTTGACTAATGTTGAGTCCATGGATTAATGCACTTTTACCTTTCCGCCATTGCTAGCCTCTTCGGTACCGTGCATTGCCCTTTCTCATCTTGAGAGTTGGTGCAAACTTCGCCGGTGCATCCAAACCCCATGATACAATATGCTCTATCACACATAAACCTCCTTATATCTTCCTCAAAACAGCCACCATACCTACCTATTATGGCATTTCCATAGCCATTCCAAGATATATTGCCATGCAACTTTCCACCGTTCCGTTCATCATCATGACATACTTTACTTTTGTCATATTGCCATTGCATGGTCATGTAGTTGACATCCTATTTGTGGCAAATCCACCATGCATTATTTTTCATACATGTCACTCTTGATTCATTGCACCATCCCGGTACACCGCCGGAGGCATTCATATAGAGTCATATCTTGTTATAGTTTCGAGTTGTAATTCATGTGTTGTAATCAATGAAAGTGTGATGATCATCATTATTAGAGCATTGCCCAGGAAAAGAAAGAAGAAAGGCCAAAAAGAAAAAAAAGAAAGGCCCAAAAAATAAATAAAATAAATAAAAAGGGGCAATGTTACTATCTCTTTTTCCACACTTGTGCTTCAAAGTAGCACCTTGTTCTTCATGTAGCGAGTCTCATATATTGTGCTTCAAAGTAGCACCATGTTTTTCATCTAGTGAGTCTCATAAGTTGTCTTTTTCATACTAGTGGGAATTTTTCATTATAGAACTTGGCTTGTATATTCCTACGATGGGCTTCCTCAAATGCCTTAGGTCTTCGTGAGCAAGCAAGTTGGATGCACACCCACTAGTTTTCTTTTGTTGAGCATTTATTTATAGCTCTAGTGCATCCGTTGCATGGCAATCCCTACTCCTCATGTTGACATCAATTGATGGGCATCTCCATAACCCATTGATTATCCTCGTCAATGTGAGACTTTCTCCTTTTTTTTGTCTTCTCCACACAATCCCCATCATCATATTCTATTCCACCCATAGTGATATATCCATGGCTCACGCTCATGTATTGCTTGAAGGTTGAAAAAGTTGAGATTATTTAAGTATGAAACAATTTCTTGGCTTGTCATCGGGGGTATAGAAGTTGGGAACATCTTTGTGTGACGAAAATGAAGCATAGCCTAACTATATGATTTTGTAGGGATGAACTTTCTTTTGCCATGTTATTTTGAGAAGACATGATTACTTTGATTAGTATGCTTGAAGTGTTACTATTTCTTTAATCAATACGAACTTTTATTGTGAATCATTTGGATCTGAACATTCATGCCACAATAAAGAAAATTACATTAAGAATTATGCTAGGTAGCATTCCACATAAAAAATTCTCTTTTTATCATTTACCTACTTGAGGACGAGCAGGAATTAAGCTTGGGGATGCTTGATACGTCTCCAACGTATCTATAATTTTTGATTGTTCCATGCTATTATATTACCCCTTTTGGATGTTTATGGGCTTTATTTTACACATTTATATCATTTTTGGGACTAACCTACTAACCGGAGGCCCAGCCCGTATTGCTGTTTTTTTGCCTATTTCCGTATTTCGAAGAAAAGGAATATCAAACAGAGTCCAAACGGAATGAAACCTTCGGGAGCATGATTTTTGGAACGAACGTGATCCAGAGGACTTGGAGTGCAAGTCAAGAAGCAGTCGACGCCTCCACGAGATAGGAGGGCGCCCCCCCCCCCATAGGGTGCGCCCCCTGTCTCGTGGGCCCCTCGGGCGTCCACTGACGTACTTCTTCCTCCTATATAAGCCTACGTACCCCGAAAACATCCAGGGAGTGAACGAAACATAATTTCCACCACAGTAACCTTCTGTATCCGCGAGATCTCATCTTGGAGCCTTCGCCGGTGCTCCGTCAGAGGGGGAATCGACCACGGAGGCCTTCTACATCAACATCCTTGCCCCTTCGATGAGTTGTGAGTAGTTTACCACAGACCTACGGGTCCATAGTTATTAGCTAGATGGCTTCTTCTCTCTTTTTGGATCTCAATACAATGTTCTCCCCCTCTCTTGTGGAGATCTATTCGATGTAAACTCTTTTTGCGATGTGTTTGTCGAGATCCGATGAATTGTGGGTTTATGATCAAGTTTATCTATGAATAATATTTGAATCTTCTCTGAATTCTTTTATGTATGATTGAGTTATATGTGCAAGTCTCTTCGAATTATCAGTTTTGTTTGGCCTACTAGATTGATCTTTCTTGCCATGGGAGAAGTGCTTAGCTTTGGGTTCAATCTTGCGGAGTCCTTACCCAGTGACAGAAAGGGTTGCAAGGCATGTATTGTTTTGTTGCCATCAAGGATAAAAATATGGGGTTTATATCATATTGCTTGAGTTTATCTCTCTACATCATGTCATCTTTCTTAATGCGTTACTCTGTTCTTATGAACTTAATACTCTAGATGCAGGCAGGAGTCGGCCGATGTGTGGAGTAATAGTAGTAGATGCAGGCAGGAGTCGGTCTACTTGTCACGGACGTGATGCCTATATACATGATCATGCCTAGATAATCTCATAATTATTCACTTTCTATCAATTTCTCGACAGTAATTTGTTCACCCACCGTAATACTTATGCTATCTTGAGAGAAGCCACTAGTGAAACCTATGTCCCCCGGGTCTATCTCTTATCATATTTGCGTCCAATCTACTTTTATTTGCATCTTTACCTTTTGCATCTATATTATAAAATACCAAAAATATATTTATCTTATCATACTATCTCTATTAGATCTCACTTTCGCAAGTGGCCGTGAAGGGATTGACAACCCCTTTATTGCGTTGAGCTCGGGGATGTCAATACAGACACGGAACTCCTTACCCTTGCCATGGCAGTGAGCCGCGCCTCGTGGCGGGTGAAAATCGCCTTGCAGAACCCATGCCTCTTGAATCTCCTCGATTGCCTTGCTGATGAACTCCTAAACGCCTGGCGCCTCCCGCCTGATGCCTTCTCCTGGGAAGCATGCTCTGAAGAGCGCCTCCACATGGTACCCGAGCGCCTCCCTCGTGACTCTGGCTAGGTCTGAGGCCCTCCTGAGGAGAGCCCTCGAGCCCAGCCTGAGGGGGGCGTCGGGTGCGCCTTCCTATGCAATGGGTGAAGGCGCCGCGTCCGGGGATGCGAGGCTCAGCGCGGCGTCCTCGGGCGATGCTCCTTCACGAGACCCCTGCCCCAGCTGCAGCTTCTTTGTCTTGGGGGCGACCTCGGGAGGGAGGGCACCGCCCTCGTCTTCAGGGTTCTCGACCGCTGCAGCCTGGAAGGCGCGCTCGAGGGAGCACACCGCATCCTTCTCTTGACATGCGATCGTGATGACGCCGCCGCTTCCTGGCATCTTGAGGACGTTGTAGCCGTGGTACGTAGATGCATGAACTTGGCTAGTTGTGGGTACCCTAGGATGGTGTTGTAGGGCAGACGAATGTCGGCGACATTGAAGTTGATGAGCTCGCTGTGATAGTTGTTGCGCTCGTCGAAGGTGACAGGGAGGCGGACCTGCCCTATCGGATGTGTAGAACCGTCGGTCACTCCTGAAAATGGCTTGGTTGGGTGAAGCTAGTAGTACAGCACATGGAGTCTATCAAACCTCTGAACAGATAGGACATTGAGCCCCGCTCCGCCATCGATGAGAGTCTTGGTGATGACCACGTTGCTGATGACAGGAGAGCAGAGCATGGGGAGTGCGCCAGCAGTGGCCGCGCACTTGAGCTGGTCTGAGGAGCTGAAGGTGATGGCGCACTTGGAACAGCTGAGAGGGCAAGTTGCTTCGGGCTTGGGGAGCGTTGCATTCACCTCGTGTGCGAACTGCTTGAAAATGCGGTGGGAACCTGGGGCCTGTGATCCGCCCAAGATGTAGGCGATGGCTCGAGGCTCCTGGAAGCCCCCAGCCCCCTCGTCCTGGTGGTGATCTTCGTTCCTTCTTGGCGGTGGAGGCAGTGGAGGCAGAGGTGCATTTCCCTGAGGGCGCTCCTCATGAGGCTACTCCCTCCATGCGCCCTTGCAAGGTTGGCCCTGCCAGCGGTCCTCCCGAGGTTGGTCGCGCCATTCCTGACGGTGGTCGCGTCCATCCCAGCGTCCTCCGCCTCGGCCACCTCCACGACCGTAGCCTCGATCATTCCGCTCAGGGCGTCGAATGAGGCGCCCGTCGCGGAGGGCCCTGAGCTCCTGGCAGTCGTTGGTGTTGTGGTTGTGAATGTTGTGGAAGACGCAGAACGGCCGGTTGCTCTTAGACGACTGAGGGTGGTCGCAGCCGAGCTTCGTCTCTGACTCCGCCGTGAGCTCGGCCGGCCCCTTGCGCTTCACATCCTTGGCCATGTCCTTCTTGTCTTCTGGGTCATCGTCGGGGAACTAGAGGAGGGAGAGACGCCCTTCCTCAACCCTTGCGCACTTGTTCGCCATGTTGAACATCTCTAGGGCTGTGCAGAGATCCTCATGGATGGCGAGCTCCTCCTTCATCTTGACATCGCGGACACCATCAGTGAATGCTGAGATGATGGCCTCGTTCGACACCTTGGGGATCTTGAGACGAACGTTGTTGAAGCGCTGGATATACTTCTATAGGGTCTCTCTAGGCTGCTGCTTGATGCGTCAGAGGTCACCCGCGGCCGGCGGACGGTCGTGAGTGCCCTGGAAGTAGGCGATGAAGCGGCCGTGCATCTCCTCCCAGGAAGAGACCGACCCCTCGGGTAGGTTCAGGAGCCATGAACGCGCGCCATCCTTGAGGGCCATCGGGAACCAGTTTGCCACGATCTTCTCATCGCTGCTGGCCGCCTCGATGCTCAGCTCATAGAGCTGCAGGAACTCGGCGGGGTCGGTGGTGTCGTCGTAGCATGGAGGCAGGTCAGGCTTGAACTTGCTTGGCCAGACGACGCTGCGGAGCTCCGGGGTGAACGCACAGCATCCTGCTATAGCCACTGGAGCCCGTCGAGGGGGTAAAACCTGGTCCTGGTGCACGCGCACCGCCACCTCCTGTGGCGGTACACGGGCCTGGTGCGGGGGTGCTGGAACGCGCTTCTCCTTGAGGTTGCTGCACCACCTGGGAGCTCACATCCTTCCGAGCAAGCGCAGGGCGCGGCGGGTCGCGCCGTGGTGCCACACGCCTTGGCTCGATGATGATGCCCTGGGCCGGAGGTGGTGGAGGAGCCCCATGAGCCACGTCGCCCACGGTAGGCGACTGCTGAGGCAGTGAGCACGCCGGAGCGGCGGAGCCCCCGGCCATGCTGACGAGCTCAGCGATCCGCTCGAGCCATTCCTCATAGAAGTCGCCGACTGGGCGGTAGCGAAGGAGCTCCCGCGCCATGAGCAGAGCGGCCTGCGCGTCCGCCGGGCCATGACACGCGTGGGAGGACGAAGCTGCTGGAGTCAGTGAAGGGGTGGCGGTGCACCTGTCGCGGCGCATCGATGGGTGCAGCGAAGAAGCTTGCTGCTCGTGGCCGGCAGGGCCCGTGGCGGCGTTGGCCGCTGGAGACGGAGCACGGCGAGCGCATCCTTCGCCCGCTGGGGCCGTCTGAGCAACGCGAGCGGCGACTGCGGCTCGGCATGAGCTCGCTGTGCGTCAGCCATGGAGGTGTCGGAGTGGCGGTGGGTCGATCGATGGAAGAGAAGATCTGATGCACCCCCACCTGGCACGCCAAATGTCAGATTACGGGTTCTGCAAACCCTTGAGAGGTTCAAACTCTGGGGTGCGTGCGGTATCTCAACCTACCCAGCCTGCCTACTCGTGATCCTCCTAAGCCTAGCGCGACGAGCTCGAAGAGACAAAGAGACACAGCAGTTTATCCTGGTTCGGGCCACCTTGCGATGAATACCCTACTCCAGCGTTTTTGGTGGATTGCCTCGGAGGGCTGAGGATGAACTTGTACATTGGATGAACTGTCCTCAGGAGGTGAGGTGTTCTTGGGCTCA
Source organism: Triticum aestivum (assembly GCF_018294505.1). Taxonomy (NCBI): domain Eukaryota; kingdom Viridiplantae; phylum Streptophyta; class Magnoliopsida; order Poales; family Poaceae; genus Triticum; species Triticum aestivum. The sequence continues at coordinate 277,508,604 of NC_057798.1, forward strand.
AGAGAGCTGGTGAGGTGGTCGGGTGAGAATGGATCCCATCCCCCTCTACAGTGGTGGCTAAGTCCTATTTATAGTGGCCTTGGTCCTCTTCCCAAATGTTGGCGGGAAGGGATCCCACAACGGACGGATTTGAAAGGGGACAAGTAGTAAAGATTATCCTGACAAAAGTAGTCTTCGCATGCGAAAAGCTTATAGTCGTGACACTGCGGTGGGCTCGGCGATGATCTCCGTCCTGCCGGTCTTGGTCTTGTTGCACTAGAATGGAAACCTTTGGCTGATTCCTCGGGACTCCGCGCATGTGGCTTGCCTCCCTTGCACCAAAGAGGAAACATGTGCTCTGCGCCCACTGACGCCCGCCTGGCCTTGATCATCATGGCTCACGTCAGCTGAGCCTCATGAGGTAACCCTTGCATAGAACTCTCCGCCCGTCGGGAGCCAGCCTGAGGAGGCCGATCCCCTCGGGGGTCTTGGCATCGTCCGCCTCGCGAGGCCTGGCCCCTCGCGAAGGTCTTGAGCTGTTGATGTCGAAGCTGGGCCATACCAGGCCATCGAAGGAGCCACGTGGTGGGCCGCAGGCAGGTAGGGCTGGATACCCCCATATCTAGAACACTGACACATAATACACTTTTATCACCATCTCTTCACCGAACTAGTGCACCTATAAAATTTGCCATTGTATTGGGTGTGTTGGGGACACAAGATATTTCTTGTATTTGATTGCAGGGTAGCTTGAGAGAGACTATCTTCATCCTATGCCTCCCACGTATTGATAAACCTTAGGTCATCCACTTGAGGGAAAATTGCTACTGTCCTACAAAACTCTGCACTTGGAGGCCCAACACGTGTCTACAAGAATAAAGTTGCATAGTAGACATCAAGCCCTTTTCTGGCGCTGTTGCCGGGGAGGTGAGTGCATGAAGGTATATCTTTAGATCTTGCACATGAATCTTTTAGTTTCTTGTTTTATCACTAGTTTGGTTTATAAAAAGAAAACTACAAAAAAATGGAATTGAGGTTGCATCATATTATTGATCATCTTTATAATATCTTTCTTGAAAATGATGGATCGGAAAGTTGTGCTCAATTGTTAGAAGAAGAATGCTATAAAATGATTGGCATAGAATCTTTGAATGATGAGCATGATTGCAATGTTGTTGGCATGAACTCTTTGAATATACATGATGCTAATGATATGCAAAGCCACAAGCTTGGGGATGCTATGTTTGATGAAGATGATGTTTTTAGTCCCCCAAGATTTGATGTGCAAATTTTTTATAATGATTACAAGCCTCCTATTTATGATGATTATAATGAATAAAGTGGATTCGGAGAGGTCAGGACTTTATTTAATGATGAATCCACCATTTTGGATGAGGCTTCAATAGACTATGAGAACAAGGTCGCCATCTATGATGATTATGGTGATGACATGTATGCTATATTGAATAATTATACCCATGAAACTTGTCATCATGATTTTAATTTTCAATCTCATGATAGATATTTTGTTGAGTTTGCTCACACCACTATTCCTGAGAATAAATTTTCTTATGTGGAGAGTAACAAAATTGCTATGCTTATGTGTCATGAAAAGAATGCTTTATGTGATGGTTATATTGTTGAATTTTTTCATGATGCTACTGAAAATTATTATGAGAGAGTAACATATGCTTCTACATATCTCAATAATATCAAGTTTCCTCTCTATGTGTCGAAAGTTTTGAAGTTATGCATGTTTTGTCTTCCTATGCTAGTTGATTCTTGTTCCCATGAATTATTTTCTCACAAAATCCCTATGAATAGGAAGTGGGTTAGGCTTAAATATTCTTGCCATGTGATTCATCATGCTCTTTTTTTATGTTTCAACTTTTATCTTTTATGCGAGCATCACTGAAATCGTCATGCCTAGCAAAAAGGCATTAAAGAAAAGCGCTTGTTGGGAGACAACCCAACACTTTTACCTACTGTTTTTGTGTGTTCACATGATTATGCTACTGTAGTAATCATTTTTTATTGTCCTTCTTTCAATAAAGTGCCAAGTAAAGACTTTGGGATCATGTTGGGTGATAGTCGATTTGATCTAGCTGAGAAACAGAAACTTTTGCGCTCACGAAAATAACTCTCATTTTTAACAGAAGAGTTTTTTTGAGTTGATTATTTTTACAAAAGATTAATATACAAATTGCTCACGTGGTACAATTTTTTTCATAACTTTTGGAGTAGCAGAAGTATGTTTTCAGTACAGATTACTACAGACTGTTCAGTTTTTGACAGATTCTGTTTTCAATGCATAGTTTGCTTGCTTCCTAGTTTCTATGGCTTATATTTCTCAATATCAATTGTAGAAAAGATATGATACAGTAGGAATTGTGTGGAAACAATTATTAATCTTGTCTTTGACAGTACCAAACATGAAATGGTTTGCTCTTTATCATACTAACCTATCTCACAAGGTTCCATTAAGTTTTGTGTGATTGAAGTTTTCAAGTTTTGGATGAGATGTCGATATGAAGAGAATAATGAGTGACAAGATCCTAAGATTGGGGATGCCCAAGTCACCCCAATGTAATATTCAAGGAAGATCCAAGCAACTAAGCTTGGGGATGCCCCGGAAGGTATCCCCTCTTTCGTCTTCAACATTATCGGTAACCTCACCTGGAGCTATGTTTTCAATCATCACGTGGTATGTGTTTTGCTTGGAGCATCAATTTATTTTGTTAGGATTTGCTCTATGTTATTTATAATAATGTTTTGCATCTTTCTTTTCAATAAAAACGTCAAGTATAGCCTTTGTCATGCTTATTTTGCAAATATATGAGTTGCTGTTTCAAACAGAAACTTTATCGACGTTTCAAAATTTCCCTAGAAAAGTAAGAAAGTGCTAAAATGCTGAAACTTTTTGAAAAATAAGCTCTGATAAATTTTCTGAAGTGTGGTAATTTTTTCGGAATTTTTGGAGTTAGGTAAGTATGATGAATATTGCATTCTTTACAGACTATACTGTTTTGGCAGATTGCTGTTATGTTTGCATTGTTTGCGTATGTTTGCTTGTTTAATGATTCTATTTGAGGATAGGAGTATTAAATATGCAGATGCATTTAGTATGCAATGTTGAATAATAATTTTTGCGATTTGCTACAGTAGATAATGATAAGGTTTTTGCGTTGGATTATACTCCCTCCGTTCCATAATGTAAGAAGTTTTTTGAAACTACACTAGTGTAAAAAACGTCTTACATTATGGGACAAAGGGAGTACTAACTTATCTCACGAGTTCTTGTTGAGTTTTGTGTGGATGAAGTTTTTGAGATTTAGGGAAACCGTGATATGAGAGGAATTAAGGAGACACAAAATATCAAGCTTGGGGATGCCCAAGGCATCCCAAGCTAATATTCCAAGAAGTCTCAAGCATCTAAGCTTGGGGATGCCCCGGTAGGCATCCCACCTTTCTTCTTCAACAATTATCAGTTAGTATCGGTTGAGCCTAATTTTTTACTTCTTCACATGAGTTGTGCTATCCTTGGAATGCCATTTTATTTTGTTTTGCTTGTTGTTTTAATAAGATACTTAGATCTAAAAGTTTTAAATAAAATAGAGTCCTCAAATAGTTGCCAGGGAGGCTAGGCAAGCGGCATTCACATCCCGTCAACGAAGCTCTTTTCTATAGATTTACTCTTGTGCTTCACTTATATCCTATGAGTAAATTGTTGAATGAATTGTATATCATGAAGTTGACATCACATCATGCCTAGTGGTAGCTTCACATTGGGTTTAGAAAGTGAAATCTTTTGAGGCTTGACAATCACAATATTGGTCATACAAGCAATTCACGAATAAATAGTATAAGGAAGAGAACTTTCACATGCAAATACACTATCTTGGAAATCTTTTGTGATTGTGAGACCCCATCAAAATATTATATGTCAAAATTATTGACGTTGGACAAGGAAGACAACGTAATGATTTATGTTTGTTCATATTCACATAGAAGTTATATTGTCATAGATCCTTCAACATGTGGTGCTTGCCCCCTATATTTGCTAGCCAAAAATTCTGCACCAAGTAGAGATACAACTTGTGCATCCAGAAACCCTTAAACCCAAATCTTATTTTCGAGAATCCACCATACATACCTAAGGATTGAGTAAGATCCTTCAAGTAAGTTGTCATCGGTGCAATAAGGCAATAAAAATTTCTTCTAAAAGTGTTATATCATTTAGTGTAAGAGAAAATTGGGTGTTGTATGAACTTGTGATGGCAAAGAATAAAAGCGACAGACTGCATAATAAAGGTTGCTATCATAAGGGGCAATATAACATGACGTTCTTTTGCACTAAAGGGTTAGGCATACAAACAAATAAGCACATGGCAACCTCTGCGAAGGGCCAATCTTTTACTTCTATGTATTTACTTTCATGCAAGAGTCAAAGTTTTTCTCTCTATTCCTTTTTATTTTTCTCCTTTGGCAAGCATCATGTGCTGAGGAAAGATCTAGGCACATATATCCAGTTGGATATGGATAGCATGAGTTATTATTGTTGACATCACCCAAAAGTGAATACGTTGGGAGGCGAAATTATAAGCCCCTATCTTTCTATGTGTCCGGTTGAAACGTTTTGCTCATGTGTATGCGGTGAGTGTTAGCAATCATAGAAGACTATATGATGGTTGAGTATGTGGAGCTCTTACTTAGACTCTGTTGAATAATTTGAATTGCAATTGCTTGGTGACTGAGAACATAGGTTGTTGAGTTTCAAGAGAATGCATTGTTTGAACCTTAACATGTGAATTGGTTGATACTATAACATGAGAAATTTTATGAGAAAGAGTTGTTGTTATGATGCTAGGAAAAGTGATTGAAATTATTATTGATCAAACTTATGCACTTTGCTAGCATTCACACTTCATAAATTATTTATTTTATCATTTACCTACTCGAGGACGAGTAGGAATTAAGCTTGGGGATGCTGATACATCTCCAACATATCTATAATTTATGAAGAATTCATGCTATTATATTATCATTCTTGGATGTTTTACAATCATTTTATAGAAACTTTATATCATTTTTTGGGACTAACCTATTGACCCAGTGCCCAGTGCCAGTTGCTGTTTTTTGCTTGTTTTTCACATCGCAGGAAATCAATATCAAACAGAGTCCAAACACCACGAAACTCCTTGGAGAATTTTTATGGACTAGAACACCCAAGATGGGCCAGATCAGCACCTAGGGGGTGCCCCGAGGGGGGCACAACCCACCAGGGCACGCCTGGGCCCCCAGGCGTGCCCAGGTGGTTTGTGCCTACCTCGGTGGCCTCCTGCACCCCTTCTTCACCCTATAAAATCCCAAATATTCCAAAACCCTTCAGGGTAGCCCTAGATCAAAAGTTCCATCACTACAAGGCCTCTGTATCCACGAGATCCAATCTAGACCCCGTTCCGGCACCCTGCCGGAGGGGGAATCATCACCGATGGCCATCTTCATCATCCCGGCAGCCACTATGATGAGGAGGGAGTAGTCCACCCTCGGGGCCGAGGGTTTGTACCAGTAGCTATGTGTTTAATCTCTCTCTCTCTCTCGTGTTCTTGAGATGTCATGATCTTGATGTATCGTTGGCTTTGTTAATATAGTCGGATCATATGGTGTTTTCCCCTCTCTATCTTGTTGTGATGAATTGAGTTTTTCCCTTTGAGATTTCGTTGTTACCAGATTGAACACTTTTATGGATTTGAGAACACTTGATATATGTCTTCCAATTGAATACTCATGGTGACAATGGGGTATCGTATTAATTCACTTGATATATGCTTTGGCACTCAACTCGTGGATTCCCGGGGTGACATTGGGGTAATCTATGCATACGGGTTGATGCACATTCTCGTCTTTTGTTTCTCCGGTAGAAATATTGGGGCACTCTTTGAAGTTCTTTGTGTTGAATTGAGTATTATGAATATGAATTTTCTTTGGTGTTATTTTAGTACAAACTCTAGGATAGATCGAACGGAAAGAATAGCTTTGTGTTATTTTAGTATGAACTCTTGAATAGATCGAATAGAAAGAATAGCTTTGAGGTGGTTTCGTACCGTACAAACAATTTATTCTTATGTTCTCTGCTAGATAGGAACTTTGGAGTGATTCTTCATCACACTTTGAGGGATGGTTATATGATCCAACTATGTTAACATTGTTGAGAGATTGCACTAGTGAAAGTATGCACCCTAGGCCTCATTTTCCATCATTGTCATACCGTTTGTGTTCCGTTTTACTATTTACTACCTTGCTGTTTTTTATTGTTCGCACTACAAAAACTCATATCTACTGCCCATACTACACTTTTATCACCATCTCTTCGCCGAACTAGTGCACCTATACAATTTGCCATTGTATTGGGTGTGTTGAGTACATAAGATATTTCTTGTATTTGATTGCAGGGTTGCTTGAGAGAGACTATCTTCATCCTACGCCTCCCATGGATTGATAAACCTTAGGTCATCCACTTGAGGGAAAATTGCTACTGTCCTACAAAACTCTGCGCTTGGAGGCCCAACACATTTCTACAAGAATAAAGTTGCGTAGTATACATCACTACGTACCCTCGTAGTCCATTAAGCGGAAGCGTATATGATGCGGTTGATGTAGTCGTACTCTTCATGATCCGATCACAATCCAACTAATCTAGTGCCGAATTGTTGGGAAACGTAACATGCAATTTCAAAATAATTCCTACGCTCACGCAAGATCTAACTAGGAGATGCATAGAAATGAGAGGGGGAGAGTGTGTCCACGTACCCTTGTAGAACGAAAGCGGAAGCGTTAACTTAACGCAGTTGATGTAGTCGAACGTCATCTCGAATCAACCGATCAAGTATCGAACGTACGGCACCTCTAAGTACTGCACACGTTCAGCTCGATGACGTCCATCGAACTCTTGATCCTGCAGAGTGTCGATGGAGTTGGTGAGTTCCGTCAGCATGACGGCATGATGACGGTGTTGGTGAAGTGATCCGCGCAGGGCTTCGCCTGAGCACTACAACGATATGACCGGAGGAGTAAACGGTGGAGGGGGTCACCGCACACGGCTAAACAATTGGGTTGCTTTGGGGTGCCCCCCGCCCCCGTATATAAAGGAGGATGGGAGGAGGCCCGCCACAAGTGGCGCCAAGGAGGGGGGATTCCTACTAGGACTCCACTCCTAGTAGGATTCGGCCCCCCTCTTTTTTTCCTTCACACGGAGGGGGGAAAGGGGAAGGGAGAGGGAAAGGAGAAGGAAAGGGGGTGGCACCCCCTTCCCTAGTCCAATTCGGCCTCCTCCCTTGTGGGGGCGCATAACCCCTTGTGGGCTGGTTAGCCTCCCTCCTATGGCCCATATCTTCCACCGGGAGGTTCCGGTAACCCTCCGGTACTCCGGTTTGTACCCGATACACTCTGGAACTCTTCTAGTGTCGGAATACCACCTTCCAGTATATAAATCTTTACCTCTCGACCATTTCGAGACTCCTTGTCATGTCCGCGATCTCATCCAGGATTCCGAACAACCTTCGGTCACCAAAACACATAACTCATATAATACATATCATCATCGAATGTTAAGCGTGCGGACCTTACGGGTTAGAGAACTATGTAGACATGACCAAGACACCTCTTCGATCAATAACCAATAGCGTAACTTGGATGCTCATATTGGTTCCCACATATTCTACGAAGATATTTATCGGTCGAACTACAATGTCAACATATGTTATTCCCTTTGTCATCGGTATGTTACTTGCCCGAGATTCAATCCTCGGTACCTTCATACCTAGTTCAATCTCGTTACCGACAAGTATCTTTACTTGTTCTGTAGTGCATCATCCCGTAACTAACTCATTAGTCACATTGCTTGCAAGGCTTCATATGATGTGCATTACCGAGAGGGCCCAGAAATACCTCTCCGATACTCGGAGTGATAAATCCTAATCTCGATCTATGCCAACCCAACAAACACCTTCGAAGATACCTGTAGAGCATCTTTATAATCATCCGGTTACGTTGTGATGTTTTATAGCACACAAGGCATTCCTCCGGTGTCCGGGAGTTGCATAATCTCATAGTCGGAGGAATACATATATGACATGAAGAAAAAAGTAGCAATAAAACTGAACAATAATTATGCTAAGCTAACGGATGGGTCTTGTCCATCATATCATTCTCCTAATGATGTGATCATGTTCATCAAATGACAACACATGTCCATGTCTAGGAAACTTAACCATCTTTGATCAACGAGCTAGTCAAGTAGAGGCATACTAGGGACACGGTGTTTTGTCTATGTATTCACACATGTATCAAGTTTTCGGTTAATACAATTCTAGCATGAATAATAAACATTTATCATGATATAAGGAAATAAAAAATGACAACTATATTATTGCCTCTAGGGCATATTTCCTTCAGTCTCCCACTTGCACTAGAGTCTATAATCTAGTTCACATCGCCATGTGATTTAACACCAATAGTTCACATCTGTATGTGATTAACACCCATAGTTCACATCACCATGTGACCAACAACCAAAGGGTTTACTAGAGTCAATTATCTAGTTCACATCGCTATGTGATTAACACCCAAAGAGTACTAAGGTGTTATCATGTTTTGCTTGTGAGAGAAGTTTAGTCAACATGTCTGCAATATTCAGAGTCGTATGTATTTTGCAAATTTTCTATGTCTACAATGCTCTTCATGGAGCTACTCTAGCTAATTGCTCCCACTTTCAATATGCATCCAGATTGAGACTCAGAGTCATCTGGATCAGTGTAAAATCTTGCATCGATGTAACTCTTTACGACGAACTCTTTATCACCTCCATAACTGAGAAATATGTCCTTAGTACTCTTAGGTAACTAAGGATAACTTTGACCGCTATCAGTGATCCTTTCCTGGATCACTATCGTACCCCCTTGCCAAACTCATGATAAGGTACACAATAGGTCTGGTACACATCATAGCATACTTTATAGAACCTATGGTTGAGGCATAGGGAATGACTTTCATTTTCTTTCTATTTTCTGGTGCAGCCGGTTTTGGGGTCTTACTCAACTTTACACCTTGCAACATAGGCAAGAACTCCTTCTTTGACTATTCCATTTTGAACTACTTCAAAATCTTGTCAAGGTATGTACTCATTGAAAAATCTTATCAAGCATCTTGATCTATCTCTATAGATCTTGATGCCCAATATGTAAGCAACTTCATCAAGGTCTTTCTTTGAAAAACTCCTTTCAAACTCTCCTTTATGTTTTCCAGAAAATTCTACATTATTTATGATCAAAAATATGTCATTCACATATACTTATCAGAAAGGTTGTAGTGCTCCCACTCACTTTCTTGTAAATACAGGCTTCACCGCAAGTCTGTACAAAACTTATATGCTTTGATCAACTCATCAAAGCGTATATTCCAACTCCGAGATGCTTGCACTAGTCCATTGATGGATTGCTGGAGCTTGCACACTTTGTAATCACCTTTAGGATTGACAAAACCTTCTGGTTGTATCATATACAACTCTTCTTAGTGATATCCATTTAAGGAATGCAGTTTTGACATCCATATGCCAGATTTCATACAATGTGGCAATTGCTAACATGATTCGGACCGACTGAAGCATCGATACGAGTGAGAAAATGTCATAGTAGTCAACACCTTGAACTTGTCGAAAACCTTTTGCGACAATTCGAGCTTTGTAGATAGTAACACTACCATCAACGTCTATCTTCCTCTTGAAGATCCATTTATTTTCTATGGCTCGCCGATCATCGGGCAAATCCACCAAAGTCCATACTTTGTTCTCATACATGGATCCTATCTTAGATTTCATGGCCTCAAGCCATTTATCGGAATCTGGGCTCATCATAGCTTATTCATAGTTCATAGGTTGTCATGGTCAAGTAACATGACTTCCAGAACAGGATTACCGTACCACTCTGGTGCGGATCGTGCTCTGGTTGACCTATGAGGTTCTGTAGCAACTTGATCTGAAGTTTCATGATCTTTATCATTACCTCCCTCTCTAGTTGGTGTAGGCATCACGGGAACAGATTTCTCGGATGAGCTACTTTCCAAATTGAGAGTAGGTACAATTACCTCATCAAGTTCTACATTCCTCCCACTCACTTCTTTCGAGAGAAAACTCCTTCTCTAGAAAGGTTCCGTTCTTAGCAACAAAAATCTTGCTTTCAAACTTGTGGTAGAAGGTGCACCCAATTGTTTCCTTAGGGTATCCTATGAATACACACTTCTCCTATTTGGGTTCGAGCTTATCAGACTGAAACCTTTTGACATAAGCATCGCATCCCCAAAAATTTAATAAATGACATGTTAGGTTTGTTGCCAAACCATAGTTCATACGGTGTCGTCTGAACGGATTTTGAAGGTGCCCTGGTTAACGTGAATGAAGCTGTCTCTAATGCATAACCCCAAAACGATAGTGGTAAATCGGTAAGAGACATCATAGATCACACCATATCTAGTAAAGTGCGATTACGACGTTCGATAACACCATTACGCTGTGGTGTTCCGGGTGGCGTGAGCTGTGAAACTATTCCACATTATTTTAAATGAAGGCCAAATTCGTAACTCAAATATTCACCTCCATGATCAAATCGTAGAAATTTTATTTTCTTGTTACAATGATTCCCCACTTGACTCTGAAATTCTTTGAACTTTTCAAATGTTTCAAACTTGTGTTCCATTAAGTAGATATACTCATATCTTCTCAAATCATCTGTGAAGGTCGGAAAATAACGATACTCGCCACGAGCTTTAATACTCATCGGGCCGCATACATCGGTATGTATTATTTCCAGTAAGTCATTAGCTCATTCCATTGTTCCAGAGAACGGAGTTTTAGTCATCTTTCCCATAAGGCACGATTCGCAAGTATCAAATGATTCATAATCAAGTGATTCCAAAAGTCCATCTGCATGGAGTCTCTTCATGCGCTTTACACCGATATGACCTAAACGGCAGCGCCACAAATATGTTGCACTATCGTTATCAACTTACCCTCTTTTGGAATTAATATAATGAATATGTGTATCACTACGATCAAGATTCAATAAACCATCAACATTGGGTGTATGACCATAGAAGGTTTTATTCGTGTAAACAGAATAACAATTATTCTCTATCTTAAATGAATAATTGTATTGCAATAAACATGATCTAATCATATTCATGCTCAACGCAAACGCCAAATAACATTTATTTAGGTTCAACACTAATCCCGAAAGTATAGGGAGTGTGCGATGATGATCATATCAATCTTGGAACCACTTCCAACACACATCGTCACTTCACCCTCAACTAGTCTCTATTTATTTTGCAACTCATGTTTTGAGTTACTAATCTTAGCAACCGAATAGGTATCAAATACCCAGGGGCTACTACGAGCACTAGTAAGGTACACATCAATAACATGTATATCTAATATACCTTTGTTCACTATGCCATCCTTCTTATCCGCCAAATATTTGGGGTAGTTCCGCTTCTAGTGACCATTTCCTTTATAGTAGAAGCACTCAGTTTCAGGCTTAGGTCCAGCTTGGGGCTTCTTCACGGGAGTGAAAACTTGCTTGCCATTCTTCTTCAAGTTCCCTTTCTTTCCCTTTGCCCTTTTCTTGAAACTAGTGGTCTTGTGTAATCATCAACACTTGATGCTTTTTCATGATTTCTACCTTCGTCGATTTCAGCATCACGAAGAGCTCGGGAATTGCTTTCGTCATCCCTTGCATATTGTAGTTCATCACGAAGTTCCAGTAACTTGGTGATGGTGACTAGAGAATTTTGTCAATCACTATCTTATCTGGAAGATTAACTCCCACTTGATTCAAGCGATTGTAGTACCCATACATTCTGAGCACATGCTCACTAGCTGAGCTATTCTCCTCCATCTTTTAGGCGAAGTACTTGTCAGAGGTCTCATACCTCTCGACATGGGCATGAGTCTGAAATACCAATTTCAACTCTTGGAACATCTCATATGCTCCATGGCATTCAAAACATTTTTGAAGTCCCGGTAATAAGTCATAAAGCATGGTGCACTAAACTATCAAGTAGTCATCATATTGAGCTAGCCAAACGTTCATAACGTCTGCATCTGCTCCTGCAATAGGTCTGTCACCTAGCGGTGCATCAAGGACATAATTCTTCTGTGCAGCAATGAGGATAAACCTCAGACCACGAACTCAGTCCGCATCATAGCTACTATCATCTTTCAACTTAGTTTTCTCTAGGTGCATATTAAAACAACATATAGGGGAGCTACAACGTGAGCTATTGATCTACAACATAATTTGCAAATACTATTAGGACTAAGTTCATGATAAATTAAGTTCAGTTAATCAAATTACTAAAGAACTCCCTCTTAGATAGACATCCCTGTAGTCGTATAAATGATACGTGATCCAAATCAACTAAACCATGTCTGATCATCACGTGAGATGGAGTAGTCTTCAATGGTGAACATCGCCATGTTGATCACATCTATTGTATGATTCACGTTCGACCTTTCGGTCTCAAGTGTTCCGAGGCCATATCTGTATATGCTAGGCTCGTCAAGTTTAACCCGAGTATTCCGCGTGTGCAAATCTGGCTTGCATCTGTTGTATTTGAACGTAGAGCTTATCACACCCGATCATCACGTGGTGTCTCGGCATGCAGAACTTTTGCAACGGTGCATACTCGGGGAGAACACTTATACCTTGAATTTGGTAAGGGATCATCTTATAATGTTATTCCCGTACTAAGCAAAATAAGATGCATAAAAGATAAACATCACATGCAATCAAAATATGTGACATGATATGGCCATCATCATCTTGTGCTCATGATCTCCATCACCGAAACAACGTCATGATCTCCATCGTCACCGGCTTGACACCTTGATCTCCATCGTAGCGTCATGGTCGTCTCGCCAACCATTGCTTCTGCGACTATCGCTATCGCTCAGGGATAAAGTAAAGCAATTACATAGCGCTTGTATTTCATACAATAAAGCGACAACCATATGGCTCCTTCCAGTTGCCGATAACTTTTACAAAACATGATCATCTCATACAACAATCTTTATATCACATCATGTCTTGACAATATCACATCACAACATGCCCTGCAAAAACAAGTTAGGCGTCCTCTACTTTGTTTGTTGCAAGTTTTACGTGGCTGCTACGGGCTGCTAGCATGAACCGTACATACCTACGGCACAAAAACCACAACGGTGATTTATCAAGTTTGCTATTTTAACCTTCACAAGGACCGGCTGCAGTCAAATTCGATTCAACTGAAGTTGGAGAAACACACACCCGCCAGCCACCTTTATGCAAAACTAGTTGCATGTCTTTCGATGGAACTGGTCTCATGAACGCGGTCATGTAAGGTTGTTCCAGGCCGCTTCATCCAACAATACCACCGAATCAAAATAAGACATTGGTGGTAAGCAGTATGACGATCACCGCCCATAACTCTTTGTGTTCTACTCGTGCATATCATCTATGCATAAACCTGGCTCTGATACCACTGTTGGGAAACGTAGCGTGCAATTTCAAGAAAAATCCTACGCTCACGCAAGATCTATCTAGGAGATGCATAGCAACGAGCGGCGGAGAGTGTGTCCACGTACCCTTGTACACTGAAAGCGGAAGCGTTAACTTAACACAGTTGATGTAGTCAAACATCTTCTCGAATCAACCGATCAAGTACCGAACGTACGGCACCTCCGAGTTCTGCACATGTTCAGCTCGATGACGTTCCTCGAACTCTTGATCCAGCAGAGTGTCAATGGAGCCAATGAGTTCCGTCATCACGATGACGTGATGCCGGTGTTGGTGAAGTGATCTTCGCAGGGCTTCACCTAAGCACTACAACGATATGACCGGAGGAGTAAATGGTGGAGGGGGGCACTACACACGGCTAAACAATTGGTGTGCTTTGGGGTGCCCCCCGCCCCCATATATAAAGGAGGAGGGGAGGAGGCCGGTCACAAGGGGCCGCCAAGGAGGGGGAGTCCTACTAGGACTCCATTCCTAGTAGGAATCGACCCCCCCCCTCTTTTTTTCGTTCACACAGAGGGGGAAAGGGGGAAGGGAGAGGGAGAGGGAAAGGAGAAGGAAACGGGGGTGGCGCCCCCTTCCCTAGTCCAATTCGTCCTCCTCCCTTGTGGGGGGCGCACCAACCCCTTATGGGCTGGTTAGCCTCCCTCCTATGGCCCATAGGGCCCGTATCTTCCATCGGGAGGTTCCGGTAACCCCTCTGGTACTCCGGCTTGTACCCGATACACTCCGAAACCCTTCCGGTGTCCGAATACCACCTTCCAATATATCAATATTTACCTATCGACCATTTTGAGACTCCTCGTCATGTCTGTGATCTCATTCGGGACTCCGAACAACCTTCGGTCACCAAAACACATAACTCATATAATACATATCGTCATCGAACGTTAAGCGTGCGTACCGGGTTCGAGAACTATGTAGACATGACTGAGACACCTCTTCGATCAATAACCAATAGCGGAACTTGGATGCTCATATTGGTTCCCACATATTCTATGAAGATCTTTATTGGTCGAACCACAATGTCAACATATGTTATTCCCTTTGTCATTGGTATGTTACTTGCCCGAGATTCGACTGTCGGTATCTTCATACCTAGTTCAATCTTATTACCGGCAAGTTTCTTTACTCGTTCTGTAGTGCATCATCCCGTAACTAAATCATTAGTCACATTGCTTGCAAGGCTTCATATGATGTGCATTATCGAGAGGGACCAGAGATACCTCTCCGATACTCGGAGTGACAAATCCTAATCTCGATCTATGCCAACCCAAAAAACACCTTCGGAGATACCTGTCGAGCATCTTTATAATCACCCAGTTACGTTGTGACGTCTGATAGCACACAAGGCATTTCTCTGGTGTCCGGGAGTTGCATAATCTCATAGTCGGAGGAATACATATATGACATGAAGAAAGCAGTAGCAATAAAACTGAACGATTATTATGCTAAGCTAACGGATGGGTCTTGTCCATCACATCATTCTCCTAATGATGTGATCCCGTTCATCAAATGAAAACACATGTCCATGGCTAGGAAACTTAACCATCTTTGATCAACGAGCTAGTCAAGTAGAGGCATACTAGGGACATGGTGTTTTGTCTATGTATTCACACATGTATCAAGTTTCCGGTTAATACAATTCTAGCATGAATAATAAACATTTATCATGATATAAGGAAAATATAAAATAACAACTTTACTATTGCCTCTAGGGCATATTTCCTTCACGAACGGACGGCACCCCCGAGTTTAGCACACGTGCGGCTCGATGACATCACCTCCTCCTTGATCCAGCAAGAGAAGGTGGATAAGTAGATGGGATCACAACTAGCACGATGGCGTGGTGGTGACGGTGGTGGTGGAGCGCCGACAGCGCTTCGCTAAGTGTCGTTGGGATGAGGCGGTGTAACAGGAGGGAGGGGCGCCCAGGGGCTGGTGTGTTGATCTGTGGATCTCTTCTCCCATGGTTCGCCCCCTCCCCTCTGTTTATATATGTGGAGGGGATAGGACTCCAGCCCTACTCCTAATAGGAGTTGGCGTCAAGGGGAAGGCGTCCAACTCCTAGTAGGAGTTGGATTCCTAGTCCCCTTCCACATGTCTTAGCCACATGGAACTCTTAGGGGCTGGTGCGCCTGGCCCATGTAGGTCAGGGCGACCCCTTTAGCCCATGCTGGCCCATGGGACGTGGTGGACCCCTTGGTGGACTTTCATACTCCTCCGGAAGTTTCTGGAACCTTCTGGAAGCTTCCCGATACAATACCGAAAAAATTGAAACTTTTTCCGGAACCCAAAATATGACTTCCCAAATATAAATATTTACCTCTCAGCCATTCCAAAACTCCTCGTGATGTACGGGATCTCATCCAGGACTCGGAACAACATTCGGTCACCAGCATACATATCCCAATATTACTCTAGCGTCATCGAATGTTAAGTGTGCGACCCTGCGGGTTTGGGAATCATGTAGTCATGACCGAGACTCCTCTCCGGTCAATAACCAATAGCGGGACCTAGATGCCCATATTGGTTCCTACATATTCCACGAATATCTTTTATCGGTTGAACCATGATGTCAAGGATTCGACTAATCCCATATGCAATTTCCTTTGTCCGGCGATATGTTACTTGCCCGAGATTCGATCGTCGGTATCTCCATACCTAGTTCAATCTCGTTACCGGCAAGTCTCTTTACTTGTTCCATAATACAAGATCTCATTACTAACTCATTAGCCACATTGCTTGCAAGCTCTTTATGATGTTGTATTACCGAGAGGGCCCAAAGATATCTCTCCATCACACGGAGTGACAAATCCCAGTCTCGATCCATGCCAACCCAACAGACACCTTCGGAGATACCTGTAGAGCACCTTTATGATCACCCAGTTACGAAGTGATGTTTGGATACACACTAAGTATTCCTCCGGTGTCAGGGAGTTGCACGATCTCATGGTCTAAGGAACAGATACTTGACATGAAGAAATCTATAGCAAATAACTAAGCGATACGATCTATTGCTAAGCTTACGGTTGGGTCTTGCCCATCACATCATTCTCCTAATGATGTGGTCCCTTTATCAAATGGCAACTCATGTCTATGGTTAGGAAACCTTAACCATCTCTGATCAATGAGCTAGTATAGTAGAGGCTACTAGGGACTTGGTATTTGTTTGTGTATTAACACATGTATTTAAGTTTCCGGTGAATACAATTCTAGCGTGAATAATAAACCTTTATCATGAACAAGGAAATATGATAATAACCAATTTATTATTACCTCTAGGGCATATTTCCAACAGGGCTTCTCTGAGAAATGGAACCGGTTGATCAAAAAAATCATTACTTAGTGTGGCAATCAAAGTTAATGATGACGTAGGCCATTACTTCCAGACCAAAACACGTCTAAGCCAGGGTGACCCGATGTATTCAATATTATTCAACATTGTTATTGAAAAGTTGGCTATATTGATTGAGCGCGCCAAGCAGGATGGTTAGATTGCAAGAGTAGTGCCACACCTTGTGGATGGTGGTGGTGGCCTATCTATCATGCAATATGCTCATAATATAATTCTCTTTATGGAACATGACATACATAAAGCTCAAAGTCTAAAACTCGTGCTTTCATCTTTTGAACAAATGTTGGGCCTTAAAATTAATTTCCATAAAAGTGAATTGTTCTGCTTCAGAGAAGCCAATGAGGTGGTTGCTGATTATGCTGACCTTTTTTTGTTGTGCACAAAGCCAATTCCCGATTAAGTATTAGGGAATCCCGATTCAATATCAGTGTCTCACTAATGCAGAATGGAAACATGTAGAAGAGCATTTGGAGAAACGGTTGAGCAGTTGGAAAGACAAGTTACTCTCCGTTTGAGGACGAGTAGTCTTGATCAATTATGTTCTCATGAATATGGTTCTCGACATGATCTTGTTTTTCCAAGTCCCTAAAGGGGTCCTGCAAAGGCTGGATCATTTCAGATCCAGATTCTTTTGGCAAGGAGATAGTGAAAATAAAAGGTTTTGGCTAACCAAATGAAGCGTGGTATGTAGACCAAAAGATCAAGGTGGTCTAGGTATTCATGATCTTCAGGTAAAAATGATGTGTTACTTAGTAAATGCTTGTTCAAACTACTTACTGAGGACGGGGTCTGGCAAACCCTGCTGCGCAATATGTATATAGGCCAAAAAGTTGTGTCTCGGGCATAATGGAAACTTGGTATTTCACACTTTTGGGCTGGTATGATGGCGACAAAGAAACATATTTTCTGCTTTGGATCTTTCGCAATAAAGGACGGCACAAAGATACATTTCTGGGAGGACAAGTGGTTAGGGAATGCTGCCCATCCTGAACAATATCCAGCCTTGTACCACATTGTACGCGATAAGAATGATACACTTGCACAGGTGCTCAGTTCATCCCCACCGGATATATGTTTCCGGTGGGATTTCGTTGGCTCACATCTCTCATCATGGCAAAATCTTCTCTCTAGATTAGACTCGATTAACCTGACACACGAACGGAATGTGTTTCACTAGAATCTCACTACATCTGGGTCCTTATAATTGACTCTATGTATTGAGCTCTTACGCACTCGAAGATCTCAGTGGACAACAAGAAGAAAATTTGAAAGTCCAAGATCCTACTGAAAGTCAAGATTTTTGCATGGTATCTTCGGAGGGGAGTTGTGCTAACCAAGACAACGTCACTCGGCGCAACTGACAAGGAAGCAAGAAGTGTAGTTTTGTCCTCATGATGAGACAATCAAACACCTATTTTTCCAATGCAAGTTTGCATGTTCTACATGGTCGGTCATCCAAATAGAGTTCAATTTCCACCCACAAGTGTTGCCAATATTTATGGTCACTGGTTGGATGAAATTCCAAATGGGTTTAGTACACTAATAAGGGTGGGAGCGTTTGCCTTATTATGGTCACTATGGCTATGTGGAAATGATGTTGTTTTCAACAACAAAAATTCTACTCCTTTGCAAGTTATTTTCCGCTGAATGCACTGGCTTCATATGTGGTCTATGTTATGCCAAATGAAGTACCACCCGCTGTTCAAGGCGGTGTGCACGCAGTTGGAGAGGGTGGCCAGGGAGTTTTTACCCAACATCGATGGCAGCATAATCTCCGAACCAGACCACCACCTCCTTTGGAAGAGGCATGGTGTCGGTCAATTAGGGCTTTACTGTTGCCAATATATCAGATTTTATTTATTTATTCTTTTCTAGACAGTATGTGCTTTGGATGTGCGCATCTAAGATATGCAAAGGCCGGGTGTTTCTCATCATGATCGTATCCGCTTGATGCTACATTTCAAGTTAATTAAAACACCCTTTCTTGGAAAAAAAGTAATATGGGACGGAGAGAGTATGTTGTAGTTAATGTGGTATGTTTAGTTAGCCACTTCTACATTCAAGTACAACTACCTCCGTTCCTAAATATAAAATGTTTTGGCAGTTTATTTTGAACTACCAAAATGTCTTATATTTAGAAATGGAAGGTGTATAAGACATTGAATGTTTTATGTATAATGAGCAATATCTTTTTTGCAGGTTATAATTAGCAATGTTGTATGTTGAGACTATGTTGCATGTATAATTTGCTAAGTTTGTATGTTGAGACTATGTTTAGTTAGCTACTTCTACGTTCAAGTACAACTACCTCCGTTCCTAAATATAAAATGTTTTGGCAGTTTATTTTGATATACCAAAATGTCTTATATTTAGAAATGGAAGGTGTAGAAGACATTGAATGTTTTATGTATAATGAACAATATTTTTTTGCAGGTTATAATTAGCAATGTTGTATGTTGAGACTGTGTTGCATGTATAATTTGCTAAGTTTGTATGTTGAGACTATGTTTAATTAGCTATGTTTGTGCTTGGATTTTTTTTGAAAACAACACAATGCATTCCATTAGACTAGAACGTTTGGCATATCGCGAGTTACAACATCCAGCACAAATTTTGGGAAGTTGCCGAACCAAGTCTTGAAGCAACATTTTCCATACAGAGACCATGCCCAGCTAAAACATGGGTTGCTACATTACATTCTCTATTATAGTGTTCAAAGCTTACAACAAACGAAGCTACACACATATGAAATTTGATATCTTGGAGTAAGCCTCCCAACCTTGACAAATCATACTCTGTAGTGGTGATTGCTTGCTTCAGCGTCATATAGTCCATTTCAAACATTACCTGCTGGTAGCCCATTTGGATTGCAATATTTCTTGCATGTTGCAGGGCAAGCGCTTCAGCGTGTAGCGGGTCGGACACATGCTCCAGCTTCCCTGCACCAGCAACTAATAGAACTCCTTGTGCATTTCTCAATGTGAAACCCCAGCCTCCTATTTTTGATGCCTCAATGAAAGCCCCATCTATGTTAATCTTCAGTTCCCTGCTGGAGGTGGTTTCCATTTCTGAATTTTCATGATGCACTTGTCTTTTCCTTGAGTCTTGGCCTTCATACAACTAATAACATGGTAATCAGTTGAAGCTGGAACTCCCCCTATGAATTTAATCTTTTTTCACCATCATTGGCTTTATTTCTCTCATTCCACCACAACCACATTAGGAAGCAGACTTTAAGGCATTCATCCTCTTTTAGTTTAAAAATTTTCTCAAGTACCATTTTTGAATCAGGACAGTCAAGAAGTTTAATTCTAATGTGTTCTAACATGCAAGTTCTCCACAATTCTCTTACTCTTTTGCATTTGAAGAAAATATGCCCACCATCTTCATCAAATCTAAAACATACTCGACATCTAGTATCAATAGGCATATCTTTTCTTTTTAGCTTTGTCCTTAAGGGGAGATTGTATGTCTCTATTCTCCATAAAAAATGTCTCACTTTGCTTGGCAGGGGAAGTGCCCATAGCATCTTCCAGTCGTGAATTTCCTATTTCTGCATTAGAGGTTTAAGTTAGTCCTGAAGAGGATTCTCTTGCTGCATTATCTACAGCCATCCTGTACGCCGGCTTTACTGAGAAGAGACCCTTTTATCATAATGTCAAGCAAGGAAATCACATGTTTGTTCTTGAATCGGTATTTGAAGAATGATTTTTGCATCTTCTGGCCAGAATATTTGCTTGATCCTGTTAGTGTCCCATTGGTTTCTTGTAGTATTTATCAATTCAGAAACCCTTCCTATTAAGTTCCTTCCTTTTGGCGAGCTAATCCTCCTTGTGCTTCCCCTTGGTATCCAATGGGTCCTCCCATATTTGGATGTCTTCTCCATTTCGTACTTGCCAAATGATTCCTCTTTTTAGCAATTGTATCCTTTTAAGAATACTTTGCCACATATACGAAATACGACTCATTGGCTTAGCTTCTAGTAGTGAACGATTTAGAAAGTATTTAGCAGCAAGCACTTGTGTGCACAATGAACAGGGGTTTTGTAGTATTCGCCAAGCTTGCCTGGCCAAGTTAAATAGTGCACGTTCCTAAATTCTAGTCCACCTTCTGCCTTCGTTTTGGATATTATGTCCCAGCTCACCTAATGGATTTTGGATGCTTTGTTTGTACAAATTTGACAAAAAAGAAAGAGATCTGGTAGGAGATATTTGGTGTGTCCCATTGAATTCCAAAACATTGACGGATATGGGATTTAATGGACACATCCAGACTTGTTGATATTAGGGGGTGTTTGGATCACTAGAGACTAGAGACTAGAGACTAGTAGTAGTCACCTTTAGTCAGTAAACCTCCAAACACCCCTGACTAATGGGTGACTAAAACTAGTTTAGTCCCTAGTCACCCCACCCCAACTTTTACTGACTAGAGACTAGTAGTAGTCACCTTTAGTCAGTAAACCTCCAAACACCCCTGACTTTTACTGACTAAAGTCCCCCTCTCTCTTCTCTAATTGGTGTTGCACAAGGGACATTTAATACTGGGACATTTAATGCTGACTAGTAGTAGTCACCTTCCAAACAGGGTCTGACTAAAAACTTCTAGTCTGACTACTACTAGTCACATGACTAGAGAGTATCCAAACACCCTCTTAGTCCCGGACTATTGATGCGTAGACTTTAGAGATGCCCTTGCTTCCTAGTGTCTTAAGTTCTTCTTTAAACTCGTATAATTACGAGCGTCTAAACGACAACACCCTCGAATTGCCAGCATATGAGTCATGAAAGCCACGCTCCTCACCCAGCCACCTCCTTCCCAATTAGGCTTTCTCTGCTTCCCGCCGACGTCGCGCTGGTCCGCCTCGTCTCCGATGGCCTTACGGCCATGGGGCGCGGTGGATCTCGGCCCTTGCTAGTGGGGGGACTTCATTTTTAGACGTGTCTTCGAGATTTGTTAGGTTTTGTGTCTTGCTCAGAAATGCGAGACGACGACGGCTCCCTAAAGATGGAATAAAGGTTCTTCCTGCTTAGCCCCATTCCGTTGGTGCGTCTAGCATCGTCGGTGGGCGTGAGGAGGTGTGTCTCCGACGGATCTGTCTTTGATGGATTTGCTCGAATCTGTTCGTCGTTTCTCTATGTTCGTGTGTCTTCAGGTTGGAATATTCTGATCTACGTTACTTTTCATTGGCGATGGCTGTTGTTTTAGTGTGCTTGTCCTACGGGGCTTAGCACGATGACTTTTCGACTGTCTGCTACAACAAGTTCTTGTCGGCTCCGATGAGGGAGGCGCGCTTCATTGCTTGTAATCGTCGCTAGGTGGCTTTTACGGATATGGATGTAATTTTTATTATTTTTGATGTTCATTATACTTTCATGATTGAAAATGAATAGATAAGATATTTTCCCGCAAGAAAAAAAGAAGAAGAATTGCCAGCATATATTTTCAGGGATTGATGGTATCCCTATGTTGAGTTAACGACCATTTGTCCTTCCAACAGTTGATGGTTTGGCAGCGATGGATGGATGAAGCCGGTGTGATCGCGAACAAGAAAAGGGGAGCGCGAGGAATCATGACACAAGACTACATGCTGTTGGCTGCGTGCGCCCACATCAGCCGAACGAACTGATGGAGCAACCGATGGATCGGGCGGGTGTGAAACCCGAAAGGCCGACATTGGCGTCCGTGACCTCGAATGTGCGTCGATCCGTCCACCGGCGAAACCGTGTCCGTGTAGGCCCAGCACCAGCAGGTAGTAACACAACATGACACCACCGTATGCTTCAACCACTAGTCTTTGACTGCTCCTGCTCGATCGATAACACCATATTCGCCACAGCCACCGACGAGCAATGATATATGTATGTAGGGGCCCCACACGCAGGGCCATAGGCTACGCATGCAGATTCAGGGCGCAGCTAGCCCATTTAGGATGCGTTTGGTTGAAGGTGTCATATGAATGGGTTGGGACCGTTCAATTTATTTGGGATTGAACCATTCAATTCATGCGTTTGGCTGAATATAAGAGATGAGCTAATTATTTAGGACGGGACCACCAGTCATGCTCACATAGTCATGCATGCAAAGCGTGGCCATTTGATTCGACCGATTTGATTGGGTGGAACGGTTCAGCATCTTTAAGGCATATTTTCTTTTTTTTGACTTGAACCATTCATGTGCTTTATAACCAAACATGTCTATTTTTTGAACGGTCCCAACCCATTCATGACCACCCTTGTAACCAAACGCACCCACGCAGCCGCTCGTTCCTCAACTCCTCCGCTGTTGTCGCAGCCTCGAAGGCGCCCACGTACTCAGCCGCCTCGAACGCGCCTGTGCGGTTTCCTAAATTCCTTCCCGTGATGACGAGATCTGATCGTTTGTTTCCATCTTCAAGAGAACGGCGATCCTTTCCCGACCCTGGGGCTTTGATCGCAAGCGGCTCTTCACCAGCAAACTCCGCTCCCCAACCTCCAATCGAGGTGTCATCCGTCCGCCGAGAGTAGATGGACTTATGCATCCACGCACATGACGCTGCCACTCCACATCGCATGGCCGGCGAGTGCCCCGATCACACCAACACCAACGCTGATCCAATTGATCCACCATATTACTACTCCCAATTAGCTAATTATAAATAATTGTCTTAACATATTTGATGTGCAGCTTTTGTTCTCTTCAACTTATGTTTTTTTTAACACTGTGTATTTGTGTGTATAAACAATTCTATATGAATATTTGTTTTCGATGGATTTGAATATATATACATGTACTACCAAAGTGTCCGTGCATCACAGCGGAATCCAAAATAGACTAATACGTGTTCTAGATCATCAAACAAAAGAATCCTATTTTTATTGTATATCACTAAAAATATTGTAGGTTTGGTATATTCCTCTTATTTTTTGATGCCGCAGGGAAGGTTCGAGCCTGTTTGGAAGGTACTAAGGGGTTTTCTACGAATTGGGAGCAGACGAGCGGAGTTCTGTTTGCAATACCGTAACATACCTAGTATGGTTTAGATGCAAAACGAATGATCGTAGATGGGGGATGACATTCACCATGGAGATACCGATTATTAGGACCCTGATAAGTGTCACATGTGTGACACGAAGCAATTCTGCCTTGGCGTTTTTTGATGACAATTTAGTTACAAAAGGACGGCAAATTTAGTTATGAAGCATGACAACTTTCTGTTTAGATGATAAAGTTTTAAATTTTTTGGAGTTTTTTTAAGGGAAACTTTAGTGTAAAAAAGTTAGAGCGGTCTTACTTCGTGCCACACGTGTGACACTTATCATTTGAGGATTAAATTGTTATGATGGTTATAATTAGGGCCCGAGTTTTGGTGTCGCCCCGAACCCTCAAAATCTCTGCATGCACCCGATGGAGAGGCACAGAAACGACTGGTGGTTCACTTCACACGCGTGCATGTGCATGGCAAAGGATGCACGCGTCGGTTCAGAAAGGCGCGCGGTTGCCGTTCCACAACTCACGTTGCCCGCCTCGCTAAGGTAGGAGCAACTGCATTGCGTGCGGTGCCTGCCTAGTGCCTAGTCCTAGTCCGACGTGCGATGGAATCGCGGGCGCGATCTCATCTCGTCATCGGCCGTTGCCATTGCCGTTGCGTTGGCATCATCTCGCATGTGACTTGCCTCCGGTGCCTGGACCAGCTCCCTCGTCGTCAGCGTCACCACACGTCCACACCGCAACCGGACAACCCAGGGCATTAACATTTTGCAAAGCCGACAATTATACTCGTACACTACTACGCGCGTGCAGTCCGCCGGTTCCCACCGCTCTTGGGCAACGCTTGGCTAGGCTAGGCTTGAGCGGGATCTCGAACGAACTACCCTGCAACACAAGGTGAGGCAAAATGGAAAATTGCGCCTTACCAGCTCGTAGCGGCAGATCCCTGGCCGCCCATTGAGTGCTCAAGATTCATGCCTCGGAATAATGTAACGTATGAATCATTTTTCAGATGAAATATATGTTGAGTAAATAGGCAATTTTTTGGTTAATTTAATCCAGAAAATAATAAAAACATAACATTGACAGAATTAATGACGCACTGATTGCAATCTAAATAAGTACGTACTACACATATAGTAGAAACGTCTACACATAGCTAGTATGGCTAACACAGAAAGAAACAGGAGCGGGATAGACATGTTATACCCTCCAGTTGTCAGTTGGCCATAGCAGCAGCGGTGGCGGCAGCCTCCTCGGCCATCTTCTGGTCAGCGGCAGTCTTCTCGGCAGCGGCTCTGTCTGTGTCGGTGGACATGATGATGATGATGACGATGAAGACGACGCGAACTAGGACGATGTAGAGGAAGCAGACGAACGGCAGCAAGCAGTTTCATAGGAGACGCTCCCCAAAAATTTAATTGCCCCTCTTTCATACAGGATCCGATGAGGCACGGTTTCGGAGGCCTGCTCTCCCGGTGGCCGTGTACGCGACGGACGAGATAGGATCACAGGCGGCAGCAGTAGAAGAAGGAACGACAGTGGGCGTGGAGGCAGATGCAATCTGTTTCACGTGACGGGTAGGGCCACGATCCGACGTCTCAGATCGTGGCCCATCTGTCAAAAACTCCCTGTTTCTGACCGGCAAAAATAAGCGCATAGGTGTGAGCTCAGCTCGGCTCATACCCGCAACCCGCGGCGCGGCGCCACGCTTCGTGCCGAGGCGGGTGGCGGAGGAGAGCGCGCGGGAACCACTTTTTTTCTCAAACTCCAATAGCATGTGGAAGAAAATCTCTTCTAACGAGGTCCAACTCCCCTCAAACTAAAGATATGGAACTACACTTCCTACTACACATAGTGCCATATAACCCATATGGGCCCTTAAGGATTTTCTCGAATTGTTAGATGGGCCCTAGGCCCATCCTAATATTTCAACAATACACTACAATAAATTTGTGCTTGTCAGATGGGACCGTCAATTTTATGCTTTTAAGTCAGATGGTTGTTGCATGCATGCATTCCTATTCTCTCTCTTCTCTCTTCCAAACAAATGCACCCACTTATTTTACGTTTGCTAACTTAAATCATTCAACTCTTTTAAACCAATATTTTAATTTTAAAACATTTTATATATTTGAACTCATGTTGCAAAGACCTTTAAAACAAGACTGATTTTGGATACATTTTAAATGAGTCTAGAATTCATGAAACACATTTCACATATTTCAACCGCTTGAAATCTTCTAAAATAAAATATTGTCAAGCAGTTTCACAAGTGGACATTTTAGTTTCATGTTGTTTGCCATTTTTAGAACTTACATTTCACTTACCACAAGCGTGTTTCGGAAAATTCATATATATTTCAATTGCACATTTTTTAAAGAACATATTTCACTATTTTATAATAAGCAGTTTCACATTCCAAAATAATCGATTTAACAAGTTAGCA
Source organism: Triticum aestivum (assembly GCF_018294505.1). NCBI lineage: Eukaryota > Viridiplantae > Streptophyta > Magnoliopsida > Poales > Poaceae > Triticum > Triticum aestivum. The sequence continues at coordinate 277,534,960 of NC_057798.1, forward strand.
TTTCGGTTTCATATTATTTTTCACATTCAGAACCTACATTTCACTTTTCACTAGCTTGTTTCACAAAAAAACACATATATTTCAATTGCATTTTTTATAAGATGTTTCACTTTTTTGAAATAATCTGTTACACATTTCGAAAAAAAATCAGTTTCACAAGTTGACATTTTAGTTCATATTATTTTTCACTTTCAGAAACTACATTTCACTTTGAACTTGCTTGTTTCACAAAAATCAAATCTATTTCAATTTCACATTATTGAAAAAGCATATTTCACTCTTTTGAAGTAAATTGTTACACATTTGAAAGTTTTTAATTTCACAAGTTGAGATTTTAGTTTCACATTTTTTTTTCACTTTCAGAAGGTGCATTTCACTTTTCACTGGTTTGTTTTAAAAAAATACTTCTATTTCAATTGCACTAAAAATAACATATTTTACTATTTTAAAATAAAATGTTACACATTTTCAAATAATTAGTTTCACAAGTTGAGATTTCACTTTCATATTTGACCTAAATAGGTTTATGTGAAAATGTTGTTTTCGCATATTTCTAGTGAAATAGGTCTGTTTCAGATTTTTCCAGTGAAATGGATTTATTTCACATATGAAATATGAAACATCGAAAGTTCTTAATGCCAGGATTCCAAAATATAAAAAGTTTCAAAAACGAGTCTATAGTTTAAAAGATATGGTTGATTTAAATTGTCTAAGAGAAAATAAAGTCTATGAATTTGTTCTGCGGGTAAAGTGAAAGGAGAGACTTACATGCATACCTTCCCTGACAAAATATGTACTTTGGGCCCATTAAGCTGACACTGATTTAACCAAAAAGAATGATACAAGAAATATATTAGTGCTACACATCTAGATAGGCTGTACATTCTCATGAATCTCACCAAAAGTGGATAGTCTTAGATGTACCGGTAACCTCGCAAAATGACTTTGCGATGTGTGAGGTGATTCAGTGGAGTGTGTGTACGTGTGCAAAGTTCCAGACTGTTGAGGAAATCTCGGTACGATTGGTGATGCAATCGATCGGGTCCCTATTGTCCATTGAATTCCTGCTTTCCAAACTAGACAGCATCTTGCATGTCTTGAGGCGATTTAAAAAGGAACAAGACGACGACGGCGGTCAAGACTTTTGAGCATGCTCATGGTCCATGAGCCGATCTTGTCTGTCAAAATAGTAAAGGGCGGGAGATGAGTGTCTCATTGGCCAGACTTTTTCAGCTCACAAGATGGTAAGGGCATGTCCAATGGAAGCACTACCTACCTAATGCCTCACCATTGCCACGTAAAAAAGTAGCAGGGAAACCACGGTCCAAAAATCCACTGCCCAACGCAGCAATAGCCTCAGCCGGCCAACTTTTTACTACTCGTATTTCTCTCTCCTGCTATACCAGATCTCAACTCCACGCTTCCTTCAGCTTCCTCTCGTCTTTTTTTGCCTCGCTGCACTTTTGTCAGGCAGGAGCCGGCCTCCTCTGCAAGATCCCCCTCTAGCCTGCAAGCAGCACAAACAGCAATCGAGGACCACCCGAGCCGACGTGGAGAGCTGAGGCATCCGTCCAGCCTGTAGCGTTGGACATGCCCTAATGAGACCTGTCCTCTGCTGTCTTTGTCTCTTGCTGTGTTGTGTCCATGGCTGCATGCATGCATCCACGCAGAAGCAGACTGCATTTCTTTCTGTGGCGTCGTCCCATCTGCTGGACCTTCAATCAGTGATGCTTCATTGCACTCGCCGATACATAAATATAAGTAATCCCTGACTCCGCTGACACTCACATTGGCAGGTGAGTATACAAATGCTTGGGTTGCAGTGTGTACAGACGTCTTCAGATACCACCGAATACAGGTAGGTGTCCGGGTTGAATTCCTTGCTACATAGGACAATGCAAAAGACAGGCCCAGCGAAAAGTGCAGCCAATTTGCAACTATTTGTCTTACGCCAGGTTATTAAATCTGACTTTGCTTCATCAGAGTTACTACATCTTCGGTTGTGAATGCTGAAATGCTATCACACAGGTCAACTCAGTGTTCCGGCTGGAGTTTACTACTCCCTCCGTTCCTAAATATTTGTCTTTTTAAATATTTCAAATGTATTACCACATACGAATGTATATAAACATATTTTAGAGTGTAGATTCGCTCATTTTGCTCCGAATGTAGTTACTTGTTGAAATCTCTAGAAAGAGAAATATTTAGAAACGGAGGGAGTAGTACTACCAATGATCTGCAGTTTGCATTCAAAGGATGCAACATAGTGTATAGATAACAAACAACAAGGGAATGCCTAGAACTCATCTAGATGAGATATAATTTGGTCTCATTCACCTGGAAAATAAAAACAGATACAAAGGAGTACCAACCCATGTCAGCACTCACGTATCTCATAGCATCACATCTAATGGCTATAAAGGTGAATGAGACGTAACTAGAACTCAATTAGATGAGTTCTAGCAAAACTGAACAAACAAACAAAGACGTTCAAGGGCGAGGAGAAGATACGTGTGTGAAGGGTGGATCTATTGAATGGGAAAATTATGTTGTCAAGGCGAAGAAAATACTACATTTCCATTGTAATTTGTGCTAAATTTTGACCAAAGATTTAACTGATAAACTGTTAGTGCATGTCAACAAAAGTTATATATTGTTGGATTCGTATTTAAACATAGTTTTTAATGATATAATTTTTGGTGACATAGATAAACATTTCATTAGTTAAATTTATGGTCAAAATTTGACAGATTACAATGGGGACCAATAAATCAGGACGGAGGTAGTACATAAATTCAGTTTTTGTTTGACTTTGCCTCATCCGTAACATTATTTGCGCGATCTTAAACTGATGGCATTGGCATCAAGGGCATACCCAAATTGAGCTACCCGGATGCCCAGAACACCGGGTGTAAGTTGTTTTCTTTGTAAATTTCATACAAAATATAGTGTGTGACATCCATCTTTAGATGAAAAATATGAGTGGTCACATGCCCGCCTCTGATTGGCATCACCTAAGATCCAGCAGCTGATACAAGCGAAGAAGTCGCAACTAGGCAATCTGTTGTTTCTGTCCAAATCACGCAAAAATACTGGTTTCATAAAGTGCATCCATTTTGTTGAGTGCACACTTGATGTTCCTTTTTCATGTGACAAGGAATTGGATATACATCACGATTTGCACTTCTAGGAAGAAACCATGAGTCGTCCTTGTCAATTCGGCCGCGGAAGATTATCTGCGACCAAGTTTGCTCGGAAATCATAAGCTAGGATGTCAGCATGAATTGCTTGCTGCATCATTCATGCAGCAGCACCGTGTTTGCCATCTCTGCAGTCTGAATCTTTCAGAAAATGCCAAGCTTAATGTCGTTGTTCAGTCACCTTATCGATCAGCATGGCTTGCTTGTTGGACCAAGCAGCTTGCTAGACAAAGTGGCGATTTAAGCTATACGTTTTCAATCATTCACATTGCAGCATCTGAGAAACGTAATTCTTGTTGATTTTTCATGTAGTCAATTTTTCTGTCGAGATTTAAGTTTTTTTTTTGAGTCAATTACATGCTATAACTTGTCACAAAAAATTACTTTAGTGCCAAAACTTGTGGCATACATTGAATTGATACTGCAACTTGGTTTTGACATGCATATACGGTGCACGACACGTTTGTATACAGACATGGTGCTGACTAGGCGCGCCACATGGTGTGGGACCCTACTTTCAGCCATTGAACGAAAGAGGGAGGACGTTTGGCCTGTTATTTTGCCGGCTGGATTCGAACAAACGACCTGCTGCGTGAAGGGTCACATGTCTGACCAACGCACCTAGAAACATTTTCGGTCAAATCATATATACGTACTTTATATATCCTTCAGGCCTTTAAGTGGGCTGGAAACCTACGGCCCCTTTTGCACTGTCATTTAAAAAAAAATTATATGCAAATTATAATCATGTGTTATATATAATGTAAATTGAAAAATATTAACACTTTTATATCCTACATATTTTTTTATTAAAAGCATGAACATTTTAAATATATATTAGTGTTTACTTAAGTATATAGAAAACTACTCCCTCTGTCCCATAATGTAGTGTCAAAAAACGTCTTACGTTATGGGACGGAGGGAGTATATAATTACTTTGACAGTTTTTTATCTTGAAATTTATTACGTGCACAATTTTGAAACTTAGAATTTATGTCTATGGATAAATTTTGAAATAATACGTGAATAATTGTAAAATGTATTATTGTTATATATACATATATAATATTTGTAGCATAAGATTATAATTTACATGTATTTTATAAGTTTCTGAAAAGAAAATAAAGCTATTGGGTGGGGTGGTGACGCACACATGATGACTACATGTCACTGGATTAAATCTGATCCAACTATTTTTACAATACATAAATATATGTTTTTTAAAGCATGAACCCTTTTATAGACTACATGAGTATTTTTTTTAAACTGTCAACATTTTTGAACTTATATATGCATTTAATAAAAAATATATAATTTTTTAAAGCATGAACACTTTTATATACTACATTAATATTTTTCTAAACTGTGAACATTTTAAAACTTATGAAAGCATTTAATAAAATATATAGAAAATTATTAAAGCATGCACACTTTTATATACTACATTAATAGTTTCTAAAACTGTGAACCTTTTTAAACTTATGTAAGCATTTATTAAAATATATAAAAACAGAAAAAAAATTCTTAAAGCATGAGCACTTTTATATACTACTTTAATATTTTGTAAAACTATGAACACTTTTAAACTTATGTAAGCATTTATTAAATTATATAGAAGCATGAGCACTTTTATATACTACTTAATATGTTTTATGAAAAGAATATATATTTTTATTTATTAAACAAGATTATAATTTACATATAATTTATAAATTTTTTAAGAAAAAATACAGTGCAGAAGGGGCGTAGGTTCTCCGGCCCGCTTAATTCCTAAATGATATATAGTGTACGTATCGACATTGGACAGAAAACTCTTCATGGCTGTGTTGGTTAGGCACACGCCCCTCTGCTCTCCAGATCACGGGTTCTAATGCCCCGGACACAATTTTTGCACATTATTTATGGGGTTGCTGGCAGATGGAAGAAAAAAGTTCTGAGGGGTTTTCCATAAAAATAGCAGGCCACATGCCCATCTGTTTCGTTCAGTAGCTGACAGCGGGTCCTATGCCATGTGGCGCGCGTAATCAGCACATTGTCCATGTACAAACATGATTTGCATCGTATATGCACGCCAAAACCAAGTTACAGCACCAGTTCAATGTATGCCGCAAGTTTTGACACCAAAGTGATTTTTCGTGCCAAATTTTAGCATCAGTGGTATAATTGACTCTCTTTTTTCGAACTGGCTGTGAGGATTCAAGTCGTCTTACTTGCTTTGACCTTTTGGGCCTTCTTCCAAGAATCTTGAGATGGACGCACCAATCACTTGAGACCTAGGGTTTGGCGCCGCCATGGGCGATTCTTCGATCCCGGTCTAATCTGATCGGGCCTTAGCCAAATCTACGTGATCATGTCGTCCTCCGAGTCCTGGAGGTAGGGATGGCAATGGGTACCCATTACCCGCGTACCTTGCGGGTAAAAACTCTATTAGGGTAAAGGTATGGGATAAAAATTTACCCATTGATACTTAAATGGGAAAAATATCATATCCGTCGGGTAGAAAGGGTACGGGTATGTGATCGTATAACCCATGCCCGCGTATCCATGTACCCATCTAAAATGTTGACAAATGGGTTTCCGTTAATATCCTAATGTATTAATTTTCCCCTCCTAATCATGCTAGGTAAAAACTCTGATGTGTAATCAAATTATCTCTATGATTTTGTGAACTTAAAGTGTATGCCTATGTGTTTTTATTTATGATTATGTGTTGTTTTTTAACATTTTTATGTGTCACTTTATAGGCAAGTATTTTTGTTTATGAGAGTGTGTTGTTGTACATTGTTGTTTAAACTTTGTCACTATTAATAATTTATGATTAAATATTGCTTTTTACAACTATTTTCTACTCAATTGATGTGTTGTAAATGCGGGTATTTTTATCCGCGGGTACCCATATACCCTGTCGGGTGATGGGTATGGGAAAAAATTGTACCCTTGCCGGGTATGGGTATGGGTGATGGGTAAGGGTGTGGGTAGTTCCACCCGTACCCATACCTTGTGGGTGCCATCCCTACCTGGAGGGAGTATAAGTTGTCTAAGATTGGATCTGTGAGGCAGGAGGACTCATGCACGGTCGTGCGCCGCAAGGAAAAAGGCGGTGGACCGGTCCTTAAAAACAGTTCCCGTCGTCGGGGGAAGCGAACCAGAGCGTCTCCTTTGTCAATCCGCTCTTCGATTCGGCTGATTCCTCTGGGTGTCCAGCACTGCATCGATCGATGGCGTCCACAGGGGATGGGGGCGATCAAGGGGGGCGATGAGATCCCTACCCGCCCGAAGTCGCCCAGCGGCGGCGCGGTCATGCAAGTGCAGACACGTATGAACCAGCTCCTAGTGGCACTTGAGGAGTTCGACAATTCTAGCAATTGGGATGAGAGGGACAGCTCTGGACTGGACAGGCCAGCGGTCAGGGTGGATGGAGAAGTGGATTTGGATGATGATGTGGTAGTGGAGGAGGAACCGGTGGTGGAGCCGAGGGCGGCGCCGCCGCGGTGGAGGCTGCTGGGGCGCTACGTCAACCAAGGGCGCCCCAACGTGGATGACATGACTGATCACTTTAGCGACGTCTGGAAAATATGATCAGGTCTGAATATTGCAAGGATCAAGAACAACTGGTATTCAGTAACTTTTTTCTCCGAAGGGGACTATAACTTTGTTGCTCGTGATGGTCCTTGGATCTACAAGGGGAACACGCTCTTGGTCGGCCAGTTCAAGGGTGGGGATCAACCATCTGAAGCGGAACTCAATGAGGTGGCGGCACCAAGTACGCATCTACAATGTTGCTTGGGACAAGAAAATTGTGGACTATGGGAAATTCCTTGGTGGTCTTCCTGGCAAGGTTATGGAAGTTGATGCTGAGGTTGATGCTAGCAGGGTTCGTGAGTTTCTGCGCGTCCGAGTTGAGTTACCCTTAAGTTGTAGGCTACAAACTAAAATCATCATTGGGCGTGAACCTGCAAAGCAAATTGTGTACCCGCTGAGATATGAAAGAGTGCCCCACTACTGCTTCTGGTGTGGCTTCATTGGCCATGATGATTATCAGTGTGAGAAAAATAGGCTTGGGGTTCCTTCCAGGGCATATGATGAAGGCTTGAGATGCTCTCCATATAGGAAATATGAGAATAAGTCTGCTTGTTGCTCCTGGTGCCCAGCTGGCTGCGCGGCGAGGCCTCAACTTTTGCAGCAACGCTCCGTCCGAGGTGCTGGGAAGACCCAGAGACAGCCGACGCAACAGACACAATCAGACACAACCTGCTGCTAGGGACATACCAGACCTTGTGGATGCTAGGGATGGATTTGAAGACAGGGAGCGAGATGGCACCCCGGAGGTTGATGCTGAGCTATATTCAAGAGTGCTGGCAATGCGCATGAACCTCTCACAACAACCTCTAGAGATGAGCTACAGAAGAGACGCACAGGCTACATCCGAGCCCCCTGGTTTTGTCTTTTTGGAGGCAGGGTGGAGGCACCCATACCGTATGCAGTCAGATCACCGGCATCTACAACAAGTTACAGTGAGAATCTGGATAGTAGGGAGATGATCCCGGCCTTGCGTAATATGAGCGATAACTCGTGGGTTTTTTTCAGACTCTGACCATCAGATGCAAGAGTAGGATTCGGTGTTGTTGAAGAGGCTCTATCGAAACATAGAGAATATGAGGAGTAGCAATGGGTCTGAGGGGGCGCTGATTCTACATAACAAGGAGATGGAAGGTAACTCTATAAAGAAGGGGAAGAAGGACTACACTGAGGAGGACCAGATGGAGGAGGACGAGAGAGGAACCATGGATGGCGTGGTCGATATGGAGGCGACCGGTCTTGGGGCCACCGGTAAACTAACGGGGTAGGTGGCGCCGCCCCGTCAGGAGCAATGAATTGGATAAGTTGGAACTGTTGAGGGGCGGGGAATCCCGTGACAGTTCGAGATCTCGCGTCACTGGTTAGGACGCATTCCTCGAGGCTTGTTTTCCTTTGTGAGACTAGGCAAAGTAAAGAAAAAATGTATCGCCTTAGGAACAGATTAGGTCTTTCCGGTTTTGAAGCAATCAGTTGTAATGGTCGTAGTGGTGGTTTAGCGCTTTTTTGGCATGAGTCTATGTACGTCGATGTTCAGGAAGCCAATGAAAGATTGATTGATGTGTACCTCTGTGTCTCGGCTGATGCACCACTTTGGCGGGCTACATTTGTGTACGAAGAACCACGTATGGAGAACCAACACCTTACGTGGAACAAACTCAGGAATCTGCATGCACAAAGCTCGCTACCATAGATTCTTATTGGCGACTTTAATGAAGCAATGTGGGACTTCGAGCACCAATCAGAGACCCCAAGATCGCCAGGCCAGATGCTTAATTTCCGTGACTCCCTAGAGGCTTGTGAACTGACTGATCTTGGTTTTACAGGTCACCCCTTCACATATGATAATAGAAGAAGCGGAAGGGCAAATGTCCAGGTGAGGCTTGACAGAGCCGTGCCTTCGAATGACTGGAGGGACATGTTCATGCATGCGTTGGTGACACACTTAGTCTCGCCGGCGTCGGAGCACTGCCCTCTACTACTCAAATGCTCTTTGGAGGAGGACCGGCGGCCCAAGAGTGTCTGACGATATGAGCTAATGTGGGAGAGGTCGTCGGCGATGGAATCCATCATTGTGAACTCATGGACGAGCCGAGGTACGAATCAGAATCCTGGTGATGTTAGAGAGGCCCTGGCTAAGGTAATGGATGACTTGCATATTTGGAGCAATTGAAACTTTGGTAATGTAAGAGAGAGCTTGAAAAGTCTCAGTCTCGGTTGGAAGAACTTACTAACATGAATGCAGATCGACAGGAGATACGAGCGGAGATGGATAAAATGAATGAATTACTATACAAGGAAGAGATGATATGGCTACAACGCTCGAGGATCCAGTGGCTCAATGAAGGGGATCGGAACACCAAGATGTTCCACCGCAAAGCGGTTTGGCGAGGCCGGAAAAATAGAATAAAAGGATTGACAGATGACCAAGGGGTGCTGCACACCGATCAGAGTACCATGTTAAATCTTGTAAATGATTATTTTCAAAACCTGTTTTTCGCTAACCACCTGCTTGATCCGGGAGATGTACTACAGTTTGTTGAGCCAAAGGTCACTACGGCAATGAATGAGGACTTGTGTAAGGAGTTCACTGATGATGAAATATCCAATGCTATGTTCCAAATAGGTCCCTTGAAAGTGCCGGGACCAGACGGGTTCCCGGCGAGGTTCTTCCAGCGACATTGGTTTGTGATGAAGGATGAGATTATTGCTGTAGTGAAACTTTTCTTTGCCACCAGGGTGATGCCGGAAGGGGTAAACACCACCACCATTGTGTTAATTCCAAAGGTTGACTCTCCAACTAGGCTCTCTGATTTTCGGCCAATTAGCCCGTGTAAGGTCATTTATAAGGCCATTGCCAAGTGTTTAGTGAACAAGTTGTGCCCCATCCTAGACGAGATCGTCTCCCCGGTACAGAGCGCTTTTGTGCCGGGGCGTTTGATCACGGACAACACACTAATTGCATTTGAATGCTTCCATGCAATAAAACAGGAGAAGGACCCTGAACAGAGCTTTTGTGCGTATAAGTTGGACTTGTCGAAGGCTTATGACAGAGTGGATTGGGTATTTCTGGAGCGGATGATGCAACAGTTGGGCTTCTCTTGCTGATGGGTGAACTGGACAATGACGTGTGTCACCTCGGTGAGATATAATGTTAGATTAAATGGAGCCCTCTCAGATCCGTTCGCACCGGCCTATGGGCTATGGCAGGGAGACCCTATTTCACCCTTTTTGTTTCTTTTTGTGGCTGATGGTTTGGATGCCATCTTAAGACAGGAAATTCAAGGACAAATGATCACACCTATGCGAGTATGCCCTCAAGCACCAAGAATTTCGCATCTCTTGTTCGCGGACGACAAGCTACTATTTTTCCAGGCTAATGCTACAGAAGCTAACCACGCCAGGGCGCATTGGAGAGGTATGCTACAGCAACCGGGCAAATTATTAACCCAAATAAATGCTCCATTATGTTTGGGCCAAGGTGGCCGGAGGCGAAAAAACAGGAGGTTATGCACACGCTGGAGGTGGTGAATACAAGTTTTGAAGAAAAATACCTGGGTTTTCCTACCCCTAGTGGTCGGTTGTCTAAAGGGAAACTAAAAAATGTGCAACAACAGCTTACCAAGAGAATTATTCAGTGGGGGGAGCTCATGTCGCAGGAAGGAAGGGAGGTCCCCATTAAGGCTGAAGCGCATGCCTTACCGACATTTCTTATGAGCATTTTCAAGTTCCCCAGGAGCACATGTGATGACCTTGCACATATGATTCGCAGCTACTGGTGGGGAGCATACAAAGGTAAGAGGAAAACACTGGAGGGCTTGGGATCACTTACTGCGGCCCAAATCTGCTGGGGGCATGGGATTCAAGGACTTCAGACTATTCAATCAAGCGATGTTGGCTAGGCAAGCTTGGAGGTTGCTGGTAAACACGGACAGCTTGTGTGCCAGGGTCTTGAAAGCACGCTATTACCCTAATGGCAAACTAGAGGACACAGTCTTCTCCACTAACGCCTCGCAAACATGGCAGTCAATAGTGCATGGCTTGGATCTACTGAAGAAGGGCTTGGTCTGGCGCATTGGTAATGGGCGATCAGTTCGCATTTGGAGAGACTCATGGATCCCCCACCCCATTGGACGTTCTCCAATCACTCAACAAGGGCACTGCAGGTTGAGGAGGGTGAGCAAGTTGCTGGATGGCATTGGTGCTTGGCGAGTTGAATTGCTCCAGCAGGTGTTTTGGCCTATTGACGTACAACAAATTTTGAAGATCAAGGCATCTCCAAGGTTGGGTGATGATTTTATTGCGCGAGGTGCTGAACGCACCGGTATCTTCACCGTGCGTAGCGCATATCGGCTGGTGCTCGAGGACAAGTGCGTCCCTCTTTAGTCGCGCCGAGCAGGGCACCGGACGGCCGACGTGCCGTCTGGGCATTTTTATGGAGGTGCCCTGCTCCTCCAAAGGTGCGTGTCTTTGGTTGGTGGGTGGCTACAAATGCACTTGCAACTTGGGCTAACAAATTTGTCTTCATATGGAGGTATCTGATATATGTCCACTATGTGGTCTTGAGCGAGAGGACACATCATGTGTTTTGCAGGTGCCCACGGGCCGTGGATCTATGGCGTACCATGGCGGTGGTCTGGAGAATTCCCGAAGTCACATCCACGCGGAACACGGGGTCGGAGTGGTTCCTGAATCTCTTGGCGGAGTGTGATGATGGCGACCGTTGCAGAGTCATCATGGTGATGTGGAGGTGCTGGTTCATACATAATGAGATCCAACATGACAAGAAACCACCGCCTATGGAGGTTTCTCGACACTTCCTACAGAGCTATGTCTCCTCGCTGTTAGGTATACAACAATACCCAACAGGAGACTGGGACAAGGGGAAGATGGTTCTGCGGCATGAAGGGGCGGAGCAACCATCTTCACATGTGTCCACAGGACCAAAGCTTACTCGGAAGTGGAACCCACCGCCGCATGAGTGGGCCAAGCTGAACGTCGACGGGTCCTTCGCCCATGAGGATGGTACTGCGGGCACCGGCATGGTTATGCGCGGTCATGACGGCGTCATCATCTTTTCTGCATGCCGAGCCCTGCGTTCGTGTCCTAACCCACTACATGCCGAGCTGGAAGGATGCCGGGAAGGACTCACACTGGCCTTATAGGACTGCGCTACCGACCGCCCTCGAATGCGATTGCTTGCATGCAATATCATTGATCAAGGCGGCGGGACAAGACTGCTCCGAACATGCAATGGTGGTTTCAGAGGTTAAACTTCTTTTGGGTAGTAGGGAGTCTAGTGTTGCTCATATCTCCAGAGAGCAAAATAATGTAAGCCATGTTTTAGAAAACTTTGATAGAACGGAGGACCCTACGGTGGTCTGGCTCCGCTCTGGCCCGGCTAACATCCCTAGCATGTGCAGGGAGGAACTTCTATGCTCTTGAGTAATACAACCCTTTTACACAAAAAAAGAGATGGACGCACCAAACTCTGCTAATAATATCCCCTAAAAACAACTCTGCTAATAATAATTCTACTGTCCGGCAATGTGCAGTCGCTGTTATACCAGCTAAGCGTGGACACATGCACACGCGCGCTTCTCATGAGCGGTGGCCATAAGAAAAGGACACATGGAGTAATGGACACTTCTTACATGCCCATGAGCGTGCAGGACCCACAGTGGATGCGTGAGGGCTTGTCTCACACACACATCGAAGATAACAGTAGAATGGTAGATCTCTGTGGACCCTCGCCACACAAGGCTTGAGTAAACCGTGGTTGGTTTGGGCGGCCACCTGATGGAATGCTTAGTGCATCTCTAACGCGGATCACCTCACGTCGGACAGCAGTGAGTGAAAGGAGACCACCTGATGGAATGCTTAGTGCATCTCTAACGGCCAAGCTTCAAATGGGAGGACTCCTTGGGAGTTTGACACGTCGGACTCCGACACCCTGAACCAATCAAAAATCGAGTCATCCCCGGGTTTTTTTACGACCCCCCACTTTTCCTGCGCCAAACCCCGCCCTCTCTGCCCTGATCGTCGCTGCACCTGCTTGTTTCGAACTATTCCACTGTCTATCGTTGCCGCCATGGATCTGTTTAATATATTGTGTGCGTGTATATTGTGTCTTGGGCCCACCTCCTAGTTATCCTGTATAGTTAAGGTTATGGTCTCATCTTGTACATCATATATACGTGTCTGATGCACCGATCAATGTAATTGTGTTGCACGGACTATTCTAGTCTTCTACATGGTATTTATCGCAGGTCGTTCCTAGACCTAGCCGCCGACACGCCTCCATCGCACCGCTGCCGCCGCTTCCTCCCCTCGCCGCCGCCACCCACTGCCGCCGCCGCCGCCGGTCCTTCCGGTCGCCGCCGCCGCTGCCGATCGCCGCCGCACTCCTACCCGACGCCGTTGACACCCGCCGCCGCGGCGGCTTCCCCTCTAGCCGCCACCGCCGGTCGCCGCCGCACCTCTCGTTTCCGCACCTCTCCCACCCACCCCACCCCGCACCACACCCTCCTACCCGCGCCACCTCTCCAACCCGCGCCGACCCCAAACCCTAGCCGCCCCACCCGCGCCGTGTCTCCCCACTCCCTCCTCGCCGCGCCATGAGTTCCTCCTCCTCCACCGTCTCCAACCCCTTCGTCGGTCCCGATGTCACCCTCGTCCGTGATCTGAACATCCACGAGCGTGTCCAGTGGTGCTTGATCAATCCACCGCGTCCTACTTCGCTTGGAAGCGGTACTTCTCCTTGGTGTTTCGCGAGTACCTGCTCCACGACCACTTCGATGGCACCGTGGACTCGAGCCTCATGATTCACGACGAGGAGTGGATGAACCTCATCACCACCATCATCCGCTGGTTCTACCTCACCATCTCCAAGGACCTTTTCCACACGGTGGTGGATGATGACGACGACGCCTACACTGTATGGACCAAGCTCAACGGCCTCTTCACCGACAGCAAACTGCAGCACAAGGTCCTCCTTTACGGCAAGTTTTATGGGTGCCAGCAGCTTGACTCGTCCATCGACGATTTTTGCATGCGCCTAAAAAATCTTGCCGATGAGCTCCATGATCTCGGCAAGACGGTCGGCGACGAGCTCCTCATCACCACCCTCACCGTCGGTCTCAACGAGGATTTGGGAACGCCGCCTCCAACCTTACCCTCATCCCGGAGCTCTCCTTTGTCAAGGTGGTGGCATACCTCAAGTTGGAGGAGCGAGGATGAAGATGGCCTGGACTCGGGCGACCCACACCGCCCTCGTTGTCGGTACCCGCTGGGGCTCGGCGGCGCTGCCGCCGCGTCTCGCACCGGCCCTCCCGCCCGCGCCGGCCTTCCCCCAGGCGTCGGCCGCCCCCTTCCCGCCACCCCCGCCGGCTGCTAAGGGGGGTCACCGTGGTGGCCGCAAGCAGCAGGGCGTCGGGGCTCAGGGAGGAGCAACCCGCCCCCAGCAGCAGTATCAGCCGGCCCCGTGGTAAGCCGGCCAGAACCCTTGGACCCGCGTTGTGCATGCCTACTCCATGCCGGTTCCCCGTGCCCCTGCCTCGGGTATCCTTGGCGCGTGTCCTCCCTCTCATCAGGTGTTTTACGCCGCGCCGCAGCCCTACGCGACGCCCTATGTGCCCCTCTCCTACGGACAACCACCACAGCTAGGAGGGCTGCCGCTGCTACCCCTAACGGCGCCGCCTCAGCAGCCTGCCCTCCCACCCGCGCCGTGGGACCCGACTCTCCTGACGGCCCTGCACTCCGCTCCCTCTCCGTCCACCTACACCGGCGACGGCGACTGGTATATGAACACTAGAGCTACCGTGCGTATGGCTGCTCATCCCAGCAACCTCCATACCTCCTATCCCGTCCACACCTCCGCTCGCATCACCGTCGGTGACAGTTCCTCCCTTCCCATTACTCATATAGGACATGCATCTTTTCCTTCCACATCTACTCTGTCATTATCTAACATCTTAGTCTCTCCTGATCTTATTAAAAATCTTGTCTTTGTTCGTTCTTTTACACGTGAAAATCATGTTACCATTGAGTTTGACGAGTGTGCTTTTTATGTTAAGGACGCTCACACCCAAATGGTACTCCACCGATGTGACAGCCCCGGCGAGCTCTACGCGGTCCACTCCACCGCCTCCACCACCTCTGCCGCCCCTGTCGCCCTCGCCACCGGTGTGGATCTCTGGCACGCTCGCTTGGGTCATCCCAACGCCGCCACCCTTTGTCATATACTTCGGAGTTTTTCTTTCACGTGTAATAAGATTTATGATCACTCTTGTCATGCATGTTGCCTCGGCAAACATGCTTGTCTTCCTTTTAGGGTGTCTACTCATGTTGCATTGTACCCGTTTGAGCTAATTCATAGTGATGTTTGGACCTCTCCAGTTGCAAGTAATACGGGCTATCTTTATTAACTTGTCATTCTTGATGATTTTTCGCACTATGTGTGGACCTTCCCGTTGCGGCGTAAGTCCGATGTTATCTCCACTCACGCCGCATTTTACTCCTATGTTCTCACGCAGTTTGGTCATCCTGTCCCTGCGTTTCAAACGGATAACGGGAAGGAGTTTGACAATTTGGATATTCGTACTTGTCGGCGTTCTGGGAACGGGGGTCCCCAGACTTGCCTGCCTGCGGCCTGCAGCATGGCTCAACCAGTGGCCCAGTATGGCCCGTCTTCATCAACCCAAGCTCAAGACCCTCGCGAGGGGCCGAGCCTCGCAGGGCGGACGACACAAGGCCTCCTCAGGGGCAGCCTCACCAGGCAGGCTCGTGGGGAGGCGGAGAGATCAAGGCGAGGGGTACCTCGCGAGGTGCTCATGACGCAAGCCATGATGATCAAGACCAGGTGGGCGCCAGCCTGCGCAGTGTCCTTGTTTCCTCTTTGGTGCAAAGGGGGCAAGCGCATGTGTGGAGTACCGAGGCATCAAGCAAAGGTTTCAATATTCGTACAACAATACCAAGACCAGCGGGACAGCAGGACGGAGGTCACCGAGGAGCCCAAGACGGCGTCATCGCCAGTGCCTTTGGCAGTCGAAGACCACCTTTAGTCAGGATAGCTTGTACTAGCTGTCCCCTTACAAAATGGCTGTTGTTGGCTCCCTTCCCGCTCAATAGTTGGGAAGAGAACATGGCCTCTATAAATAGAGCTAGCCACCACAATAGGAGGGGATCGACTCCTTCCTAAGTAGAGGATGTTCTTCGTTTGTACTGTTCATCATCAGCCCAAGAGGCAATCCACCACACCACACACTGAATTAGGGTATTACACCACAACGGTGTCTCGAACCAGTATAAACCTCGTGTCTCTTTTGTTATTCATCATGCTAGCTTAGATTCGCGGCGAGGCTATGGGCGTGTTTTGGTAGGGAGAAGATCTTCGTGCGCCCCAGAGTTCGAACCTTAAGGGTTTTGTCGGAACCCGATATCTGACATTTGGCGCGCCAGGTAGGGGTGCGCCGAAATCTTTTCTCCAGTGATCTGCGTCCCATCGTTTCATCGCATCCATGGCAGATGCTCGCCAAGCTCGCGTCGAGCGCCGGGCTGCTCTCGCCGCCCGCGTCACCCAAACGGCTCCCATCGGCGGGCCTCCTCGTCGTTCTACGTCGCCTGCTGCCAGCGCCGCCACCGGCCCGGCGGGGAACGAGCAGCAAGCATCTTCGCTGCACCCCTCGGTGCGGCAGGAAGGCCGTACCGCCACTCCATCACTGACCCCAGCTGGTTCGTCGTCTCATGCTGCTTGCACTCCCATGGATGCGCAAGCCACATTGCTCCTGGCACGTGAGCTCCTGCACTAACGCCCCGTCGATGACCTCTACGAGGAGTGGCTCGCTCGCATCACCAAGCTCGTCAGTGTCGCAGGAGGCTCTCCTGCGCCATCTCTCTCGCTGCCTCGCCCTCCGTCATGCATGGGCAACGCGGCTTAGGGAGTGACTCCGCCACGTCCTCCCCAAGAAGGCGCTCTGGCTACAAGGCGCGCGGCCCCCGGTCGTGACCCACCGCGTCCGGCGCCCGCACGGCAAGAAAGAAGCTGCCAAGAAATTCCTTGGCCTCAAGGAGGTGCTCACGTGCTCCCTGCACCAGCACGACAAGACCGCAACCCTACACTAACACGCCAAGACCCCACGCTGCCCCTGGCGGCGGTGCACGGGAACCATCAAGAGCAAGCCCCACCTCTGCAAAAGGCTCCGGTGGCCACTGCAGGCTGCTGTGCCTTCACCCTCGAGCTGCGTAGCGTCGCCTGGCCAGGCAAGTTCAAGCCGGACCTGCCTCCTCGCTACGACGCCACCGCTAACCCCGCAGAGTTCCTACAGCTCTACGAGCTAGGCATCGAGGCGGCCAACGGAGATGAAAAGGTCATGGCGAACTAGTTTCCCATGGCGCTCAAGGATGGTGCCCGCACCTGGCTCCTGAACCTGCCTCCCGGCTCGATCTCCTCTTGGGACGAGATGCGCAGCCGTTTCATCGCCAACGTCCAGGGCACTTGCGACCGCCCTCCGGCTGCGGGTGACCTGTGCCGCATCAAGCAGCAACCTGGAGAGACCCTGCAAAAGTACATCCAGCGTTTCAATAGCGCTCGCCTCAAGATCGCCAAGGTGACGGACGAGGCCATCATCTCAGCATTTTCTGTTGGCGTTCGTGACGTCAAGATGAAGGAGGAGCTCACCATCCACGAGGACCTGTGCACATCTCTAGAGCTGTTCAACCTGGTGACCAAGTGTGCAAGAGCTAAGGAGGGATGCCTCTCCCTCCTCGAGCTTCCAGCTGCTGACCCAGAAGAGAAGAAAGCCAAGGCCAAGGACGTGAAGCGCAAAGGAGAAGCCGTGCTTGCAGCAGAGCCAGACACGAAGCACGGCAGGGACCAGCCGAAGTTGTCCAAGGGTAGCTGATTCTGCGCCTACCACAACCTCTACACGCACAACACCAACGAATGCCAGGAGCTCAGGGCCGTTTAAGAAGGGTGCATCGGTCGACGCCCCGAGCGCAATGACCGGGGCTACTGCCGAGGAGGAGGAAGAGGCGGAGGACGATGGGACAACCGAGGCCCTCGCAAGGAGTGGCATGGCCGACCTCGCGAGGATCACTGGCAGGACCAGCCTCGTGAGGGAGCCTTGAGGGATCAGCCTCGTGAGGATCGCCCGCAGGGCCACGCAGGCCTTCCTCCTCTGCCGCCACCGCCAAGAAGGAATGATAACCACCACCAGGACGAGGGGCTGGGGGCTTCCAGGAGCCACGTGCTATCGCTTGAATCTTGGGCGAAGCCCAGGCCCCAGCCTCTCAACGCATCTTCGAGCAGTTTGAATCTTGAGGTGAATGCAGTCCTCCCCAAGCTCGAGGCCACGCGTCCTCTCAGGTGGTCCAAGTGTGCCATCACTTTCAGCTCAGCAGATCAACTCAAGTGTGCGGCTACCACTGGCGTCCTCCCAATGCTTTGTTCCCCAGTCATCAGCAATGTGCAAGTTACCAGGACCCTCATCGATGGCGGCGCAGGGCTCAATGTTCTGTCCGTAGAGATGTTCAACAACCTTCAAGTGCCATATGATCAACTTCAGCCTACCAAGCCCTTCTCAGGAGTTACTGACGGCTCCACCACCCCGATAGGGCAGGTCCGCCTCCCTGTCACTTTCGGACAGCGCAACAACTACCACACCGAGCTCATCAACTTCGACATCGCCCACATTCGCCTGCCATACAATGCCATCCTCGGGTATCCAGCCCTGGCCAAGTTCATGGCAGTGACCCACCATGGCTACAATGTCCTCAAGATGCCAGGAAGTGGCGGAATCATCACGGTCCCCCGCGAAGAGAAAGATGTGGTGTGCTCCCTCGAGCGCGCCTTCCAAGCAACATCAATCGAGGACCTAGACAGCAAGGGCGAGAACCCTCCTGAGGCAGTTCCCAAGAAGAAGAAGGCATCACCTAGCTCAAGGCCTCGGGAGGTTGGCATCTCAGGAGGAGTCGTGTCAGGATCTGCGGTCGTGCAAGGGGCGCCTCCTTCCATCTATCGGCGTCCTGGGAACAGGGGTCCCCAGACTTGCCTGCCTGCGGCCTGCGGCGTGGCTCAAGCGAAGGCCCAGTGCAGCCCAGCTTCATCAGCTCAAGCTCAAGACCCTCGCGAGGGGCCAAGCCTCGCGGGGTGGACGACAGGAAGCTTCCTCAGGAGTAGCCTCATCAGGCAGGCTCGCGAGGAGGCGGAGAGATCAAGGCAGGGCACCTCGCGAGGAGCCCGTGACGCAAGCCATGACGATCGAGACCAGGCGGGCGCCGGCCTATGCAGTGTCCTTGTTTCCCCTTTGGTGCAAAGGGGGCAAGCACAGGCCAAGGCATCAGGCAAAGGTTACCATTTCGGTGCAACAAGACCAAGACCAGCAGAGCGGCAGGATGGAAGTCATCGTGGAGCCCAGGAAGGCGTCACCGCCAGAGTCTTTGGCAGTCGAAGACCAACTTTAGCCAGGATAAGTGTACTAGATGTTCCCCTTCAAAATGGCCAATTGTTGGCACCCTTCCCGCTCAATATTTGGGAAGAGGCTCAGGGCCTCCCTCTATAAATAGGACTAGCCACCACAATAGAAGTAGACCGGGATCCAGATTGCGCATAGACTAGAGAGAGAGAGGCGACTGAACTCACCCAAGCAGTTCGTCGCACCAACTCAAGAACAGCCCCTCATGAGGCTGCTCTCCCTTTGTATTGTTCATCATCAGCCGCTGAGGCAATCCACCACACCACACACTTGAGTAGGGTATTACACCACAATGGTGGCCTGAACCAGTATAAACCTCGTGTCCCTTGTGTGTTCTTCTTTCTAGCCTAGATTCCTTGTGAGGCCTCGAGACGTGAGTTGGTTGGGGAAGATCTTCACGCGCACCCCAGAGTTCGAACCTCAAGGGTCTGCTGGAACCCTAAATCCGACATTTGGCGCGCCAGGTAGGGGTGCGCCGGAATCCTTCTTTCGCCGCCTCACGTTCCATCGCCTCGCCGTTCTGATGTGAAGCGACCCGACTGCCAACGGCGACCGCTAGGCGGCGTGGCCCGCCCACGCCGTGCCGCCGGCCCAGGGCGACCTCAACCTTGCACCTCAGGCAGCACGCTTCGCAGGGCACTGCGGGGCGCGGGCGATGCGGCCAAACGCCGTCTGCCCTCACACCGCAGTAGGTGCGGTCCGCAGCAAGAGCCTCAAGCCACGCCGTGGCCACAGCGCCGCACACCCGATGAGAGCAGGCGAACTCCAGGGCCGTGCTCACGGTGGCCCGAGAGCTGGTACGGTGCCGGCTGCTGGAGGGCGGCCGCTGTCGTGGTTCTAAGTCTGACAGTAGAATAGTGGGGTAGGATTGGAGAGGCAAGATCCTAGCTATGGAGTAGTTGTATACGCAAGATGTTTACGAGTTCAGGCCCTTCTCGGAGGAAGTAACAGCCCTACGTCTCGGAGCCTGGAGGCAGTCGACTGGATTATGTGCGTATGAGTTACAGGGGTGCGAACCCTTTACACTGAGGAGGGGGGTGGCTTATATAGAGTTCGCCAGACCCCTCCAGCCCTCGGTTATGCAGGGTTTAAAGTAATTAAGATCGGGGGTTACTGGTAACTCCCCACATAAAGTGCTATGATGACCATAAAAGCTACTTAATGACCGACCATTTGTATGCAGACTGACTTTAGATCTCCTGGCGGTCGAGTGGTTTGCTTCATGGACGAGTGTCTTCAAGTCCGTCGAGTGGAATCTTTCCAGGTCGACTGACAAGTGGTTTCTTCTAGACATGTCCTTGGGGAGGGTATCTTGGACAGGTCCATGACCCTAACCTAGGTACATGGCTTCATCATTAGCCCCCGAATGGACCGAGGTTTGAGTGGGGAAGGAGTTGAGAACTCTTCCGACCCATTTTTCGTGCTATGAGTATGTCTTGTTCGGGATCAATGAACTTAGGTGACGGCACCAACTTCTTTTTCAATCACCTTGATCCATTCTTTGTATCTGTCAAGTGAATTTTCTGTACTTGGAGACCTCCGAATCGGTAGAGCGGAAGAAATCTCCCGTCTGACAAGTTGCTCTGCAGTTCATGGATTTAGCAGGATCCGAATTTCGGGAAGCGCACGAGGCGGAGGAGGCCGCGGTACTCGGATGGGATAAGGCAGGAACTCCTCGATTTCTCGCCACCTTTTTCGCCATGTATCGTGCGCGCGACTATTGCGGGATTTGACAGGATTGTCCGGGCCTACAAGTCAGTCACTCGGAAGTAACTCCATATAAGGCGCCGGACGGGGTTTTTTGAACAGTGCGCCCTCGTTTCCCTCTCCCTCTTCCTCAGACTCATCTGCCGCGTTCGCCTCCATCCCAGCACTACTGCTCCGTGCGCGCTTCGCCAGCGACGATGGTGAAGGAGAAGACGGCGGCTTTGGAGCGGGCGAAGAAGGCGACGGCGAAGGCGAAGGGAAGGGCGACCAGTCGGGGCGGATCCTCGTCAAGGGCCGGCCTGCCACAGGGCTGGATCCAGGGCAACTAGATCCGCTCGACGATCCGTCAGAAGGATCTTGACGACCTGGCCAATGAGGGGATGATCCCTCATGGATCAGCACGGCTCCCGGGGAAGGAGTCGGAGCCGCAGCCTCAGGAGGGTGAGTATGTACTCTTGGCCACCCACGTTGACCGCGGGTTTTCTTTGCCTCCTCACCCTTTCTTTTGGGGATTTCTGAACTTCTTTGGGGCACAACTCCACCACTTCACACCCAACTCCATCGTGTATCTCGCTGCTTTCGTCTCCTTGTGTGAGAATTTCTTAGGTTGTCGGCCTCATTGGGGCCTTTTTAAACACATTTTCACCTGTCGCTCCCAGACGGTGAAAAAGGCCAACCCGAGTGATGAGAAAACCCAAGTGATTCAGATGTGTGGGGGTCTTGGGGTTCAAATGAGGGAAAAAAGTGCCTTTCCAGCCATGGTCCTTCCCGAGTCTGTCCGTGGGTGGCAGTCGACCTGGTTCTACTGCCAAGACCAGCCAACGCCAGGGCAGTCGACTGGACTCCCTCCTTTTTCCATGGATCGAGTGAGGAAGCCGTCCTCTTTGAAGGTGGTCTCGGAGGAGAAGGCGCAGGTTAAGGTGCTGGTCGAGCGTGTAGTCCAGCTTATCCGTGACGGGGTGACCGGCATGGATCTCTTGGAGGTCTTCCTCCGACGACGCATCCAGCCGCTTCAATATCGAGACCATCCGATGTGGATGTATTCTGGTACTGAAGACACCACTCTGATCCACCCGGAGGAGGTCGAGGATGCCACATTGGAGAGGTGGATGACTGCTATCATAGGGAACAAGGACAACCCCCGAGGAGCCAGGAGGATCCCTCCACTCGACCAATCATACGAAGTAGACAAGGTCCAATTCCGCATCTCCGACTATGATCCTGTTTTCTTCACTCTGTTTTGCTTAAAATCAGTCGACTGGCCTTTGTCTTGTTTGTTGTCTTCTAGGTCATGACTGAGATGTACTCGATGCCCAATGAGGCGCAAGAACAGGTCGAGGAAGAGGAGGCGAGCGGAGGTGAAAGTCAGGAGGAGTGGCAATCTGATGGAGAGGGAGATGAAGATGACGACGGCTCTGGTGAAGAGGAGGAGGAGGAAGAGGAGGAGGAAGTCGACCCTCCTTGCACTGAAAGGCGATCCAAGCTCGCCCATGACCCCGCAGTCGAGCGTGGCAAAGCGACTGTGCCTATTGGGCAGTCGATGAAACGCCCTCGGACGACCTCTCCAGCACCGACTGAAAAAGTGCCGAAGCAACCCCGAGCTACATCATCAAAGCCGACGAAGGCCCTGCCGAAGATGAGGATGGTGATTCCCACCATTTCCGGGTAATAGCAGAACTTGTGTTTTCTTGTTTGGCATGGATAAACTCTTGGTCGACTCGTTGGCTAACCGACCGATTTCTGAAATCTGCAGTGCTGCTACCTCCGAGACCTCAACCAAGAATGAGGATTAAGAAATGGAAGATGCTGCCACCTCCAACCTTGGTATGATCTCTATAGTTTTGCTTTTGGTCGATTGGATCGTCATTTTTAACTTTGAATCTTTCCTGTAGCCACACCTCATGTCATTGATCTCCCTGATGATGACGATGAGGCGCCGCTGAGGCAGAGGAGGAATAAAAAGGCGCCTGCTGGCAAGACTGCTCAAGTTGCATCAGCACCTGAGACGCTGGTTCAGGAGGGAGGCAACGTCACTCGGACTTGTGTGTCCTTTGCTGTGCCGCTGACGAGTGCTCGACCTTCATCGTCGGCTGCCGATCCGCCGTCCCTTTTCGCCACACACCACGTCCCAGAGGACCAAGCGGGTGCTGCTAAGGAGGCTATACGCCAGGCGGGGGTTATGATGGAGCAGGTGAAGGCAATCCGGGACGCCAGCCAAGCGGCTTACGATGCAAGCTCAGCTCTTCAGAGCAACATCCAGGTCAGTTGGTTGCCGCTTGTTCTGTCAGGATATGGTATCTGACAACTCTTCTTTCTGAAGATCTTTGTATCTGTACACCCACTGGGTGTGTCGATTGATTTTTTGGATTGGTGGGGGCACGCCGAGTGCACCCACTGGGTGTAGTCCCCGAGACTATGGTGGACTGCTGGCAGTCGACTGTAGTCTTTATACTTTGAATTTGTTCACTCTAACTTCTCCACTCGGTCTGGTCGAATGGAATCTTGTAGTCTCCGAGACCATGGTCAACTGCTGGCAGTCGACTAAGGTCTGAAGAACATCTCTCTTTTTTTCTTTTTTTGATCGTGATGATACTGTGGCTGACTGCTGGTAGTTAGCTATGGTTTAGGATCATAACCTTTTTGTCTCTTTCGGTCGACTGATCGAACCGAGTCGGTAGAACTAGTGGGGGCACGCCGAGTGCACCCACTGGGTGTAGTCCCCGAGACTACTGTTGAATATTTTGATTCGGCTGTAGTCTTAGAAATGCTACGATTTTTTCTCTTAGTCACTCGGAAGTGACCTATCTTTGATGTCTGTCGACTGACCTTTCGCAGAAATCTCGTGAGCTTGTGGCTCGCTATACTGAATTGGAGAACAAACATATCCAGCTCGAACTTGACTTGAAGCTTGTCCACGAGAACATCACGAAGGTGAAGGAGGAAGCAAAAGGTATGTTTGGTGAGAATCATGACGACTGCCTTTATTTTTTTGTCCATTTCTGATTCTGATCTCATTGTCACTTTGTAGATAAACTGAAGGAGGCTCTGAAGAAGAAGGACCTTGACCTCGCCGAGGCACAGAAAGCTGCTTCGGACAAGACAAAGCTCACTGAAGAAAAGCTGGCTTCAGTCGGTAAACTTGAAGAGGAGAATACCAATCTGAAAGCTGCTCTCGACGCGGCCAACAAGGAGGTCAGTCGTCTGAAGAATGACAAGATAGCTCTGAGTGACAAGGCTAGCAAACTGATGGGGAAGAAGAACGATCTGGAGGCTTATCTGGAAGGGCTCGCCAAGAAGTTATTCCTCATGCTTGAAGGCAATCTTTTTATCCGACTGACGCGTTATCATCAACTCATCGTAGAACTGTTGGCTTAACTTCAAACTGTGCTTACAGAATTCTGTCAAAACTTCGAGGAGGAGACCAGTCGACTGGAGACAAACTTGGACCCCATTAACTCTCCTGTGAAGGATGAGGCTGCTATGAATGTGTTCCGACTGGAGTCTCGCGTTGCTGGTGTGGTGGACTACCTCGCTCGACTGAAGGTTGCGGTGTCGCGGATCGACACGACACTCTGGCCAAGAGAGACACTTCAAAATGACCTTGAGTCTTTAATGACTCGACTGAATGACGTTCCAGGTCGAGTGCAGGAATGGAAGAAGTCTTCCGCCAGGTGTGGTGCTGATGTTGCTCTGTCCCTGGTACGTGTCCACTGCAAGGATGCGTGAGAGGACAAGCTGGCGTCCATCAGGGTGGCCAATACCAAGAAGCATGACTTCCAATCTTTCATGGAGACCTTCATTGCTGTTGCCACTCGTATTGCTGACGGAATTGACCTGGACCAGTTCGTCGCACCCTCCAGTCCTTCACCCGAGGAGTAAAAAACTTCTATGCTTTGTCTTAAATTTGCCTCGGAATGCCGAGTGGTTTTGTAACCGATAAACTTTTACATGCTTGACGCCTGAGCACTTCCGAATCCGTAGGACGTTATCTGGACTTGGCTTATCATTAAATATGCTTGCACTTGCCTTCGAGCGAACTTTGTATTTCACTCGGAATACACTTCAACGCTTGAGATGCAGCTCTGAGGTGGAAAATCCAGTCGACCTGTACTTCACCACTTTTGCGGGTAGGGATGGAGCACAGATGGCAGTCGACCTGCGTCCCTGCGGATTAGGATGGAGTGCACATTGTATTTGTGGCGTAGCTCAGAGGGAGAAGGCGACCTGCACCTCGTCATCCTTGCAGAGTGGAATAGATTAAGTACTTAGGCGAGCACTGAGCTGCAGCTAAGCCCCCGAGTGGGAGGATTGCTCTCCACTCGGTAGGATTTTCAAATACTTAAGCGAGCACTGGACTGCAGCTAAGCCCCCGAGTGGGAGGATTGCTCTCCACTCGGTAGGATTTTCAAATACTTAGGCGAGCACTGGACTGCAGCTAAGCCTCCGAGTGGGAGGTTTGCTCTCCACTCGGTAGGATTTGCAGATACTTAGGCGAGTACTGGACTGCAGCTAAGCCCCCGAGTGGGAGATTTGCTCTCCACTCGGTAGGATTTTCAGATACTTAGGCGAGCACTGGGCTGCAGCTAAGCCCCCGAGTGGGAGGTTTGCTCTCCACTCGGTAGGATTTTCAGGTACTTAGGCGAGTACTGGATTGCAGCTAAGCCTTCGAGTGGGAGGTTTGCTCTCCACTCGGTAGGATTTTCAGATACTTAGGCGAGTACTAGACTGCAGCTAATCCTCCCGAGTGGGAGGTTTGCTCTCCACTCGGTAGGATATTTTGTGGCGTAGCTCATAAGGAGAAGGTAGCAGTCGACCTGCACCTCATCATCCTTGCAGAGCGCATGTTGTGTTTGTGGCGTAGCTCGGAAGGAGAAGGTATCAGTCGACCTGCACCTCGTCATCCTTGCAAAGCGCATGTTGTATTTGTGGCGTAGCTCGGAAGGAGAAGGTAGCAGTCGACCTGCACCTCGTCATCCTTGCAAAGCGCACATTGTATTAAATACTTAGGTGAGTACTGGACTACAGCTAAGCCTCCGAGTGGGAGGCTGGCTCACCACTCGGTAGGATTTTAAACACTTAGGCGAGTACTTGGACTGCAGCTAAGCCTCCGAGTGGGAGGCTGGCTCACCACCGGGTAGGATTTTCAAGTACTTAGGCGAAACAGATTCGCAGCTAAGCCCCCGAGTGGGAGGCTGGCTCACCACTCGGTAGGAATTTTTTTTACAAACTTAGGCGAAATGGATTCACAGCTAAGCCACCCACTGGGGGGTTTCTCATGTAAACAAAAAGTAATAACAATCACTGGGAAAATTATAACATTCTTGTCTTTGATAAACAAACTACAGAGGTACTTTTTATTACATCTCATCCGAGTGAGTACTTAAGTATAAAAGGGGCGGAGCAGCTCCGCGTTCCAAGCTCGTGGCTCGTCAATCTGGTGATCGACGTTGTAAAGACGGTACACTCCATTGTGGAGGACTTTGGTGAAGATGAAGGGACGTTCCCAAGTAGGAGCAAGCTTGTGTGGCTTTTGCTGATCCACTCGGAGAACCAAATCTCCTTCTTGGAAGGCTCGACTCTTCACATTTCTAGCATGGAATCGACACAAGTCCTGCTGATAGATAGTCGATCGGATCATGTCCATCTCTCTTTCTTCTTCTAGAAGGTCGACTGCGTCCTGTCGGGATTGCTCTGCTTCATCTTCAGTGTAGATCTCGACTCGGGGTGCATTGTGAAGCAGGTCACTCGGCAGGACTGCTTCAGCTCCATAGACTAGGAAGAATTGAGTTCTCCCAGTCGACCGATTAGGAGTGGTCCTTAATCCCCAAAGAACCGATGGAAGTTCCTCGACCCATGCGCCTGCTGCGTGTTTGAGATCGCGCATCAGTCGGGGTTTCAGTCCTTTGAGGATTAGACCATTTGCTCATTCTGCTTGTCCATTCGACTGGGGGTGAGCGACTGAAGCATAGTCGACTCGCGTGCCTTGAGAGGCGCAAAAGGCTCTGAATTCGTCGGAATCGAAGTTTGACCCATTATCAGTGATGATGCTGTGCGGAACTCCATATCTGAATACCAACTCTCTGATGAAGCTGATAGCAGTGCCAACATCCAGATTCTTGATAGGCTTAGCTTCAATCCATTTGGTAAACTTGTCGACTGCTACTAGCAAGTGAGTGAAGCCGCTCCTGCCAGTTCTCAGTGGTCCAACCATATCTAACCCCCAAACAGCGAAGGGCCAGACGAGTGTAATGGTCTTCAAGGCTGAGGCGGGTTTGTGCAATAGATTGGAATAAAACTGACACCCTTCACACTTGTCGACTATTTCCTTTGCCATTTCATTTGCTCTTGGCCAATAAAATCCCGCTCGGTATGCTTTACCCACAATGGTCCGAGAGGACGCATGATGACCACAGGTCCCCGAGTGGATATCGTCAAGGATTATCCGACCTTCTTCTGGTGTTATACATTTCTGACCGACTCTAGTCGCACTTTCTCTGTACAACTGTCCCTTTATTATGGTAAAGGCTTTGGATCGACGGACGATTTGTCGAGCCTCTTCTTCATCCTCTGGGAGCTCTTTCCTTAGGATATACGCGATGTAGGGCTCTGTCCAATCGGGAGTGATGAGCAAAACTTCCATGATCAGGTCGACCACGGCTGGAACTTCAACTTAAGTTGAATCTGTGACACTTTTTGGCTGTGGAGCTTCTTCGGTGAAGGGATCGTCTTGAACTGATGGTGTATGGATGTGTTCCAAAAACACATTACTGGGAATGGCTTCTCTTTTGGAACCTATCTTTGCCAAATCATCAGCCGCTTGATTTTTCACTCGAGGTATATGATGGAGCTCTAACCCCTCAAATTTCTTCTCTAGCTTTCTCACTGCATTGCAGTAACCAGTCATGGCTGGACTTCTGACGTCCCACTCCTTCATCACCTGATTAACCACCAAATCTGAGTCGCCATAGACCATGAGGCGACGGACGCCGAATGAAATGGCCATACGCAACCCATACAAAAGTGCTTCGTATTCTGCTTCGTTATTGGAGGAATCAAAGTGGATCTGGAGCACATATCTGAGCTTATCTCCTCGGGGGGAAACCAACACTACCCCAGCATCGGAACCATTCAGCATCTTAGAACCATCAAAGAACATGGTCCAGTGCTCTGAGTGAACCTGAGTCGGTAGTTGCTGTTCAATCCACTCGGCGATGAAATCAGCTACTGCTTGGGACTTGATGGCTTTCTTTGCCTCAAATTTGATATCAAGGGGAAGGAGTTCAATCGCCCATTTTGCCACTCGACCAGTTGCATCTCTGTTGTGCAGAATCTCTGATAATGGGGCGTCGCTGATGGCTGTAATGGAATGATCAGAGAAATAATGAGCAACCTTCTTCGAGGTCATATAAATCCCATATACAAGCTTGTGATAATGAGGCTATCTTTGCTTTGATGGGGTCAACACTTCGGAAAGATAATATACTGGGCACTGAATTTTGAAGGCTTTTCCTTCTTCTTCCTGCTCGACTGTAAGTACTATACTGACGACTTGTCCTGTGGCTGCAATGTAAAGCAGCAAAGGCTCTTTGCTGATTGGGGCAGCAAGCACCGGCTGGGTGGAGAGTAGAGCTTTTAGCTCGACAAACGCTGCATCAGCTTCAGGAGTCCACTCGAACTTGTCTGACTTCTTCATCAGTCGGTAAAGAGGCAATGCCTTTTCACCGAGGCGAGAGATGAATCGACTTAAAGCGGCCAAGCATCCAGTGAGCTTCTGGACATTGTGCACACGCACATGGCGTTTCATTCGGAGTATAGTACCAACTTTTTCTGGGTTGGCGTCGATTCCTTGTTCGGAAACGAGAAAACCGAGTAACTTTCCACCGGGAACTCTGAATGTGCACTTTGATGGATTAAGCTTGATATCATACCTCCTGAGGTTGGCAAATGTTTCAGCAAGGTCAGTCAACAGGTCGGAACCTTTCCGTGATTTGACCACAATATCATCCATGTATGCTTCCACATTCCAACTGATTTGAGTGAGGAAACACTTCTGAATCATCCTCATGAACGTGGCTCCGGCATTTTTTAAGCCGAATGGCATGGTGACATAGCAGAAGCACCCGAATGGAGTGATGAAAGCTGTTTTAATCTCGTCGGGTCCATACAGATAGATCTGATCGTAACCAGAATAAGCGTCTAAAAAAGACAGGCGCTCACATCCCGCAGTCGAGTCGACTATTTGGTCGATGCGGGGGAGAGGAAAATGATCTTTCAGGCAGGTCCGATTGATATGTTTGAAGTCAATGCACATGCGAAGTGACTTGTCCTTCTTGGGGACCATGACAACATTGGCGAGCCACTCGGAGTGGTAAATCTCTTGGATAAACTCTGCTGCTAAGAGCCGAGCCACCTCCTCGCCAATGGATTTTCTCTTCTGGATGGCGGACCATCGAAGATGTTCTTTGACAGGTTTCAACTTTGAGTCGACTCATAGACGATGCTCAGCCAGCCCTCTGGGAACACCCGACATGTCAGCAGGCTTCCATGCGAAGATGTCCCAGTTCTACCGGAGGAACTGGATGAGTGCTTCTTCCTATTTGGAGTCGAGTGTTGTGGAGATATGAGTCAGAGCAGCACTGGGGTCGGTTGGGTGAATGTGAACCGGCTTTGTCTCACCAGACGACTGAAACGACGACTCTGTAGCGGGCTTCTTGGCTCACAACAAATCACTCGGATCTGGAGTTTTCTGGTATTCCTGCAGCTCTACCACTGCCATCTTTGCATCGGCGATCTTTGAGCCTTTCTGAAATCACTCTTCCGCCTTCTTCCGATTACCAGTAATAGTGATCACACCTTTGGGACTAGGCATCTTCATTTTGAGGTACACATAGCATGGTCGAGCCATGAAACGTGCATATGCTGGCCTGCCCAAAATAGCGTGATAAGCACTTTGGAAATCCACCACTTCAAATGTCAACTTCTCTTTGCGGTAATTTTTGGAATCACCAAAAACCACATCAAGAGCATTTTGGCCGAGTGACTCAGCCTTCTTTCCAGGAGTGACTCCATGGAAACTCATGTTGCTGGTACTAAGTCTGGACATCGGAATGCCCATCCCTTCCAGCATCTCTACATACAATATATTCAGGCCACTGCCACCATCCATCAAGACTTTAGTCAGTCGAGTGCCCTCGACGACTGGGTCAACCACCAAAGCTTGCCTCCCAAGGGTGGCTATGTGCGTCGGATGATCAGACTGGTCAAATGTGATGGCAGTCTGAGACCATTTCAGATAACTGGGTGTCACCGGAGCAACCATATTCACCTCTTGGTTTATAACTTTCAATCGACTTTTGCTTTCAACATCAGCAAAAATCATCAGGGTGGAATTGACCTGGGGATATCCATCATCCTATCCTCTTTGTCTTCAACTTTGTCCGACTCCTTTCCTTATCCTTGGACTTTTTTCCCTGGAATTGCTGGATCAAGAGCCGACACTGTCGAGTGGTATGTTTCGGATAAATGAATTTACCCTCCTCATCCTTCTTCGTGTGGATGTGGCACGACAAATCCATCACGTCATTCCCTTCCTTGTCCTTCACCTTCTTAGGGTTCCAAGACCCTTTGGGATTCCCTTTAAATTTTCCTTGAGTCACGGCCAAGGCTTCTCCAGGAGCAGCTGGCTCGGCTTTCCGCTTCTGCTTTCGACTGGAGATTCCTCCCCCGGTTTCATGAGCGGCTGGCTTGTACTTGCCACTCCAGAGCCGATCCTCTTCTTCACCATTGGCATACTTGGTGGCAATCTCCATCATTCGACTCAGGGTCATGTCTCCGGTCAGACCGATTTCAAACTTAGCTCTCTGTTCTTAACGCCTTCCTTGAAGGCACAGACTATCTGGTGATCAGATACATTCTCTACCGTGTGATGCAGTGTGATCCATCTCTAGATGTAATCTCTCAGAGTTTCATTCGACTTTTGCACACAAACCTGCATCTCTGTTAACCCTGCTGGTCGCTTGCAAGTTCCTTCAAATGTTCTGACAAACACTCGGGTAAGATCTTCCCAGGTGTAAATGCTGCTAGGTGCCAACTGATTCAGCCATGCTCTGGCCGAGCCCTCCAACATAAGAGGTAGGTGTTTCATGGCTACCTCATCATTGCCGCCGCCAATCTGAACAGCCACTCGGTAGTCCTCAAGCAAAGTATCGGGCTTGGACTCACCAGTGAACTTACTAACTCCAGTCGCCAACCTGAAGTTGGGAGGAATCACCGCGGCCCTGATGGCTCTGCTAAAACACTCTGGTCCTGAGACGTGAACTCTGCTGGTGGTGGGCACATCTCTGTCATGGACTTCTCGGTGAGCTCTGTTCCGGTCGACCAAACCTTGAACGATAATGACTCTTGCATCAAAGCCTGGTTCTCTGGGGTCGACTGGAACCCTTCGCCCAACACTGTGCTGGCGTCTATCATCTTGCTGTTGAGGAGCGTACGACCCACCCCTTGGAGGAGGAGTGGGCACTCGACGTCGATCATTGCGATCGAATCGGTCATCATACTGATCACGCCGGCCTCCACGTCCCTCATGCCTCGGGGGCAATCTTGGGCTATGGGCTGACTGGACTGTATTCGCAGCGACGGATCTGTTGTGAATCCTATTTCGCAACTACGATACAGCTGAATTTTGATCTCCTGCTGCCTGGAGTAAATCTCTGATCTGTAGCAAGCCTCTGCCAGCCTCTGACTGGGAGGGCTGAATCAACTCTGCTATATGGGCTGCAACTGCTAGATTCTGAATCGGAGTTCGATATACCTGAGTCGGTGGTGGAAAGAGTTGACGTCGACTGGAGTCTGGGACCCGTTGC
Organism: Triticum aestivum; assembly: GCF_018294505.1. NCBI lineage: Eukaryota > Viridiplantae > Streptophyta > Magnoliopsida > Poales > Poaceae > Triticum > Triticum aestivum. The sequence goes on from NC_057798.1 coordinate 277,566,778, forward strand.
CGCGCACGCTCGTCGAGCGCTCGCTGGAGGTTCTCCAGTCGAGTGCGTTCAGCCAAGTTGGCCAAACGCGCGTCCTCTAAGGCACGAGCCTCGGGGGTTTCTCCAATGATAGGAGTATGCAGCGCATCCATGTTCTGGCGGCAAAGATCTTCCCTTTGTAGCGACGTGAGGGGCTCGGGCTGATATTCTTCGTGGGCGTGCGCCGGATCGCCTCCACCATTGACTCTGTCGGTGCGGGGAAAACCGGGAGGACTGCGTGGTCCATTGACCATCAGAACCTCCACCGCCGGATCACTGCTGTCACACTCGGATGCAGTCTCTACGGAGCCAGTCGACAGGTCGAACAGGCCGTAGAGAGATTCGTCAGGCTCGATCGCCGCGACTTGGGGAGTGGCCGACTGGCGAGCCACCGCGTGCCTCACCCACCGCTGAAGCCTGGACCGACCGGAGCGCTTGCGCCGGCAGGAGACAGGGAGGGAGGACGACACAGGGGTCGACCGATACTGGGTCGACGGTTGCCGCAGGAGGACGCCTTGGACGCATGCGCGGAAGTGCGTCGCCCCGCGGACGGGGGGCGCGTCGATGTCGAGTGGAGCCTCCTGAAGCCAAGCGGAGTCGTCGGCGATTAACGTGAGCGCGCCGAGACGGTTCTCGCGGCCCTCAACCAAAACTCCGCCTGAAACCATGATGAAGGAGATTGGAACAATTGCAACTTCTCCAATAAGTCGCTAAGACACCTGCCCCAAGGTGGGCTCCAACTGTCGTGGTTCTAAGTCTGATAGTAGAATAGGGGGGTAGGAATGCAGAGGCAAGATCCTAGCTATGGAGTAGTTGTATACGCAAGATGTTTACGAGTTCAGGCCCTTCTTGGAGGAAGTAACAGCCCTACATCTCGGAGCCCGGAGGCGGTCGACTGGATTATGTGCGTATGAGTTACAGGGGTGCGAACCCTTTACACTGAGGAGGGGGGTGGCTTATATAGAGTTCGCCAGACCCCTCCAGCCCTCAGTTATGCAGGGTTTAAAGTACATTAACATCGGGGGTTATTGGTAACGCCCCAAATAAAGTGCTATGATGACCATAAAAGCTACTTAATGACCGACCGTTTGTATGCAGACTGACTTTAGATCTCCTGGCGGTCGAGTGGTTGGCTTCATGGTCGAGTGTCTTCAAGTCCATCGAGTGGAATCTTTCCAGGTCGACTGACAAGTGGTTTCTTCTAGAGATGTCCTTGGGGAGGGTATCTTGGACAGGTCCATGACCCTACCCTAGGTACACGGCTTCATCAGCCGCGACGTGTTGTTAGAGCGAGTGGCCGAGCTCCTGGACGCTGCCGCCTCAGGAGCTCCACCTTTCTGCGTCTAGCTGCCACTCCAGATCTAGGGCGGGCCGTACGGCGGCCCCATACGTGCCCACGCAACTCCGAGCAGACTCCAAGGCCTACTCAACACCAAACCGGCCATCAACACCGGGTGACAAGTCGCGCCGACCCCATCTCCGGCCAGCGAAGGAGTGCACGCCGCGCACTTCAGCATCGGCGGGCCCCCATGCCACCACCCTCAAGACAGTGCTCCAAGCCGGACTGCGTGGCGCATAGGGCACTACGGCGAGGCCCATGGGACGGTGGCCCCAGAAGCTTATGTGCCCCACATGGTGGATCGAGAGTGCGCACTGGAAGAAGACCATGGCTCGTTCCTCGGGCCAGGATGGAGCGAGGAGACACCGGAAGCTGAGCTCTATCAGGAACCCCAAGAGGGCCTCGACAACCGCGCAAGGGGCAACAACTATCGGGTATCACTAATTACTTAGGAGCAAGCTTATGCTAACCATGGGTCGCAGGAGGTATAGGTCGCCGTAGCCGATGGCTGCCCCAATGCTGCAGCCCCTTACCCCTCGGGAGGAGGGCACCGGGGGCTGCAGGAGAGGGGCTGAGATCTAGGTTCGTCCCCGCGGCGCTCGGTGCAAGGCATTCTCAGAAGGTAGGCTCTCTGTCGGGGAGGTGCCTCAGGGCCTGCCCCCGGCAGAGGACCCGTGGTCATCGGGGGAACCGCTGGCGACCGCTCTACCCCATTGGCGTTGTCCTTGGTCTCTGGCCGCCGTCAATGGCGGTAGAGTGTGGCGCAAGGCGGGGCCCTCGTCTGGCGAAATGAAGCAAGGCCAGTACCTGTGAAGAAGGCCCAGTGCCTATGAAGCTCGCCGCCCGTGACACTCTCACGTAATAATGAGTGGGGCTGTACATGCCCCGGAGTCTCCGGAGAGCCGCCCTCGGGCCTCGGGGGCTCCCGCCCACGCCCAGTGGCAACACTTAGCTCCGCGCTGGTGAGAAGACGTTGAAGACTAGACTAGGTGCCGGACGCGGCTTTTTGCCTTTCGCCTTTTCCTCTGTTGACAAGGTTCTTCAATTTGAGTTTAAGTTGGATTTGAGATTGAGACTTGCGTGTGTTTGGGGGAGGGGTGTTTAGTCTCATTCGAGCAATCTCTCGTGTTCTAGTTTCGGCTTTGCGTCCAAAGTTAGCATTAGCTGCCTCCCCTCGTGAGCCCCTCGCGAGCTGGGCCAGGCCAAGCACGTCTACAATCCGGACCGCTGTCGCCGCACCCTCTCCGGAGGTTCGCATCGCAGGATCAATGGGCTCACCCAAGGGACGCTTGAGGCGCTGCAGCCCCCACAGGCCCTCTCGGGACTCGTCAGGGTCAAAAGGTAAACCAGTCACCTGACATCGCTGGGCCAGTAGCCCCGCATAAGCTCACAGGCGGCGTTATACTTACAAGGATATCGATCGCAAACCTTTACATGAGGGGCTCCCCCTCCCAAAATGCTCTTACAGTCTTCAGGGCCAAGCCCGAATCTTCTTCATGCAGGTAAAAAAAAGAAAACAGTGGTGACATGCGATCAGTCAGACATGTCACTCACCGCATCCTCCGGGGCGCCTCCGGAGACGTGCTGGCGTCACTATCATCATCACCGCCACCGCGACCACCTCCGTCAGCGTCGGGCTCGTCCACGACGCCACCTTCGTCGTCGGCCACGATCACGCCGTCGTCATCAGATGCAAAGGCCCGGACGAGGGCATCCATGTTGTCTTCCACCCATTGCGCCAGGTCGCCCCGAATGGCTACGGGCACCGGAGCAATGGCTGTGTCAAAATCGAAGTGGGGATCTCTGTCCTGCAGATAGCCGAAGACACGGGAGAAGGCACGCCCAGGAAAGGCTTGGATCCTCTCCTCGACAAGCCAGCGGGCCCTGTCAGAGCGGGTCTCCAGCTGTGTCACCACATCCGTGAAGAACTGGATGTTGCCATCATAGTTGATCACGCGAGGCTCAGCAACAGCCGCCTCGCAGATGTTGCCCAGGGCCGCATTGGCCCTTTCCCTGGGCATCTGGAGTATGGGGGCATGCTCATGCTCCAGAGTCCGCCGCTGGTGGATCTCGTCCTCATTCCGCCGCGCGACGGCCTCGACGCCATCAACCCGCTGTTGGAGAAGAAGCAGCTCGGCGCGGGAAGAGGCCACCTCCGCCTATGCTGCGCCGAGGGCGGCTGCGGAGGAGTCCGCACTCCGCGTCACTTCAGCCAGCTTGGCCCTGAGGGCCGCGGTCCTACCCTCAGCTTCGGCCCTGATCAGCTACAGCCTCACTTCATATTCGCGCTCAAGATCCGAGCGAGCTATCGCCACGCGATGGTCGACCTCTTCTTGGGCTCGGGCTTCCCGCGCGGCAACGTCATCCTCCACCTGAGTCACCAGGCGCTCCCTTGTTTCCAACCGTTCAAGGTCAAGATTGCGCTCGGCGGCCTCCAGCGTCAGCGCCTCCTCGCGCTTCAGGAGCTCCGCCTGGTCGACGGAGGCCTCCTTCAGTGACACAAGGGCCGCCTGGCGCAGTTCCACTTGCCGCTCCAGAGAGCTGCTCCAGGCTTGGAGCTCCCACGCGTGCTCCTCCGCATTCCTGCGCCGTCGGTTTGCTTCTCGGGCCTCCTCGACGGCCTGGGAGCAGGCCTCTCGTGAGGCCGCCAGCGACACTTCAGCCTTCGCGTTATCAAGGTCACGCTAGTGACGTGCAAGGGCGACGGCTACCTTCAGCTTGTGCCTCTCCTCAGCGAGGCGCAGGCCTTCGGCCACAAGGCGTGCATCTTCGCCAGCAAGCTCTGCGCCGATCCGGCTCACCGCATCCGCCGTCCCCTGGAGGAACTCTTGATGAAGGGCGCGACGCTCCTGAGCGCGCCTGAGCACGTCTTCCGCGTCACCCTCTGCCGCTGGTGTATGCCGAGGGCCCCACGGCGGCATGCCCCCTCCCGGCGCAGGACTGGGGCTGGCGCCCCAGCAATCGCCGGATGGACCTCGCCAGGAATCCAGCCTGGCGCCGGCCCATCCCTAGAGGAGGAACTGAAGACCGACTTCAGCCAGTCACCATCCACGACCAGAGGAGGAACGCGGGGAAAACCGGCCGTTCCCCAGGTGTACTCGTGAAGGGAGGACAACAGGCGCGCATGCACGAGGTGCCCAGTGGAACGGACCACTTCTCCAACCGGTCCAGCGGCGGGGGCACTGCTCAAGCTCGGCGCGCCTAGGGCCAGCGGACAAGACAAAGCTCGGGGGGATGGCTCCCGAGCCGACTCAGCGAATTCAGCAGGACGGGCCCTGAAAGGCCACAATCAGCTGCAGGGATAGTAAGGTAAAGGAGCAGAGAGAGAGAAGAGGACTCACGACAAAGTACTTCCTGCGCTTCAACAGGCGGCAAGGGCGATCATCGCCACCCAAGGCCTCCTTCCTCTTGTGGAGGGCCTCGAAGTCTATGCGGAACCGGCCTAAGCGCTCGGTGCAGGGGTCGGTCTATGGCATAGAAGAGGCGCCAAGGTGATCAGCGCCAAGGGGACCGGCCTGAGGGGCGCCACCAGGCGCCATCTCACAAGGAACGGCCGGGGCCTCGGAAGCCCTAGCCTCGGGAGCCGTAAGCCGCAACTCCTCGCCTGCCACTGCTCCAGGATGGGCTTCGGGAGATGCCGCCTTCAGGGCTTCGCACGGCATCAGCATCTCGACATCAGCCCCTCCAGCTCCCGGTAGTTCTCGTCTCCCCGCTCCATTGCCTGAGAGAGAACCGCTTTGGGCGACCGGAAGAGCAACCACAACAACTAGGTTCTTCGGGGCCCCGTGAGGCCAGCTGGGCGCAACCCCCACTCGTCAAAGCTAGGCATCTGCCTCACAAAATCGGCCCTGCCCGAGCAAAGATACAAGAGGGCAGCATCGTGATGAAGGCTGCCAGGGGAAGGGTCGCCAGTCAGGACCCTGAGCACCGCCCGCAGCACTTCCGGCGCCAGATCCTCCTCCTGAAGCCGCATACGGTCTTTGTGCCCCGCAAAGTCCCACATCCGGCGGGAGTGGCGCTGGAGAGGAGCAATGCGACATTGAAGGAACTCCTTCACCACCTTGGGCGCCGTCACATCGAGCGCCCTCAAACTCTGGAAGCGGCGCTAGACGAAGGCGAGCCGGGAGCTCACGAGCGTCTCATGAGCCCAGCCTCAGTTGGGAACAGCGGGCAAGGTTGGGTGCGAGAGCAGGGGGTTGGGCACTCCGACATCCACATACAGCCACCGCTCTCTGAACATGGCCTCAGGAGAAGGAAGACCGAAATCGATCCCTGAAGCAGCCGTCTCCGGTACGGCGAGGAAGCTCACACACCCTGAGCATTGAGTGGGGTCGCTCAGGCGCAAAGAGAAGAAGTGGCATAGGAGGGCAACGGAATGAGGGATGCCCACCATTGCCTCGCAAACAAAGGCGAAGACAGCCAGGAGGGTAATGGACTCAGGCCCCAAGTGCATCATGTGGATCTGATAATGAGAGAGCACTGCATTGAAGAAAGCGGAAAAGGGGGGAATCAGACCCGCCCACAGGGCATCGATGAAGAACCGAACCTCAGTGACAACCCTATCAAAGGAGGCATGGGACGCAGGCCAGGCCGTGGTCCTGCCGCACTCGTTGAAGATGGTGGCGAGAGCAGAGCGGACCTAGTTCAAGGCTTCGGGATTGAGTATGATTGACCGATCAACGGCGGGGGCCGCCACCGAAGATGAGCAGGGCGAAGGCGCGGGCTTCTTTCCCCTTTCCTTCTTCGTTGGCGCCATGGCGATGTAAAGAGGGGAGAGCTCGAGCTGGATTGGAGGCGGAGGTTGGAGCCTGTCGGAGTAATTGGACACGGATACCCCGAAGACAGTGAGATGATATTTCAAGACATCGGGGCTAGCAAAGCCCCTCAGTCCGACTGCCCGGCCGCTCCTGTCGGCTCCTCATCCGACTGTTCTGCCCGGGCCGGGTGCCGGCTGCCGACTGCAGCTCGACCCAACACCGACAAGACCCCGACGAGATGGCCATACCGCGGACAAGACAACCGTACCGCGATGCCATCATGTACAGTGTCACTTGTCCCTGGGCACTATTCATGAAGTGACCCAGGAGACAAGCATGACACTCCACCATGCCTTGCCCATGCCACCACATAGCTTACTCTCTAAGCTAGCCATGCCTATATATATGGGCACACATCCATCCATCCAGGGAGGATGGACTCTCACGCACACACCCACAAGCAAGCTAGCTAGCAAGAGAGCTAGCTAGCCATCCATACATCCACTCCCACGGGCAAGCATGCATAAGCACACCCATTTGGCCAAGAGCAACGGCCACCATGCCGCATACATATGCATATACGAGGCCCGATGCCAGATTCCTATGGCACTGACCTCAGATACAGCTCCAGGAGCACTCTGTACTAGATATATCAGATACACTTAGACATGCATCAGTAGGACTATTATCTCGAGAGCTTCGAAGCTGGGTAAACCACCGTGTGCTACTCGTATACCTGCTCCCGGGCCTATCAGCAGCAGTCTTACCCTCACACTAAGCCCTTGTGGCATTTCTCGACTCGCAAGCCCCCCGTGAGAATACCACGACAGTTGGCGCCCACCGTGGTGTGGTACTACTACTATGCTACCACGCTGCTGCTGGTCTCGCAGTCCGGGCGGGACCATTTTCGCCTTCACCGTTGCGGCGTCGCGCCGTCTTGATATGTCCATTTTGCATCATGCTTTTATGTCAATATTTATTGCATTATGAGCTGTTATTTCACGTTGTGTCACAATACTTATAGCTATTCTCTCTTATTTTACAAGGTTTACATGAAGAGGGAGAATGCCGGCAGCTGGAATTCTGGGCTGGAAAAGGAGCAAATATTGAAGGACTATTCTGCGCAACTCCAAAAGTCCTGAAACTCCATGGAATATCTTAGAATAAATAAAGAAAAATCATCGCCAAAGATGAAGGCCAGGGGGCCCACACCCTGCTCACGAGGGTGGGGGGCGCGCCCCCTACCTCGTGGGTCCCCTGGTGGCTCTCCGACGCCCATCTTCTCCCATATGAAGTCTTTCGATGAGGAAAAAAATAGAAGAGAACCTTTCGGGACGAGACTCCGCCGCCACGAGGCGGAACCTTGGCGGAACCAATCTAGGGCTCCGGCAGAGCTGTTCTACCGGGGACACTTCCCTCCGGGAGGGGGAAATCATCACCATCATCATCACCAACGCTCCTCTCATCGGGAGAGGGCAATCTCCATCAACATCTTCACCAGCACCATCTCATCTCCAAACCCTAGTTCATCTCTTGTATCCAATCCTTGTCTCCAAGTCCGGGATTGGTGCTAGTAGGTTGCTAGTAGTGTTGATTACTCCTTGTAATTGATGCTAGTTGGTTTATTTGGTGGAAGATCATATGTTCAGATCCTTTATGCACAATATTACCCCTCTGATTATGAACATGAATATGCTTTGTGAGTAGTTGCGTTTGTTCCTGAGGACAAGGGAGAAGTCTTACTATTAGTAGTCATGTGAATTTTGTATTCGTTCGATATTTTGATAAGATGTATGTTGTCTAACCTCTAGTGGTGTTATGTGAACGTCGACTACATAACACTTCACCATTATTTGGGCCCAGAGGAAGGCATTGGGAAGTAATAAGTAGATGATGGGTTGCTAGAGTGACAGAAGCTTAAACCCTAGTTTATGTGTTGCTTCGTAAGGGGCTGATTTGGATCCATATGTTTCATGCTATGGTTAGGTTTAGCTTAATACTTTTGTTGTAGTTGCGGATTCTTGCAATAAAGGTTAATCATAAGTGGGATGCTTGTCCAAGTAAGGGCAGTACCCAAGCACCGGTCCACCCACATATCAAATTATCAAAGTACCGAACGTGAATCATATGAGCATGATGAAAACTAGCTTGATGATATTCCCATGTGTCCTCGGGAGCGCTTTTCCTATTATAAGAGTTTGTCCAGGCTTGTCGTTTGCTACAAAAAGGATTGGGCCACCTTGCTGCAATTTATTTACTTTTGTTACTTGTTGCTCGTTACAATTTATCTTATCAAAAAACTATCTGTTACCACTTATTTCAGTACTTGCAGAGAATACCTTGCTGAAAACCCCTTATCATTTCCTTCTGCTCCTCGTTGGGTTCGACACTCTTACTTATCGAAAGGACTACGATAGATCACCTATACTTGTGGGTCATCATGTCTCTCCAGTAGTGGTCGGGGCTCGACATCGACACGCCCCCAGAGTGGCCACAAGGGGCGGCGCGTCCTCGCCGTCGGCCACACCATTTTCGCCATCATCACCACGGCGTCGCCGTTGTCTCTCCGGTAGCGCTCGGGGGCCCAACATCGATGTGCCCCCGGAGCGGCCGCGAGGAGCGACATGTCCTCGCCGTCGGCCTGTTCGCCACCACCGCCCCGACGTCGGCCGTCCGTCGCGGCTCCGCGGATACTCTACACCGCGCGCCTCACCAACAAGCGTCCGCGGCTCAACGTCCCGCTGTCCAGGCAGCATTGGCGCTGCTCAGCGTTGTTGCCGAGTCCGGCCAGTGCGTGCTCATCTTCCTCTTGCTGCCTCGTGCTCACCCTCATACATGAGTACCTACACTGCAACCGCTCTTGTCTGCTTGCGCATAGCAAAACACCAGCTGGATAATCCCCACGCTCATCCCAGACTCGTCTCGGATAATATCCAGATAGTGATCGGATGTTCCACAAACAAAACCATTGACGTACTCTTCCCAGATACATTTGTCAGACACATGCCATACATCAGCCAGATAATGGCTAGACACTGCTCGTACATGATGCATGCTCTGGCTGCTCCGTCCGCGGCCGCGCTTCCTCGCTCCGGCCAGTTACGCCGCCTCCGCGCGCTGCTCCATTTTCGCTCCGGCCCGACCCCCTTCACGCATGCTCATCTGCGGTTCCCCGTTGCTACCGCGGCTCATGCTGGCGACGCTGCTTGCCGCCGCTTTCTGTCGTAGCCCTGCCGCTACTGCTTTTTCCAAGCCATGCCGCACCGGGCGCCCCCGCTCCGCCGAGCCGCCTCAGCACCCGCCGGATTGCTGCTCCAGCTGCCTATCGGCTTCGGCCTCGCGAGCCCTTCGCCTCCTCTACGAACCTGGCCAGGGCCGGCTTCCCGTATGCCGCCTGCCGCGCCCGCCCTGCATCCGCATGTAGCCGGCGTGCTCCGCCTCGGTCGCGGGCCCTCGTTGTCGTCCGCCTGGTGGCTTCCCGTTGTCAGCTCTACCCGGCCATCTCGCCAGGTCTGCCCCGTGCCGCACCTTCCCGGCTCCCGCCCGCCTGCCGGCTCACATGCACGACGGCCCGCCGTCTCGCGTCACCCTGCTCCGCCTCCCCGTGCCGGCCGGCTCCGCCGCAGTCGGCTGCACCCGCGTCCGCGCACACCGCCCCAACCTCTCCAGCACCCGGCTTCCACCACCTCACCATGCCTCGCGCCTCAGCAGCTTCGTCACTCGGCGTCGCTTGCCCTGGCCAGCACCGCGTCGCGTGCTCGGCTCTCACCCCGTGGCCGGCTTCCGCCTCGGCCTCGGCCGCCTCCGCGTCCTGGCCACGCCGGCTCCGGCTGCGCCCGCCCCGCCCCGGCCTCGGCCGGCTCTGTAGCTCCGTCCAGCCACGCGCACCGTGCCGGCTCCAGCTGCGCCTGCTCCGGCCCGCGCCTCCGTCCGGCTCTGCCTACCACGCCGGTCTGGCTCCTCCGACGCCCCCCGCCGGCTCCGCCCACTACCCAGCCGCCTGCCGGTTCCTCGTCCCGGCCCGTCCGCCTGCTGGTTTTGGCCTGCTGCGCTCGCTGGCTTGGCCCGCGGCCGGCTTCCCCGTAACCCGGCCGCTGGGTCGCCGACGCAACCCGGCCTCCGCCTTCTGTTGAAACCCGGCAAGCCGGCTTCTGCCACGCCCCGGTCCGGCTTCCCCGCGACCCGGCCTCTGCCTCCTGCAGCACCCGGCCGCCGGGTCGCCGGTGCCTCCGTCCGTGGCCCGACCCCTCTGCTCCAGCCCTTGTCGGCCCCCGCGCGCCCGTCGGGTCGCCGCCCCGCGTTGGTCGGCTTCCCCATGCCAGCCGGCCGCTGCCGCCTCCCCACGCGAAAGGAGCAGAGAGAAGTGGTGGCTGGCTAGAGAACTGAAAAAGAGAAAGAAAAAGAAAGGGCCGGCTGCCCGTGATCCGGCTAAAAAAGCCAAGGGCCGAGTGCCCAAAGCCGGATGGAAAAAAAGTGTGTGTTCAACCGGCTGCCTAGACCCCGGTGAAGAAAAGGCCGGGTGTCCACGGCTGACTGGCAGAAAAAAGAAGGGAGGATCCGGCTCTGCAAACTGCAGTCCAGCCAACTGCTCTGGTTAACAGCCCGCGTTGCCGCTCGGCCGGCCAGTTCGTCTGCCCGCTTCGCTGCCTGGCCGACCGACGAGCCGGTCCGGCTGCGCATAGCCGGCTGACGAGAAAAAGAGAGAAGACAAAGTAGTTGCCGAATCTCGGGGGCTACACCCAGCGGGTGCGCTGAAGCGCCCCCGGAAGAGAGAAGACAAAGTAGTTGCCGAGAGATCCGGCCCGACTGCTCAGCAGTCGGCCCAAAGCTCGGGGGCTACACCCAACGGGTGCGCTGACGCGCCCCCGCGAGACACAAGACAAAGTAGTCGCCGGGAGATCCGGCCCGACTGCTCAGCAGTCGGCCCGAATCTCAGGGGCTACACCCAGCGGGTGCGCAGACGCGCCCCCACGAGGAAGAAGACAAAGTAGTCGCTGGGAGATCCGGCCTGACTGCTCAGCAGTAGGCCCGAATCTTGGGGGCTACACCCAGCGGGTGCGCTGGCACGCCCCCGCAAAGATTGCAGACAAGAGAAGAGTTTTGTCCGGCTATCAGCAGCCGGCAGAAGAATAAAGGAAGAAAAAGGGCGTTGCAAGACTCCTCGTCGCCTGGCCGGTCGAGCCTGACCGGCCGGGACCCCTCTTCGAGCACCCGGGGGCTCGAAGTCTACACCTAGCGGGTGCGCCGGCGTGTTCGCGAGCGCCGAGTCGCGCCGGCTGTCTTAGACGACCGCGACTACACAAAAATCAATGTGAGCTCCTCACCCGCATATTTTTGCACCGCGAGAGCACGGATAACCCCGAGCGATGCTCGGGGCTGTCTCCGCATTTTATTACAGTTGCATCACTGTTCGGCCCGGTGCCAGCCAGAGTTGGCCCGGGGGCTGGCCGCTTGGCCTGAGACGTTAGTTCCTGCAGATGGCTTAGTAGCATGCGCGGTATCAAAGGCCCACTCTGAGTCATAGACCGTAGAGAGGCTGTCCGACTAGCAAGAGTGAACGCTGGAGGCCACCCACGTGAAAAACTTCCGGGAAGAAAAATGCTTCGGGCGACCCGACTGTTTCCTTTATGAGTATCTGCTCGGTTAAATCTGCTCCCAGACTCTGAGTACTGTACGGTCCGCTTCATGGCCCACTCTCAGCCACAAACCGCAGAGCGGCTGTCCGGCGAGCGAGAGCACAAGCCAAAAAGCGGAGTGAACATGAAAAAGATTAAGGGGGCTCGGACGAAACCGAGTCGGCACCCTCTGCATAAAACTTGCAATGCTAAAAGCAAACATTTGATATATCTGCGTGGACTGACTTTGTCTTTTTTATGATCATTTCCATGAACACTCGCCAAAAAACCTCCGCCCAACTTTGCCAAGTTGCCCGGAGGCTTGGGGGCTACTGTCAGAGTAATTGGACACGGATACCCTGAAGATGGTGAGACGATATTTCAAGACATCGGGGCTAGCAAAGCCCCTCGGTCTGACTGCCCAGCCGCTCCTGCCGGCTCCTCGTACGACTGTTCTGCCCGGCTGGCTGCCGGCTGCCGACTGCAGCTCGACCCGACACCGACAAAACCCCGACGAGACGGCCATACCGCAGACAAGACAATTGTACAGCGATGCCATCATGTACAGTGTCACTTGTCCCTGGGCACTATTCATGAAGTGACCCAGGAGACAAGCATGACACTCCACCATGCCTTGCCCATGCCACCACATAGCTTACTCTCTAAGCTAGCCATGTCTATATATATGGGCACACATCCATCCATCCAGGGAGGATGGACTCACGCACACACCCACAAGCAAGCTAGCTAGCCATCCATCCATCCACTCCCACGGGCAAGCATGCCTAAGCACACCCATTTGGCCAAGAGCAACGGCCACCATGCCGCATACATATGCATATACGAGGCCAGATGCCAGATGCCTATGGCACTGACCTCAGATACAGCTCCAGGAGCACTCTGTACTAGATATATCAGATACACTCAGACATGCAGCAATAGGAGTATTATCTCTCCGAAGAGCTCCGAAGCTGGGTAAACCACCGCGTGCTATTCGCATACCCGCTCCCGGGCCTATCAGCAGCAGTCTTACCCTCACACTAAGCCCTTGTGGCATCTGTCGACTCGCAAGCCCCCCGTGAGAATACCACAACAGAGCCCAAGGAGGAAGGAAGGGTAGGAAGCGTGCGAGCGACAAAGGGGGAACAACTGTGTGCAACCACGGGTCCGTCTAGCTGGGCGTGTAGTGAGGCATCATGGGGAAGCGGACACGCCCACGTCCAATCAATCGCCATGCGGCGCCCAAGGCCGCAGGCTATTTGGGCCCGTGGCACTTCGCACTTGCCCCTTCGCTTCTCTGCTAAGCCAAGTCCGGGAACGCCTTAGGCCCGGGGGCTACTGTCGGTGTTCTGGGAACGGGGGTCCCCAGACTTGCCTGCCTGCGGCCTGCGGCGTGGCTCAAGCGAAGGCCCAGTGCAGCCCAGCTTCATCAGCTCAAGCTCAAGACCCTCGCGAGGGGCCAAGCCTCGCGGGGTGGACAACAGGAAGCTTCCTCAGGAGCAGCCTCATCAGGCAGGCTCGCGAGGAGGTGGAGAGATCAAGGTAGGGCACCTCGCGAGGAGCCCATGACGCAAGCCATGATGATCGAGACCAGGTGGGCGCCAGGCGGGCGCCAGCCTGCGCAGTGTCCTTGTTTCCCCTTTGGTGCAAAGGGGGCAAGCACAGGCCAAGGCATCAGGCAAAGGTTACTGTTTCGGTGCAACAAGACCAAGACCAGCAGAGCGGCAGGATGGAAGTCATCGTGGAGCCCAGGACGGCGTCACTGCCAGAGTCTTTGGCAGTCGAAGACCATCTTTAGTCAGGATAAGTGTCCTAGATGTTCCCCTTAGAAATGGCCAATTGTTGGCGCCCTTCCCGCTCATATTTGGGAAGAGGCTCAGGGCCTCCCTCTATAAATAGGACTAGCCACCACAGTAGAAGTAGACCGGGATCCAGATTGCGCATAGACTAGAGAGAGAGGCGACTGAACTCACCCAAGCAGTTCATCGCACCAGCTCAAGAACAGCCCCTCGCGAGGCTGCTCTCCCTTTGTATTATTGATCATCATCCCCTGAGGCAATCCACCACACCACACGCTGGAGTAGGGTATTACACCACAATGGTGGCCTGAACAAGTATAAACCTCGTGTCCCTTGTGCGTTCTTCTTTCTAGCCTAGATTCCTTGCAAGGCTTCGAGACGTGAGTTGGTTGGGGAAAGATCTTTGCGCGCACCCCAGAGTTCGAACCTCAAGGGTCTCCCGGAACCCTAAATTCGACACCATTGCATAGGAAGGCGCGCCCGGCGCCCTCCTCGGGCTGGGCTCGGGGGCTCTCTTCTGGAGGGCCTCAAACTTTGCCAAGATCACGAGGGAGGCGCTCGGGCACCACTTGGAGGCTTGCTTCGCAGCACATTTCCCTCAGGAAGGCATGGGGCAAGAAAGGCCCAACCCTCAGGAGTTCGTCACCAAGGCCACTCAGGAGCTTCAGGAATCAAGAGTCATATGTGGCGAGCGCCGTCTGCCTGGCGTAGCTCCCCATCCAGGCAAGGATGGCGGGCTGCGCGTCTGCATCGACTTCCTAGGACTCAACCGAGCCGCGTCTCAGGAGCGCCTATGGCCTTCGCACGCGGGACGTTGCGAAGGTCCGCCGCACAGCTACGTTCGCATGCCTCTCGGCCTGCCGAACGCGGCTGCCACTTACCAGCGCCATCTGCGGAGCATTCTGGCGGCTCAGGAGGCCAGACACCACGCGGCCCTAGCGGAGATGGAGATGGTCCTCGAGGAACCGCCTGGGCCCCCATAGCCTCCCGAGGCTCAGGGCTCCGGTGGCTCATGAGGGTCGGCCTCTTTGTCGCGCATCTTCAGCTACTCCAACACCCCCTCTACAATGGTATCAGGTGACATCTTTCGAGTTCATTTCAGCTGGGAGCGCCCTCAGGGCTACATCATTCCCAGGCCACGTGGGTCTGTCCCTGCGGCATGTATCCCTTTTGCTTATGTCTTTAGTTTACCTTGCCGGGGGCGCCCCTCGGGCTGCATCATCCCCAAGCCACTCGGGCCTGACCCAATAACATGTATCCCTCCTGCATTTATCTGATTTGATTTGCCCTTCATGCTTAACCTGCCCATGATTATTATCTGCCGCCTACCACAGGCCTCCTCTCCCTCATGCAAATAGCTTGTGTGTTAAAAGGGGGGCTCCTGAGCCTCGCGACTCAGGAGCTCTTACTGGCTCACCAGCCCTCACCCCTGGCCTTGTCCATGGCATCGCGACCTGGCATACCAGAGGCGCTGAGCTCGCTCAAGGGCCGGGACCTGAGGACGTAGAGCCTTTGTATCTAACCATCTTGCAGGAACACATAGCCGCCCAAGGCTCAAGACCAGGCTCAACCCGCCTTGAGATAGGGCCTCGTGAGTCTCGCGCTGGCTCACGGGTGCCCAGATACACCTCGTCTAGCCCTACCATGCAAGCCACGTGTCAGGGAGGGGCTGTACACGCCCCGGGGGATTCTCCCGAAGGGGCCCCCCTCCCACGTACCAGTGGAAGCACCATGCTCCGCGCTGGCTGACGACACTGCTGAGGAGCGGCTATGCCCGTACACACACGGAAGCGCTATGCTCCCCGCTGGTGATAAACAACTGAGGGCAGCCCACGGCCGTATCAACCTCAGGAAGCCCAGAGCTCAGTGGCTGGCCTCATCGCAGCACCTCCCCTCGAGAGCGTCACGCGAGGGGGCTGGACACGGCGGCTGCGCCCAGGTCACGCTCGAGCGCACGCCACCCAGCCAGGTACCTCGGACCTGGTCGTCGCGCGCCCCTCCCCGAGCGGAGCCAAGGTATGGAGACCATTTGAGCGTCAAGGGGGACTCCTAAGCATCGCGACTCAGGAGCCTAACTGGTCACGTAGCCCCTCACTCCTTAGTTCCGCAAGGCTAATGGCGGTTGAGGTATGTGCGGGGCCAGGCCCTGCCGATGTAGAACGCCAGATCCACCCCTACACTCCCTCCCTATTTGCTGTTTGCGCGTTCAGGGGGACTCCTGAGCATCGTGACTCAGGAGCCTAACTTGTCATGTAGCCCCTGACTCCTTGGTCCCGTCCTCGTGATCCGGTTGGGGCTAACAGTGGTTGAGGTATGCGTGGGGCCGGGCCCTATTGACGTAGAGCACAAAGCAAATAGGAAGGAAACAACAAAATCTCGAAGCAAATCCAGAAGCAAATATTACAAACCACAATTGTCTTCACGATACCAAATGCAAGTTTAAACGCCTTGCTACCTCTTGAGCACTGCGTTGGATTTCCCCGAAGAGGAGAGGATGATGCAGTAAAGTAGCGTAAGTATTTCCCTCAGTTTTTGAGAACCAAGGTATCAATCCAGTAGGAGACCACGCACAAGTCCCTCGTACCTACACAAAATGATAGCAACTCGCAACCAACGCTTAGGGGTTGTCAATCCCTTCACGGTCACTTACGAGAGTGAGATCCGATAGAGATAATATTTTTGGTATTTTTGATAGATAGATGCAAAGTAAAAAGTAAAGGCAAAGTAAAAACAAAGCAAGTAAATAAAGTGATATAGATTGATATGATGAGAATAGACCCGGGGGCCATATGTTTCACTAGTGGCTTCTCTCAAGAGCATAAGTATTCTACAGTGGGTGAACAAATTACTGTTGAGCAATTGACAGAATTGAGCATAGTTATGAGTATATCTAGGCAATGATCGTGTATATAGGCATCGCGTCCAAAACAAGTAGATCGAAACGATTCTGCAACTACTACTATTACTCCACTCATGGACCGCTATCCATCATGCATCTAGAGTATTAAGTAAAAACAGAGTAACGCCGTAAGCAAGATGACATGATGTAGAGGGATAAACTCATGCAATATGATAAAAACCCCATCTTGTTATCCTCGATGGCAACAATACAATACGTGCCTTGCAACTCTTTCTGTCACTGAGTAAGGACACCGCAAGATTGAACCCAAAGCTAAGCACTTCTCCCATTGCAAGAACTACCAATCTAGTTGGCCAAACCAAAAAAGATAATTCGAAGAGACTTGCAAAGATAACTCAATCATACATAAAAGAATTTAGAGAAGAATCAAATATTTTCCATAGATAATACTGGATCATAAACCCACAATTCATCGGTCTCAACAACCACACCGCAAAAAGAAGATTACATCGAATAGATCTCCACGAGAGAGGGGGAGAACATTGTATTGAGATCCAAAAAGAGAGAAGAAGCCATCTAGCTATTAGCTATGGACCCGAAGGTCTGAAGTAAACTACTCACACTTCATCGGAGGGGCTATGGTGATGATGTAGAAGCCCTCCGTGGTGGATGCCCCCTCCGGCGGAGCTCCGGAACAGGACCCAAGATGGGATCTCATGGATACAGAAGGTTGTGGCAGTGGAATTAGGTTTTTGGCTCCTGTTTTGATCGTTCGGGGATACATAGGTATATATAGGAGGAAGGAGTACATCGGTGGAGCTCCGAGGGGCCCACGAGGTAGGGGGGCGCGCCCATGGGGGGGGCGCCCTCCACCCTCGTGACCTCCTCAGACACTTCTTTGAGCAGGGTCCAAGTCTCCTGGATCACGTTCGGTTGGAAAATCACGATCCTGAAGGTTTCATTCTGTTTGGACTCCGTTTGATATTCTGTTTCTTCGAAATACTAAAAAAAAGGCAAAAAACAACAATTCTGGTTAATAGGTTAGTCCCAAAAGTAATATAAAAGTGGAAAATAAAGCCCAATATAGTCCAAAACAGTAGATAAAGTAGCATGGAGCAATCAAAAATTATAGATACGTTGGAGACATATCAGGCATCCCCAAGCTTAATTCCTGCCCGTCCTCAAGTAGGTAAATGATAAAAAAGAATTTTTGATGCGGAGTGATACTTTGGCATAATTTGAATGTAAATCTTCTTAATTGTGATATGAATATTTAGATCCGAAAGATTCAAGACAAAAGTTCATATTGACACAAAAATAATAATACCTCAAGCATACTAATCAAAGCAATCATGTCTTCTCAAAATAACATGGCAAAAGAAAGTTCATCCCTACAAAATCATATAGTTAGGCTATGCTTCATTTTCATCACAAAAAGATGTTCCCAACTTCTATACCCCCGATGACAAGCCAAGCAATTGTTTCATACTTAAATAATCTCAAACTTTTTCAACCTTCATGCAATACATGAGCGTGAGCCATGGATATAGCACTATAGGTGGAATAGAATATGATGATGGGGATTCTATGGAGAAGACAAAAAAGGAGAAAGTCTCACGTTGATGAGGCTTAATCAATGGGCTATGGAGATGCCCATCAATTGATGTCAACATGAGGAATAGGGATTGCCATGCAACGGATGCACTAGAGCTATGAATGCTCAACAAAAGAAAACTAGTGGGTGTGCATCCAACTTGCTTGCTCACGAAGACCTAGGGCATTTGAGGAAGCCCATCGTAGGAATATACAAGCCAAGTTCTATAATGAAAAATTCCCACTAGTATAAAAAAGACAACTTATGAGACTCACTACATGAGGAACAAGGTGCTACTTTGAAGCACAATATATGAGACTCACTACATGAAGAACAAGGTGCTACTTTGAAGCACAAGTGTGGAAAAAGAGATAGTAGCATTGCCCTATTTTTGGCCTTTCTTTTTTTTCTTTTTGGCCTTTCTCTTTTTTTATTTGGGCAATGCTCTAATAATGATGATCATCACACTTCTATTGATTACAACACAAGGATTACAACTTGAAACTTAGAACAAGATATGACTCTATATGAATTCCTCCGGCGGTGTACCAGGATGGTGCAATGAATCAAGAATGACATGTATGGAAAATAATGCATGGTGGCTTTGCCACAAATACAATGTCAACTACAAGATCATGCAATGGCAATATGACAAAAGTAATGTATGTCATGATCATGATGGTGGAAGTTGCATGGCAATATATCTCGGAATGGCTATGGAAATGCCATGATAGGTAGGTATGGTGGCTGTTTTGAGGAAGATATAAGGAGGTTTATGTGTGATAGAGCATATCGTATCACGGGGTTTGGATGCACCGGCAAAGTTTGCGCCAACTCTCAAGGTGAGAAAGGGCAATGCACGGTACCGAAGAGGCTAGCAAAGGTGGAAAGGTGAGAGTGCGTATAATCCATGGACTCAACATTAGTCAAAAGAACTCATATACTTATTGCAAAAATTTAGAAGTCATCAAAAATTCAAGTACTACGCGCATGCTCCTAGGGGGATAGATTGGTAGGAAAAGACCATCGCTCGTCTCCGACCGCCACTCATAAGGATGCACAAGCCAGGTACACTTCATGTTTCAAATTTGTTACACAACTTTAACCATACGTGCATGCTACGGGATTTGCAAACTTCAACACAAGTATTTCTCAAATTCGTAATCACCCAACTAGCACGACTTTGATATTATCACCTCCATATCTCAAAACAATTATCAAGCATCAAACTTATCTTAGTATTCAATTCACTCAAAAGAAAGTTTCACATATCTTGAACACCAAGTATATTAACATTAAGCAAATTACCATGCTATTAAAGACTCTCAAAATAATCTAAGTGAAGCATGAGAGATCAAATAGTTTCTTTAAAACAAATCCACCACCATGCTCTAAAAGATCTAAGTGAAGTACTAGAGCAAAAATTATCACGCTCAAAAGATATAAGTGAAGCACATAGAGTAAACTATCAAGCTCAAAAGATATAAGTGAAGCACATAGAGTATTCTAACAAATTACAATTCATGTATGGCTCTCTCAAAAGATGTGTACCGCAAGGATGATTGTGGTAGACTAACAAGCAAATACACAAATAATACAAGACGCTCCAAGTAAAACACATATTATGTTGGTGAATAAAAATATAGCTCCAAGTAAATTACCGATGGAAGTGGACGAAAGAGGGGATGCCTTCCGGGGCATCCCCAAGCTTTGACTTTTTGGTGTCCTTGGATTATCTTGGGGGTGCCATGGGCATCCCCAAGCTTAGGCTCTTTACACTCCTTGTTCCATAATCCATCAAAAGAATTCACCCAAAACTTGAAAACTTCACAACACAAAACTCAACAGAAATCTCGTGAGCTCCGTTAGAGAAAGAAAACAAAAGACTACTTCAAGGTACTGTAATTAACTCATTATTTATTTATATTGGTGTTAAACCTACTGTATTCCAACTTCTCTATGGTTTATAAACTAATTTACTAGCCATAGATTCATCAAAATAAGCAAACAACACATGAAAAACAGAATCTATCAAAAACAGAACAGTCTGTAGCAATCTGTAACTAACGCAAACTTCTAGAACTCTAATTTTTTTTACCAAAATAGGAAGTCCTGGACAATTTGTTTATTGATCATCAGAAAAAAGAATCAATGCAAAAGCACATTCCTGTGATTTATCATAACTAAATTCGTGCGAGCAAAGTTTCTGTTTTTCAGCAGAATCAAATCAACTATCATCGTAGGTTATCCTATAGGTCCTACTTGGCACAAACACTAATTAAAACATAAAACCACATCCAAACAGAAGGTAGATGGATTATTTATTCCTAAACAGAAGCAAAAACAAAAAACACAAAATAAAATTGGGTTTCCTCCCAACAAGCGCTATCGTTTAACGCCCCTAGCTAGGCATAAAAGCAAGGATAGATCTAGGTATTGCCATCTTTGGTAGGCAATCCATAAGTGGCTCTCATGATAGATTCATATGGTAATTTTATTTTCTTTCTAGGGAAGTGTTCCATACCCTTCTTTAAGGGAAATTGGAATCTAATATTCCCTTCCTTCATATCAATAATTGCACCAATCGTTCTAAGGAAAGGTCTACCAAGAATAATAGGACATGAAGGATTGCAATCTATATCAAGAACGATAAAATCTACGGGCACATAATTCCTATTTTCAACAATAAGAACATCATTAATTCTTCCCATAGGCTTTTTAATAGTGGAATCCGCAAGATGCAAGTTTAGAGAGCAATCATCAAAATCACGGAAATATAGCAAATCACATAAAGTTTTGGGGATAGTAGAGACACTAGCACCCAAATCATACAAAGCATGAAACTCAAAATCTTTACTTTTAATTTTAGTAGTAGTTTCCCACTCATCATAGAGTTTTCTAGGGATAGAAACTTTCAACTCAAGTTTTTCTTCATAAGATTGCATCAAAGCATCAACAATATGTTCGGTAAAGGCCTTATTTTGACTATAAGCATGAGGAGAATCTAGCACGGATTGCAACAAGGAAATAAAACCAATCAAAGAGCAATTTTCATAATTAAATTCCTTGAGATCCAAAATAGTGGGTTTAGCAACATCACGGGTTTTATTTATTTCGATCCCACTTTCATCAATTTCATCATCAAGATCTAGAAACTCTGAATTCTTAAAACGCCTTCTAGGTAAAGGAAGATAATCTTCAGATTCATCAAGATTCATATTGCAAAAAAAAGATTTAATGGGGGACACATCAATAATTTTTAGATCTTCATCTTGATTTTCATAGGGATTGGATGAACACGCTTTAATAAAGGCATCTTTGGAAGCACGCATCCTAGCGGTTCTTTCCTTGCACTCATCAATGGAAATTCTCATGGCTTTGAGAGACTCATTGATATCATGCTTAGGAGTAATAGATCTAAGCTTTAAAGAATCAATTTCAAGAGAAATTCTAGCGACATTCCTAGCCAAACCATCAACTTTAAGCAATTTCTCTTCAAGCAAAGCATTAAAATTCTTTTTGTGAATTCATAAACTCTTTAACACTACTCTCAAATTCAGAGGGCATCTTATTAAAATTTACATAAGAGTTATTGTAGGAATTTCCATAATTATTAGAAGGATTACTAGGATAAGGCCTAGGATTAAAATTCCCTCTATAAGCGTTGTTTCCAAAACTATTCCTACCAACAAAATTCACATCCATAGATTCATTATTATTCTCAAGCAAAGTAGATAAAGGCATATCATTGGGACCAAAAGGAGTATTTTTATGAGCAAACATCTTCATAAGTTCATCCATCTTTTCACTCAAAACATTGATTTCTTCTATAGCATGCACCTTTTTACTAGAAGATCTTTCGGTGTGCCATTGAGAATAATTAGCCATAATATTATCAAGCAATTTGGTAGCACCCCCTAACGTAATTTCCATAAAAGTGCCTCCCGCAGCTGAATCTAAAAGATTTCTAGAAGCAAAATTCAATCCGGCATAAAAAGTTTGTATGATCATCCATAGATTCAAACCATGAGTAGGGCAATTGCGAAGCATTAATTTCATTCTTTCCCAAGATTGGGCAACATGCTCATGATCAAGTTGTTTAAAATTCATGATGTCGTTCCTAAGATTGATAATCTTAGCGGGAGGAAAATACTTAGAGATAAAGGCATCTTTGCACTTGTTCCAAGAATCAATACTATTTTTAGGCAAAGATGAAAAGCAAACTTTAGAAAGATCTCTAAGTGAAAACGGAAATAACTTCAATTTGACAATATTGTTATCCGTATCTTTCTTCTTTTGCATATCACACAAATCAACAAAAAAATTTAGATGAGTAGCGACATCTTCACTAGGAAGGCCGGCGAATTGATCTTTCATAGCAAGATTCAACAAAGCGGTATTGATTTCACAAGACTAATCATTATTAAGAGGAGCAATCAGAGTACTAAGGAAATCATTATTATTGGTATTCGAGAAATCACACAATTTGGTATTATCTTATGCCATGGCAACAAGTAATCCAACACACAAGCAAACAGAAAGGTAATGGGAAAAAGGAAAACGGGAAAGAGAGGAGGAGATTGGGAAATAGAGGGCAAATAAAATGGCAAGGGTGAAGTGGGGGAGAGGAAAACGAGAGGCAAATGGCAAATAATGTAATGCGAGAGATAGGGATTGCGATGGGTACTTGGTATGGTTGACTTGCTTGCGTGAGCCTCCTCGGCAACGGCGCCAGAAATTCTTCTTGCTACCTCTTGAGCACTGCGTTGGATTTCCCCGAAGAGGAGAGGATGATGCGGTAAAGTAGCGTAAGTATTTCCCTCAGTTTTTGAGAACCAAGGTATCAATCCAGTAGGAGACCACACACAAGTCCCTCGTACCTACACAAAACAATAGCAACTCGCAACCAACGCTTAGGGGTTGTCAATCCCTTCACGGTCACTTTTGAGAGTGAGATCTGATAGAGATAATATTTTTGGTATGTTTGATAGATAGACGCAAAGTAAAAAGTAAAGGCAAAGTAAAAACAAAGCAAGTAAATAAAGTGATATAGATTGATATGATGAGAATAGACCCGGGGGCCATATGTTTCACTAGTCGCTTCTCTCAAGAGCATAAGTATTCTACAGTGGGTGAACAAATTACTATTGAGCAATTGACAGAATTGAGCATAGTTATAAGTATATCTAGGCAATGATCATGTATATAGGCATCACGTCCAAAACTAGTAGATCGAAACGATTCTGCATCTACTACTATTACTCCAGTCATCGACCGCTATTCAACATGCATCTAGAGTATTAAGTAAAAACAGAGTAACGTCGTAAGCAAGATGACATGATGTAGAGGGATAAATCCATGCAATATCATAAAACCCCCATATTGTTATCCTCGATGGCAACAATACAATACGTGCCTTGCAACTCTTTCTGTCACTGAGTAAGGACACCGCAAGATTGAACCCAAAGCTAAGCACTTCTCCCGTTGCAAGAACTACCAATCTAGTTGGCCAAACCAAAAAAGATAATTCGAAGAGACTTGCAAAGATAACTCAATCATACATAAAAGAATTCAGAGAAGAATCAAATATTTTCCATAGATAATACTGGATCATAAACCCACAATTCAACGGTCTCAACAAACACACCGCAAAAAGAAGATTACATCGAATAGATCTCCACGAGAGAGGGGGAGAACATTGTATTGAGATCCAAAAAGAGAGAAGAAGCCATCTAGCTACTAGCTATGGACCCGAAGGTCTGAAGTAAACTACTCACACTTCATCGGAGGGGCTATGGTGATGATGTAGAAGACCTCCATGGTGGATGCCCCCTCCGGCGGAGCTCCGGAACAGGCCCCAAGATGGGATCTCGTGGATACAGAAGGTTGTGGCGGTGGATTAGGTTTTTGGCTCCTGTTCTGATCGTTCGGGGATACGTAGGTATATATAGGAGGAAGGAGTACGTCGGTGGAGCTCCGAGGGGCCCACGAGGTAGGGTGGCGCACCCAGGGGGGCTCCCTCCACCCTCGTGACCTCCTCGGACACTTCTTGGAGTAGGGTCCAAGTCTCCTGGATCACGTTCGGTTGGAAAATCACGATCCCTAAGGTTTCATTCCGTTTGGACTCCGTTTGATATTCTGTTTCTTCGAAATACTGAAAAAGGCAAAAAACAACAATTCTGGGCTGGGCCTCCGGTTAATAGGTTAGTCCCAAAAGTAATATAAAAGTGGAAAATAAAGCCCAATATAGTCCAAAACAGTAGACAAAGTAGCATTGAGCAATCAAAAATTATAGATACGTTGGAGACGTATCACGCCTCCACGAGGCACAGTGCATATTGCAGGAGTAAAAACAGGAAAGAAGCTGCGAGAAGATCACCCTTGGGCAACATCTCATTCGCCAGGAGCCCCGCCTCCGTGGTGATGTTACCTCCATCAGCTCCACCTCCCGAGGCCATGGAATCAGCAGCACCTGCCCCGGGCACAGTGGCAAAGGCGCGGAACTTCGCCAGCAGGCCTTCCACCTGGCCCTTCACAGCTTCAGCAGTAGCGGCGAAGCGCTTGGCGTCCACGGGCTCCAGCAGCTCGTCGAGGTTGGCGCCAGGGTCGCGAAGGTAGACGTGGCTAAAGATACGCGTCAGCACCACAGAAGAGAGGACGCGGGCTTCAGCCTCGGCCATGGGGCCGACGCTGGTCACGACTTGCTCGAGTGCCTCGACCAAGAAAGGAAGTAGCTCGGTAGGGCCCTCCTTGGCACCAGCCAGCGGCTTCTCCAAGCCATCCTCGTAGAGCATCTTCAGCGCCTTGCGAGATCTCTCCTCAAGATCCGTGAAGGCCACGCGGTCCTCGGCCAGGACCTTCGCCTTGGCATCTAGCTCGGCCCTCTCCACCTTCAACTTCTGCTCTAGTGTCCCCAGCCGGTCATGTTTGGCGGCCAGATTGGCGTCGCGGTCCCCGATGGTGTCCTCCCAAGCCTTCATCTCTTCCTCCTTCGCCTGACGGTCGTGAGCCTCCTTGGCGAGCTCATCGCGCAAGCCCTTCAGCTCGGCCTCCAGCATCTTGTAGCGGTCCTGGGCGACCGTGGCATCCTTCAGTGCCGCATCGCGGGCGGCTGCAGCTTGGATGGCGGCTTGCTTCTCCCCCTCAAAAGCTGTCGCGGTCCGCTCCAGCGCCGCTCGGACAGAGGCTTCAGAGTGAACCCAGCCGGAGATCAGCCCCAGGTGCCCGACCACTAGGTGGGGGTTGGCGCCCTGGAGGTCCTCTCGCAGCTGGCCCAGCTCGGTAAGGGCACGGTCCAAGACAGCAGAAGAGGCAGAGTGAACCGGAACCAGCGGCGCAGGAGGAGGAGGTGGCAACGTGACTACGGCTTGGGAGACTGGGGGCTCCTGAGCCTTGGGCACCTCAGCGGTAGCATCAGGCACCGGCACCTCCAGAGTCAGCGGGGCAACGGGGGCTGGCACCCTGCCAGAGCACTCCTCCAGGCCTCGCAAGGATGATCGAGCAGGGGAGGTGCGAACTTCACCGCCTCCCCTTCCCACGGATGAAGGCGCGGCCACAACAGATGAGCCTGCCTCAGGCGGAGCCACCGTGTCCCCCTTCTTCTTCTTCACCGCAAGCAGTGGCCTAACCAAGCAATGGAGAACGTGAAGCCCCGGCAGCAAAAACAGGAACAAGACGGAGTTCGAGCACTTACTGGTCAATCACGACGTAGGCCACCGACCTCTTACCGAGGTTAAAGCCTGAGAGCCTCTTGGTCCGAGGCGTGGCCTCGAGAGGTCCAGGATCATGAGAGGACGCACCAGAAGGGTTGGAGACGGCTTCGGGCGGTGCCTGGGCAGCAGTAGCCCCTCGGGAGATCAGCGCCGACCTGTCCTTCTTCGGGATCACGGGCGAGTCCTCTTCCTCTCGCGCGGCGTCGGCCTCGTCATCGTCCGGTAGGGTGCGGAGGATGCTAGCCCTGCACCGGGGGGAAGTCTCCCCCGTCCCCTCAGCGGTTGCCTCCGAGTCACGCTCCTCTTCTTCTTCGTCTTCTTCTCCTCTCCCGCGGTAATCATCATAAGACACTTCCACCGGCATCGTCGCCCCTGGCCCTCAGGAGGCACCGCCGGCACCAGGCCACACCCATCAAAGGTGGGCACGGCATCCACTACCTGTTGCCAGTCGTCGCAGAGGAACAGGGGGGCAGGAGTGCCCTCCAGGCTTCCCAGGTCATCTCCAACTAAGAGGAGGAGAGCTGCGACCAGATCCTCATCGGCCAAGGCCTGCGGGCTCAGGCGAAGATCGTTGTTTGCACCCCCAAGCCTCCACAACGGGCGTGCGTGCACCTGAAGTGGAGCCACCCGGTGCGTCAGGAATTCCCTCAGGAGCGTGGCCCCTGTCAGCTTCGCCGCCTTCACGTTGCCCGGCCTCAGGTCGGCGTTCATCTTCTCCAGCACCATCTTCGCCCGTCTGTCATTGAGCTTCGCGTGAGACCACCCCTCGTCGGGCTGAGGCTGCTCCATTGGCAACACCAACCGGGAGTGGATACATCTGGCATCCATCATGACCCATTTGCTCCAGAGCCGTCGACCCTCTTCCCGGTCTTCGAGATCGCGTTGGCCTTGGAGTACGCGACAAATCCGGTGCATGCTGAGGTATGACCGCCGGTGATTCGGAGGGAAAGAAGTGGCGCAGCAAAGCCACGGACGGCATCACCCCAACATGCGCCTCACAGTAGTAGGCGAAAATCGACAAAAGGAGAACGGAGTTGGGATGGAGATGAAGGGCCTGCAACCTGTAATTGCGGAGGACGGCGTAGAAGAACTTGGAGAAGGGAGGAACCAGGCCGGCGATGATGGTGTTCATGAAGAAGGGATAGAAGGTGCTCCCCTTGGCCTCCGGCTCGGCGGAGCGGGCCCAGAGTCCAGTCTCCCCCATCTCATTGCCCTCCACCACCGTCATCAGGCACGTAGCAATGAGATTCTTCTCCGATGTGTTGGGGGCATCCAAGGCCGGCGAGTACCAAGCCGGTAGGGCCTCGGCCACGGCCTTGCGGGGTGCCATTGCTCGCTGAAAGGGGAAGGATGGAGCGGATGTGAAGATTTTGGAAGCAAGAGAGCAAGGAAGGGGATCTGGAGCAAGGCAAAGGAGAGCAATGAAGGTAAGCCTTACCTAGCCAGCCTTTTGTCAGTCGGGCAGTTGCCGAGGCAGCGTGGGGAAGCGGAGACGCCCACGTCCAATCAACCGCCATGCGGCAACCAAGGCCGCAGGCTATTGGGGCCCCGGCGTTCCGCACTTGCCCTTTGGCTTCGTTGCTAAGCCAAGTCTGAGCGCACCTTGGGCCCGGGGGCTACTGTCAGCGTTCTGGGAATGGGGGTCCCTTGACTTACCTGCCCGCGGCCTGCAGCGTGGCTCAACCAGTGGCCCATTACGGCCCGTCTTCATCAACCCAAGCTCAAAGACCCTCGCGAGGGGCTGAGCCTCGTGGGGCGGACGACACAAGGCCTCCTCAGGGGCGGCCTCACCAGGGCAGGCTCGCAAGAAGGCAGAGAGATCAAGGCGAGGGGTACCTCGCGAGGTGCTCATGACGCAAGCCATGACTATCAAGACCAGGCGGGAGCCAGCCTGCGCAGTGTCCTCGTTTCCTCTTTGGTGCAAAGGGCGCAAGCGCAGGCGTGGAGTACCGAGGCATCAAGCAAAGGTTTCCATATTTGTTCAACAAGACCAAGACCAACGAGACAGCAGGACGGAGGTCACCGTGTAGCCCAAGACGGCGTCATCGCCAGTGCCTTTGGCAGTCGAAGACCACCTTTCTTCCCGCTCAATATTTGGGAAGAGGACCAGGGCCTCTATAAATAGAGCTAGCCACCACAATAGGAGGGGATCGACTCCTTCCTAAGTAGAACACCGCACCACCACAAGAACACCTTTCGCGAGGCTATTCTTCCTCTGTATTGTTCATTATCAGCCCAAGAGGCAATCCACCACACCACACCACACACTGGATTAGGGTATTACACCACAACGGTGGCCCGAACCAGTATAAACCTTGTGTCTCTTGTGTTATTCATCGTGCTAGCTTAGATTCGCGGCGAGGCTGTGGGCGTGTTTCGGTAGGGAGAAGATCTTCGTGCGCACCCCAGAGTTCGAACCTTAAGGGTTTTGCCGGAACCCGATATCCGACAGTACACTACTCACCACACATGGCATGACTTTTCGTCTCACATGCCCGTACACTTCGCAACAGAACGGTCGCGCTGAGCGCGTCCTCCACACTCTTAATGACTGTGATCGGATGGTTCTCTTTCATGCCAATGTGCTTCCGTGCTTTTGGCCTGATGCTCTTGCCACCGCATCACTCCTCATTAACATCCGCCCCTATTGTACTCGCGGGAACTTTGTAGCTCATCATCTTCTCTTTGGTGCACCATCCTCTTATGATGAGCTTCACATTTTCAGCTATCTCTAATATCCTAGCATCGCCGCACTGCACCACATAAGCTTGTACCTCGCCCCATTGCATGCATCTACCTCGGCTACCCACCTAACACCAAAGGCTACCGCTGCTACGACCCGGTCTCCCATCGAGTATTCACCTCCCGACACATTTACTTTGATGAGAAGGCGTTTCCTTTTCAGCAGCAGGTACCTCTCATCGCCCCATCACCGCCGGACACCGCCGGCCCTTCGGCGACCCCGTCAGGTGGACGACCCCGCTCAGCTCTCGGACCGCCTCTGGGCTTTGGCGGTCCCCGCGCCGTGGGACAAGCTGCGCTTCGCGCCCCCATGCCGTCGTCGCCGTCACTGTCGACATCGCCGCCAGCGCCTTCCCCGGCCGTCTCGGGCACCGCCCCTTCACCGGCTGCCTTGCCAGCTGCCTCCCTGGCCTCGGCTGCCTCCTCGGGCCTTGGCCTCGAGTTACCGTCTCGCCTCCTCACTTTGGATCGAGCCGGCATTCACCGCCCAAGTCTGCGGTACTCGAGCGACGAGTATCTCCTCGCCGCCTCCACCACCGAGCCGTCCCCGATTCCTGTGTCCGCCAGAGCAGCCGTACGTGATACTCACTGTTTTGCTATGATGCAGGAAGAGTGCGACGATCTTCAGCGAAACCATACCTGGACACTAGTTCCCCGGCCTTCTCGCGCCAACTTCATTAGCGGCAAGTGGGTCTTTCATCATAAGACCCACTCGGATGGTACACTTGAGCGCTACAAGGCTCGCTGGGTGGTCTATGGGTTTAGGCAGTGTGCTGACGTTGACTTCACTGAGAGGTTTGCCCTGGTTATCAAATCTGGTATGATCCACACCGTCCTCTAGCTGGCGGTCTCCCGAGGCTGGTCGGTTCATCAGATGGATGTCTCCACGCCTTCCTTCATGGCCATCTTGAGGAGCAGGTTTACTATGAGCAACCCACTGGTTTCGTCGACACCTCTCTTCCAGGGCATGTGTGCTTGTTGTCCTGGTCTCTATACGGTCTCAAGCAAGCACCTTGCTCCTGGTACCAGCGTATCACCGGGTTTCTCAGACACTGGGCTTCAGCGTCACTCGCTCAGATGCCTCGTTGTTTGTTTATCACCGTGGCGACATGATTGCCTATTTGCTCCTCTACGTTGACGACATCATTCCGACGGCCTCCACCGCAGCCCTTCTTCAGCAAATCACTCTTTGGCTGCGTGACGAGTTTGCTATCAAGGACTTGGGGGCTCTACATTATTTCCTTGACATTGAGGTTGTTTGGCGACCTGACGACTTCTTTCTTCATCAGTAGAAGTATGCGCATGAGCTACTTGAGTGTGCCGGCGTGCTCAATTGTCACCCTGTTGCTACTCCTGTTGACATGAAGGCCAAGGTTTCTGCTCTCGAGGGCTCGCCCGCGTCGGATGCTCCATTTTACCGGTCCATCATCGGTGCTCTTCAGTATCTGACTCTCATCCGACTAGATCTACAGTATGATGTTCAGCAGGTGTGTCTCCACATGCACACCCCTCGCGACTCTCTTTGGATACTCGTGAAATAGATTCTCCGATACATTTGTGGCACGATGTTCCTTGGACTCACTCTCACAGCGTCCACTTCTCTGGAGATGGTCGCTTACTCCGATGCTGACTGGGCTGGCTGCCCTGACACACCTCGCTCCACCACTGGCTACTGTGTCTACCTTGGTCCTTTGCTTGTCTCGTGGTCGTCCAAGCGACAACCCACAGTTTCGCGCTCCAGTGCGGAGGCCAAGTACCGAGCAGTGGCTAACAAAGTCGCCGAGTGCACCTCGCTACGACAGCTACTTCACGAGTTGCATCATGATGTCTCCTAGGCTACGGTTGTCTACTGTGACAACGTGTCTGCGGTATACCTTTCTGCCAACCCCGCTCATCATCGCCGAACCAAGCACATTGAGCTGGACATTCACTTTATGCGTGAGCAGGTGGCCCTTAGACGCATTCGGGTCCTCCATGTTCTGACTACACAACAGTTCGCCGATGTGATGCTAAGGGACTGCCTACTTCCACCTTCGAGGAGTTTCGTTCCATTCTCTGGCGACGCTTCGACTACGGGGGGGGGGGGTGTTGAATATATTGTGTGTGTATATTGTGTCTTGGGCCCATCTTCTAGTTCTCCTGTATAGTTGAGGTTGTGGCCCCATCTTGTACATCATATATACGTGCATGGTGCATCGATCAATGTAATTATGTTGTACGGCCTATTCTAGTCTTCTACAGGATCCACTGAAGCCCATCACGAGGTTCATCGTCCCGCAGGGCCTGGAGAAGTCCGACGACATGACTGTGTGAGCGCAACGGCAAGAGCGGCATATGGAGGAGAGCACGAAGAAGAAGGTGCGGGAGACCACTCAGAACGTAACTCCTTCTCCACTGCAGACCACCGTACCGGTGTTGTTTGGGCAATCGTCAACTTGGCCTGCCTAGTGTGAGGCGCGGCACTACTTCGCCGACCAGCAATATGGTCAGTCCAACGCATAGCAATCTTCGCGGAACTCCTCCACCTCATTCACCTCCATCCACCCTCCACTGTATACCGTCGACCTCAACAATGACTACATGTTCACCGAGTCATCGAATCTCGTCCGGTCGCGGTTATGTCCGAGTTGATGATACACCATTCAAGAAACCATCAACAAGTATTCCAATGCGTATGCACAAGTGGCAAATCGATGTCCAAGTGGATGTCACTCCTCTATCTCGTATGTCACTCCTCTATCTCGTACTACCTCCGTCCTGATTTATTGGTCCTCTTCACATTTTGTGCTAAATTTTGACCTTTGATTTAGAGCATCTCTAGCCGTTCGGCCCCCCATGGGACTGAAATAGCGTCTCCTGAGGGCGAACCGGTGATATTTTCACTATGGAGGCGCTCGGGTTGCCAACCACCGCCCCAAGTTGGCATCCAGACGCCATTTTTCAAATTCAAATTGGGCTCCAACTTGAAGAAAATGACTCGAATTTGGACAAAATTTAGGCGGTCTCATTCATATTTGTAAAAATTTAAAGACATACATAAAAACTTTTTAAAAAACTACACCGCCGCCTCCGCCCTAGCCTAGTTCATGCCTATGAGCTTGTAGAAGGCGGTGCAGTCGCCGCCGCCATCGTCGTCGCCGTCATCCTGCATGCCGCCGTCCTTGCTGCAGCCCTACCCTGGATCGCTGCTGCGGATGGGGTTGGTTGGCTTTGGCGCCTCCTCGTCGTCGCTGTCGAGGACGATGATGCCACCCTCCTCGTGGCCCCGGCGTCGCTCGGCGATCTCCTCCAGAGATCGGCACTGACGCTCCGCTTCATGCCGGTTTTGAGGTAGGTGACCATGTCCACGTGCTCTTGCTTGACGACCACGGGCGTCACCGGCTCCTTCTTTGGCCTGGCAAGGCGAAGAT
This sequence comes from Triticum aestivum, assembly GCF_018294505.1. Lineage (NCBI taxonomy): Eukaryota > Viridiplantae > Streptophyta > Magnoliopsida > Poales > Poaceae > Triticum > Triticum aestivum. The sequence goes on from NC_057798.1 coordinate 277,598,624, forward strand.
GGACACGGGGAGGTGAAGGTTGGCGGCGGCCCTTGTTTATGACGAGGTTGCCATCGCGGCTGCGCCGACGCTCTGGCGTCTCCTGGGGCTCGGGCTTGACGGGGGCGAGCAGCGTCGTGCCGGAGGAGCGGGAGCCGGAGAACGAGGAGGACGACCCCACCATGCGCCTCGCAGCCACGAGCTGCCGCTCTGGCGCGAGAACGACGGCGCCGGGTACTCCAACGGCGGCTCGTTGCCGCCCTCGATGTGCTCGAGGACGGCGTGGAGCGTGCACCCGGGACGACCCACCACTGACGGCGATTGTCGGAATTGTGGCGCCCCCTTGGCGCCGGAGCGCCGTTGGTGGAGGCAAGCTGGTCGGCGTGGCGGCGCTGGAAGTACGCCGTCCACAGAGGGTGGTTGTTGGGGGAGTACCTCGGCTGCTGTCGCGCTTCCTCCGGCAAGGACGCCCGGATCCACGCGATCTCGCCGTGGCGTTCCGCGTCGGAGGGCGGCAGGGCACGGGGACGCCTCCGGCGTTGAGCCTCTAAGCGCCCAACACTCGCATGTCAGGCAGCGCCGAGTAGTTCGCCTCGTGGAGAGCGTGTGCCTCCCACTCGTGCAGATGGCGGCGGCCGAAGCCGTTGGCCGCCGCTCCGTCGCCGGAGAACCTCTCCGCCATGGGCTCGAGCTTTGACGGTGAAGGAGAGAGGGCGAGAGCGAGGACGGCGAAGGAAAGAAGGTGGTCGGCGGCGAGAGAGAGATGGTTGTGGCGTGGCGAGTGTGTGGCCAGCGAAGACGAAGGCGACTTTTATAGCGGCGAGGGGGCGGCAGCAATGTGGACGCATGGCGGGAAAGGGTGGGACGCGCAGCGGCTCGCCTTCACTGCACCGTCCGTGATCAATGGAAGGCTGACCTGCGATAGCCTTGGCATTGATTCATGCGGGAGCTGAGGCAATGAGATGAGGACGACGATGCCTGTCGCTCACTCGGCGGGCCCACGGGGTGGGAATCTGGCACGGGAAGTTTTGGCGCCATTTTTCTTTCCCCCGGCACCCCCGGTCAGCCCCCAGAGCGCTGGGTTCGGCTTGGTCCGCTGGCGCCAATTTCGGCCCTAGCCAGCGAAAGTTGGCCTCCGGGGGGCGCGACTGCCGCCGGCGATAAAAAAGGGGCCTGGGGCTGTTGGGGGGGGGGGGGGGAGGGGGCTAGTGGAGATGCTCTTTAGTAACAAAATGTCAGTGCATGTCAAAAAAATAATATCGTTGAAAACTATGTTCAAATACGAATCCAATGATGTAACTTTTGGTGACATGCATTAATATTTTGTTAGCTAAATATATGATCAAAGTTTAACACAAAATATTAAGGGACCAATAAACCAGGATGGAGGTAGTAATTATTTGACTCGTGTTTGATGAACTGCATTGAAGATGCCCTTGTCGACTGAATTTTTTGGGTTGGGGCTAATACTTTTTCTGCCTGATAGGTAGCAGTAGTGGTTAGGCTCGATTAGCGCCTAGTCGTAGCACATGCACGGGCCTAATTCATGCGCATTGTCATCAGGATCAGATCAACATTCACTTGGCAATCGAATCCAGTACTAACAGCGGAATCAGCATATGTACAACACACGTACCGCTTACGTTGAAGAAAAGGAAAGGGAAAAAGCTCCGGATGGAGTCCTGATTTTAGATCAGGTGACGTCTGAGTTGACAAGCTCCACTACTTTTGAGGAAAATGGAAAACTCCACAAATGGGCCAATGGAACTTCCACACCTGCAGCTTTGCACAAAATCGAAGCAAGTACAACTTTCTTACTGAGCTCGAGTGTTAGAGGTAACAATTGTTACATACGATGATGGGGCCTTGATGTCGTATTCCCCTTTGGGGCTTCATCTTTGGAGTTGGTCACTGGCGAGCGAGACAAGTGGAAGGCGACGGAGTTGGCGTCGGGACTTGTGTGACAACAAAAATGGGGGAGCGATGTTGAAGACACAACATTGATTGAGGTAGTCGGCTCTTCTTCGACGTGTCAGCAGGTTTGCCTCGGCTTGTTTGTTGCTGTGAAGTCAAAGCATCGATGACGGCCCCGGTGGTGTACGATGACGGGCAGCGGTAGGTTGTTCGATGGTCTTTTGCGGTGCCAGTCGTGTCTACTTCTTCTTCGTAGTTCTTCGTCAGAGTCGGAGCTGCGTAGTCTGGTCGTTGATGGCTGAGTTTTGATGCGGATCTTCATGTTGCTCCGCACGACCTCTACAATGTGGGTTGAGTCGACGATCGCTTACGACGAAATTGGAGTAGTTTGCTCAGTGGTTAGGGATGACGATGACGCCTCTAGGGAGGAGTGATGACAATGACGCCTGCGTGCAATCTCTGCTAGGCCCTCATTGAAGTGATGTGAGTTGGGTATCATATGTGGGTCGCTCAACGGTTGTGATTGGTTTTTGTTCGTTCTTCATAATTAACCAAGCCACTTGGTTTTTGCTCGGTTTTTCTAATTAACTGAGCAATTTTTTTTCTTAATGAATTAACCAGACAACTTGGTTTTCGCTCGGTTTTTCTTAATTAACTGAGTAACTCATTTATCTTAATGAGTGCACAAATTCTGCCTTCTTTAGAAAAAAACCCAGTCCAACAGCTACGGCCATGCATGTAGGAGCACGCACATAGTACTGGGCCCGTGTGTCTTTCTTTCCTGCCATCTTGCCTCTAGAAAGCTATACATAGTATTCCCTTCATTTGATAATGTAGTGCGCCCATGTTTTTCGAGATCTAAGTTTGACCGTAAATTTAACCAACAAGACCGAATGCGGCGGGAGCAAAATCTATACCTCTGAATTCATATTTTTGATATAATTCAGCGGTATACTTTTTGTTCCGCCGCAGTCGGTCTCGTTGGTTACATTTACGGTTAAACATGAATATCGAAAAGCGCGGACACACTACATTATGAAATGGAGGGAGTATATACATTTTTTGTTCATGTCGGATTGACGTGTGTTCCAAAAGTTCTTCATGCACATCACTATACTACTCCCTCCGTTCCATAATATAAGACGTTTTTTGTCACTAGCGTAGTGCCAAAAAAACGTCTTACATTATCGGAGGGAGTACTATGTACTATGCAGGTCATAATGGTTGAGGTGTAATCCGTGATGGAATTGTTTTTTTTTAGTGTGATGTTAGGTTTGACTAAAGTGTCATCAAAGCTAAGTATCGAAACAAGTACTAGCGTCAACGGAGCAATTAGTTAGGGTGCACTTTTGGAATGGACAAGCTATGCTATAGGAACACATAAAGGCAGAGCAGAGCAGATGCTACTAGCTCAATTATTTGCAAGTACACACTGCAAAAATGGTCTAGGTCGATATTATAGTAACGGTGGACGGGAGTGAACGAAGAGGATTAGCTTACCAAACTAGCAGAAGCTTCATATATATCTTTCGTGCACCCACAAAACAACAAAAGAAGAGGAATCCATTAGGAAAGTGTTCTGTGGTGCCCACCACACCTATCTCCGTATTGATATCAAAATCTTCGTCTCTCAATTAATTTGATAGTTCTCCTACCAATATTTTTTTTAAATTCTTTTATGTAATAAAGAAATGTAAGAAAATTAGGGTAATAGTATATGAGTAGCTACGTACGCAAGCCCTATTTCAGCCGGTGCGGCCCTGAATAACATAATTCTGGTCAATGGGAAAATGATTGGAGCGTACTTTTTTTTACACATTATAATAGAAGTCGCTCTCATACACAAACATACACTCACTCCTATGAATATACGCACATATATACCCTTTCCTTATAAGCACCTTCAAGAGAGTGAGCTGGCATAGCATTTTGATTTTTTACGAAGTCATCACAGGCGCACATCTACTCCCACTAAATGAACATCGTCGGAAGCCTGAAATAAATCCACGATAGTATTCTTTTTTGAAAGAGAATGTTGGCATATTATTGATTTAGCAACTAAGTCATAAAGGGTCTTCCCGATAAGAATGAAAAAGACAAAGCAAAGTAGATTTTTTTTTCAAGACATGACCAACATGGGCCACAACATTACTATGCCGACGAATGTGCTTGAAAGCTGAAGAAGTGAAGACTAGGGCCGTGTGCTTGATATCACTCACAGCACAACCAACAGATCGGCCGCGAGTCCTCCAATTGATCCTTTGCACCAAAGAAAGGCAATCTGAAGTGAAGATCACATGAGTGAGTCTTTCATCTTGTGCAGCAGGACTGCCCATTGGAGGGCCAAAGTTTCCGCCATCTCATGATCAAAGGAGCCAGTGAATGGCTCAGAGCATGAATTCTCCTTCACGGTTCAGAGCAATCACACTCACCCCGGACTTGCTAATATCAGTAAAAATGGCAGCATGCGAAAAAGTTAAGTCAATACCTGCCGACGGTGGAGACCATCTAGAGATAGAAGCAGGGTCCTCGCAACTATGATTCGCTTAAACATGTGTGCCGGGATAATGTCAATAAAGGTATAAATTCCTGCAAAGATCGTATGAGGGTGAGGGGTTTGGGTTTCATTTCTTGCATCATTCCTAGCATCCCAAATGTGCCAAATCATCACGGCTAAAAAATAGCTTCCCGGTTTGAAGCATGTCGGAGGAGGTCGAACAACCACCGTTTGGTGATCTAAACTCAGTATGATGCAGCTTAACACCAAAATAGGATTTGACCTCTTTCCAAATTTCGTGGGCATGTGGGATGTCTATCAATTGCATAGGGTTTAGTAGTAGCACTCTGGTGTAAATATACCAACTGAGTACCGTTCCCATCATAGGAGCTAGTGGTGAGTGCTTCTGTCACACATGAGTTATCATAGGTCTCATATGAATTTACTGTTTTGTTATCTACAAGGATTATGGTTTTGGGTGAAGACAAGTAATCTAGCGGTGAAATAAAGCGGCTGAATATAAGGTTTCTACAAGAGAACGTAAACATAAAGAACAAAAAATAATCTGCAAGTTTCCTGCAATGGAGATGAGATCCGAAGTCAACCACAGGATCATGAGTGATAAACCCTCCTGAAAACCTTCCAATGACCACCACCATCATGGAGCCATATGAAGCCATCTGGCTGACTGGATCTGGATTGCACCACCAAGGCATGGACCGTAGAGCCATCGGCCAACCACTACACGCGCGAAGGGCCCGCCCATGCCAACGACAAAGTGGTGGTCGATTGGCCCACGAGATTCTAGTAGCACCATGGCAGCCAGGTGTAACACGCCACCAACGGAGACACAACGCGGGCATGGGGTGGGGAGATAGTGTTGGGGAAGACCGACGAGGTGGTGAACCTCCGGTTGCCTCACCCGGAGCGACACATACAGGGGCAGCCGTGCGAGGCCAGGAGCAGGGCGCATCAGCGCCGAGGCAGACTCCAAACGCCACCGGCGGCTCCTGCTACTTCTTGAGCTTGCATTGGTATTTCCCTTGAAGAGGAAAGGGTGATGCAGCAAAGTAGAGATAAGTATTTCCCTCAGTTTGAGAACCAAGGTATCAATCTAGTAGGAGACAACGCACAAATCACCGAATACCTGCACAAACAATCAAACAAACTTGCACCCAATGCGATAAAGGGGTTGTCAATCCCTTCAGGGGTTACTTGCAAAAGTGAGATCTGACAGAGATAGATAAACGATAAAGTAAATATTTTTTGTTTATAGATCGGAAAGTAAAAGATTGCAAGAATAGTAGGTCAGAAACTAATATTGTAGATCGGAAACTTGTATGATGGAAAATAGACCCGGGGCCATAGGTTTCACTAGAGGCTTCTCTCAAGATAGCAAATAATACGGTGGGTGAACAAATTACTGCCGAGCAATTAATAGAAAAGCGTAGAGTTATGACGATATCTAAGGCAATAATCATGAATATAGGCATCACGCCTGTGTCAAGTAGACCAAAACGATTCTGATCTACTACTATTACTCCACACATCGACCGCTACCCAGCATGCATCTAGAGTATTAAGTTCATAAAGAACGGAGTAATGCATTAAGTAAGATGACATGACGTAGAGGAATTAACTCAAACAATATGATGAAAACCCCATCTTTTTATCCTCGATGACAACAATACAATACGTGCCTTGCTGCCCCTATTATCACTGGGAAAGGACACAACAAGATTGAACCCAAAGCTAAGCACTTCTCCCATTGCAAGAAAAACCAATCTAGTTGGCCAAACCAAACCGATAGTTCGAAGAGAAATACAAAGATATCAAATCATGCATATAAGAATTCAGAGAAGATTCAAATAATATTTATAGATAAGCTGGTCATAAATCCACAATTCATCGGATCTCGGCAAACACACAACAAAAAAGTATTACATCGAATAGATCTCCAAGAACATCAAGGAGAACATGGTATTGAGAATCAAAGAGAGAGAAGCCATCTAGCTACTAGCTATGGACCCGTAGGTCTGCGGTAAACTACTCACGCTTCATCAGAAGGGAAATATAGTTGATGTAGAAGCCCTCCATGATCGAATCCTCCTCCGGCAGGGTGCCAGAAAAGGTCCCTAGATGGGATCTCACGGGTACAGAAGGTTGCGGTGGCAGAAAAGTGTTTTCGTGGATGCTTCTGGTCGTTTGGGGATATATGGAAATATATAGGCGAAAGAATTAGGTCAGGAGGGTCACGGGGGGGGGGGGGGGCCCACAAGGGTGGGGTGCCCGCCCTACCCCTCTAGGCACACCATCCGTCCTTGTGGCCGCCTTGTGGCTCATCCGACTTCATCTCCAAGTCTCCTGGTTGTCTTCTGGTCCAAGAAAGATCATCGCGAAGGTTTCATTCCGTTTGGACTCCGTTTGGTATTCCTTTTCTGCGAAACTCAAAAACAAGGAAAAACAGGAACTAACATTGGGCTCTAGGTTAATAGGTTAGTCCCAAAATTTATATAAAATAGCATATTAATGCATATATAAAGCATCCAAAATAGATAATATAATAGCTTGGAATAATAAAAAATTATAGATACGTTGGAGACGTATCAGCTCCCCAAGCACAAGGCCGACAAGGACAAGATGAAGAACCACCCACAAATTGCTCACAAGATCTAAGAAATGTTGGAGAGGAAGAGGGGATGAGAGTTGCATCTGCCCGGTTTCTAGAGCTGGCCTTTGCCGCCCCACCGACGACAGAGGAGTGGTGGAGGATGAGGTCCCTGGCGGCTAGGGCGCACCCCGGTGTCTCCCTCGAGTAACACAGGAGTGAGAGTGAATCATTTTTTCAGGAGAACCAGGCTCTGCAAACAAATGCCTAACCAGTGACTTATGGCTCTGTTTGCCCTAATGATATTGCTTAGTTAATGAAATTCGTATTCCTTGCAAAAACAAATATTGTGTGCTCGTGGGGTTGTGGCATGCAGGAGCGCTCGTGATCGATTCTATGCGAGACACCCCAAAATCCTGATGAATTGTGCCCAAGTTGAGCAGGGTAGGTATTTAGCGAGATTACATACCCACTTTGTCCCAAAATAAGTGCTTGCTGGTTTAGTACAACTTTCTACTAACTTTATACCAAATCAACAACACTTTTTTTTGGGACAAAGAGAGTATGATTTAAGCCACGATTCAACAATTAGTACAAGTGAGTAGCCTTATTTTTGATGATGAAAGTCCTTCTAATTTTATGATCCACGAAACCCTCCAACTACAAGTTACACCCAAGGACTCAAAAAGGTATTCAGTAGTAACGACAAACACGTCGCCCCCCACATCATCTCCTCTAGAGCCCGCTGGTGGCGGTAGGACCTGCTCTCTTTCTACGCAGGAGCTGCCTATTGCACATGGATCCCGCATTGGTGTGCATGCAGCGGTCCGACTCGGCAAGCGCTCAAGCTGCTGCGGCGAGGGGTTGCCGGTGCTAGCTACTGTGTGGTGTGGGTAGTGGTGTCAAGCTCAACCTGGGTTGGTTCGGTGCGCCGGATCTGATGCAGATTTGGTTGGTGTTGCCGCCCAGTGGCGAAGCTAGCATTTGAAAACAGGGTGGTGTTGACGCTCAAAAGTGGCACAATGGTAAAAGTTTCTTTAAGCTATGTCAAGATTAGTTCAAACTTATGATTGGAGGTCACCATGGGATGGATCTTTTCGAGAAGATCAAAGATGGATATGAAAATGGTCTAAAACGGAGCTCGGATGCAAAAGTTATGACAAGTTCAGATATGCTCATGTTGACACCAGATTAAAGAGTGGCTGGAAACCCTATTAAGATGTCCTCATATGAAAAAAATGATCAACACGAATTGTCTTCGTCTCGTTGAAACGGTCGATTTTGATATAAAAATCATCTTAATCCAAGGTCGTATGCAAAAGTTACAGCCAGTACAAGATGCTGCTCACTGGATGGCCGGACACTCCGGGAAAAACCATCCGGGTTTTGATTTTCTCTGTGGATGGCCGGACACTCCGGATATTTTCGTCCGGGTTTTGAATTTCACTGCTGCAGACTTCGGAAAACAGCGGAAAACCGCCTCAAGATGGCCTCAGATCAAAAAACGTTCAACATCAAAGTTGTTCGTCTCATCGAAACGGTCAAGATTGCTTTTAGGCTCGTTTCCATCCGAGATAGTTTACGCCCCCCCCCCAAACATGGCCCGCAAGGTGCAGCCAGATTTTACCGAACAGTTTTGGAAAGTTCGGACCAAACAAATCCGAATTGGACTAGGGTTTTGGACGTGAATTGAAGCCTTTTCCTTGCACGGGAAGTCCAGCCGCGTCTTATATACTTAAGGGGTGACGGCCGATTGAGAAACAACACACAATCGCAAATGCATCTACAACTTTTTCATCTACGTTTTGTTCCTCCCTCGTTCTTCGTCGTTCTTCGTGTTGGAGAGCTGCGAATACCGAGGCTCTAGGGGCGGCTTGACCGACCTAGGGCAGCCCATAGCCGCCGCACTCCTCGACGGGGTCCCTCCCGGGAGTGTAGGGTTTCGGGTCTTCAAAAGCTCTCGCCGGTCGACTTGCGAATCGCGCTTCCGGTGAGACCCCTTCGACGTGAGCTGCGGTGCATCACCCCCGGTGTTGAGGGTACACGTGATGTGTTCGTGTGCGAACACACTTTTTGGCGACTCCGCTGGGGAAAAAGATCAATCATCATCATCCATCATGTCTGGCAACGACAAGATGCCCAAACCCTCGGAAATCGACGCCGATAACATAATCAAGCCCAATTTTGAGTTATCGGAGGAACATCGCCAAGCTTATGAGGAGTACAAGAAGGCACGTGAAGAGAAGGAGATGCAGGAGTTCCTTGCTAAGTTCAAAAAGGATCGTCAAGGCAATATCACTCCGGTTGGAGAAATCAAGTTTCCTCCTCTTCATGATGAACATGTTAAACCCTCTGTAAGTAATACCTTCTCTCCTGAGGTATGGTCTGAAATTGATAGTCGCATTACTGATAGCAATAATCTTTTATACCAAATTTTCTTGGAAAATAGTAATGCTAAAAATAGTGTGCCTCAATCATCTAGTGGTAATGTTGGTGTGCATGTTACCACAGAAATTCCTAGTCCAACTTTACTTATTTCATCGGCGCCCCCCGTGCCGATGAATTTTTATCCTAGCCCCACAAATCAAATTGTTGATGCACCCATTAATCCTATCATGAGTATGCCATGTTCGGTGGTGACACAGAACCAAACCCTACCTACAAGAGCAAACATTATTAGATCACTGCCGAATTACAATTCGGCATGCATGCCACAATTCGAGCCGGACATAGTTCGGCCGAGAGTCCCCCAACAAGGAGAGGGATTTTAATGAGCTTAACACGTCGCAAAAAGGCGAGTGCTGGAAAATGTCCGCGGAGTTGAACTCCAAGACCGGCGCCCAATCAGGTTCGATGGACGCGGATGCACGCAATCCGGCACTCATGGCCGGAGACGAGTCCGAGGTTCTGGTAACACCAGCCTAGCCTGATGATGGGTCTGTGTGCGGCTCGAGCGCCGCTGAGTCTGCAGCCTCGGAAGCGGGGTTGAGATTCCCGTCTTCGGACGACGCAGCCCGCTCCGGCTCTAGGGCCAGGGCGGTCACAGGCGCTATCTCATGTGCGCGACCATATGACAGATCTAGCTCATGTTCATCATGGTGGCCGAGGACAGCCGTCATGGGCTCGAATCCGTCGAAGATCAAGTCTCCGTGGATATCGGCCACAAAATTCAGGCTTCCAAATCAAACCTGATGGCCAGGGGCGTAGCTATCGATCTGCTCTAGATGGCCAAGCGAGTTGGCCTGCAGTGCGAAGCCGCTGAATACGAAGATCAGTCCAGGGAGGAAGATCTCCCACTGGACTGCATTGCCGTAGATGATTGATGGAGCCATCAAGCCTATCACCGACGTTACAGCGGAACTCTCAATGAAAGCACCAATGTCGGTGTCAAAACCGGCGGATCTCGGGTAGGGGGTCCCGAACTGTGCGTCTAAGGCTAATGGTAACAGGAGGCGGGGGACACAATGTTTGCCCAGGTTCGGGCCCTCTCTATGGAGGTAATACCCTACTTCCTGCTAGATTGATCTTGATGAGTATGAGTATTACAAGAGTTGATCTACCACGATATTGTAATGGCTAAACCCTAGAAGTATAGCCTATGAGGTTATGATGGTTGTGGTTAAACCCTAGAAGTCTAAACCCTCTGATTTATATAGACACCGGGGGGGGGGGGGGGACTAGGGTTGTACAAATTCGGTTACAGAGAAAGGAATCTACATATCCGAATCGCCAAGCTTGCCTTCCACACAAAGGGGAATCCCATCCGGACACGGGATGAAGTCTTCTATCTTGTATCTTCGTAGTCCAACAATCCGGCCAAAGTATATAGTCCGGCTGTCCGAGGACCCCTTAGTCCAGGACTCCCTCAAGACCCACCGAGTATCACCATGCCTAGGTGACTCAATCTCTTGATTCAAACCACTCCCAATTTGTAAGTCACAACATTCAAGTAGTTTCATGATATTCTAAAGTATTGCATCTCGAACATGTCATGATGCTTACAAGACACTCCAATACTATTCATTAATAAAGACACTCGATCAAAAACCACACACATCATCATTTCCCTTGGCAACAACTATAAGAACTAGCTAGAGTTGATGTGCAAAACAATGAATATAATAGGCAGAAGTTGACTCTTTCATGATGAGTGTTTTCAGTCCTTTAATTTCTCCTCTCATGTTACTAGCCCCATCATATCCTTGCCCATGAATTTGAGTTATAGTCAAACCATGATTAGTAAGTAAAGTTTCAGTTGCTTACTTAAGTGAAAATGAAGTAGTGTCACTTACATGAACAACTCCAAGAAAGTGCTCACATGGCCTTCATACTTTATCAACAAGATGCAAGCACAAAGCTAGTTATTCTTTGCGTGATACACCACTAGACTCCTTGGCTAGAATAGCATAATGTTCATCACCAAGTTGTTTGATAATTTGCTTTCTAGAAAGTAGTGCACAACATGGAATAATCTGATGTTTTATGTGATGAGAAGTCAATGTACAGTTACTTGGTGCATCCTTCAAAACATACTTATTCGCCCCCTCACTATTTGTGGCAAGCCACTTCAATAGCTCAAGGAAGTTTCCTCTGTTATTAGACTATCACTTTCATCATGCCCATGAAATTCCAATCCTTGATGAAGAAGAAACTGCAAGCTTCTAAGTGAATACTTCAACCTCATCTTGTAAATACGTACATCCTAACGATTCACCTTCACGTAAAGATCATCAATTGCTGCACAAGGATTCACAAATAAGTTATCTCTCTCTTGAGCTACATTGTGCACACTTGTTACACAACCAACATGCTTATTTAGAGCATCCTCTCTATTCCAATTCCTCCAACCACCATCAGTAATTGCATTAATTCCCTTATCACTAGTTTTCTTGTTAGAACAAGTAGCATAAACAGCAAAATGGAGATTCCTCCTTGATACTATACTAAAGCCAACTATGATTATGAAGCCATAAAGGATTGAATGAACGTTATGTACTCCCAAATATTCTTTTTTAAGTCATATGCATAAGGTTGAATTGCTTTTGGCTAATTGTGAGTTGCGTTGGGATTTCCTCGAAGAGGAGAGGATGAAGCCGTACATCAGACATAAGTATTCACCTGAGTTAAGAACCAAGTTTATCAATCCAGTAGGAGAACCACAGAAAACCTCGTTAGCAGCACCTGCACACACAAAAGCAAATATTTGCACCCAACACAAACAAGGGGGTTGTTAATCCCCTCGATGGTTATTTGCAAGGATCAAATCTTGTAGTGGTAGGAAAATAGAAAGTTGCAAAATAAAATAAAGTAAATAAAATTGCAGCAAGGTATTTTTGTGTCTTTATATATGATAAAAGTAGACCCGGGGGCCATATTTTTCACTAGAGGCTTCTCCCTCGAGCACATAACATACGATGCGTGAACAAATTACTGTTGGGCAATATATAGAAAATCACATAGTTATGACGATATTCAAGGCAATGATCATGTATATAGGCATCATATCCGAGACAAGTAGACCGATTCCTGCCTGCATCTACTATTGTTACTCCACCCATTAACCGCTATCCGAGATGCATCTAGGGTATTAAGTTAATGAAAACAGAGTAACGCCTTAGGCAAGATGGCATGATGTAGGCAAAGTAAACCCAAGCAATATGAATAAGCCCCATATTTTTATCCTTTATGGCAACAATAAAAATACGTGTCATGTCCCTTTCTGTCACTGGGATTGAGCACCGCAAGATTGAACCCATCACAAAGCACCTCTCCCATTGCAAGAAAAATCAATTTAGTTGCCCGAACTAAACAGATAAATTAGAGAGAAATACAAAGTTATAATAATCATGCATAAAATAATTCAGAGAAGACTCAATTAATATTCTTGAATAATCTGATCAGAAACCCACAAATCAATGGATCCCAACAAACACACTACAAAAGAAGATTACATCGAATAGAACTCCAAGGATATCGAGGAGAACATTGTATTGAAGATAAAGAGAGAGAAGAAGCCATCTATCTACTATCTATGGACCCGTATGTCTGTGGTAAACTACTCATGCATCCTCGAAAGGCAGCAAGGATGATGTAGAAGCCCTCTGTGATCGATTCCCTCTCCGGCAGATTACCGGAAAGGCCTCCAGATGGGATTTTGGAATAACAAAAACTTGCGGTGGCGGAAAAAGTGTTTAGGGTGGTTCTCTATTGGTTTCCTTATTTTAGAGAATTAATAGAGGTGGAATTAGGTCAGATGGAGCCATGTGGGGTCCACAAGGCATCAGGGCGTGCCCTGTTGCCTTGCCGTCTCCTCGCTTCTCGTCTGGGCTCCTCCCGAAGCTTCTAGGGTCTCTCTTGCCTAGAAAAAAATCGTCAAAAAGTTTCATAGCATTTGGACTCCATTTGGTACTGATTTCCTAGAAAACAATAGCAAGCAAAAAACGTCAACTATCACTTGGCACTGGGTTAATAAATTAGTCCCATAAAATGATATAAAATGACATATAATTGCATATAAAACATCCAAGATTGGTACTATAATAGCTTGGAACTATAAAAAAATATAGATACATTGGAGACATGTCACTTTTTAAGGATATATGTTCTTTGAACCGTCTTGATATTGACAGGGTAACTTGCAATGGGTAGCCTTTCTCGAGGATCATGTTCAAGATGACTAAAATAATAAACCGGTGGTGATGGTGGAGACACATCTTCAGTTTGCTCTATGGTCGCATTTGACATAGGCAATGTTGGTTCTTGAGTATTCGATCACAACTGACATACACACAAGTTCTTCGGTCTGCTCTTCGGTCACGTCTGACATATTCTTTGCCTTATTCTTCCCTATCTTCTCTCTAAAAAAGAGAAACAATGTCTCCGGTCCCCTTCATTCTTCAACAAATCTGCAAGGAAAATACTTCCTATAAATAAATCTAATTGAGGCCAAAACAATGTGCAAAATTATGTATGTGTTCATGTAGTGGATATCATAGTGCAAAAATCAAACCCTAAATCAGAAATTGGGATATTTTGGTGCATTAAATTGGGGCATTCTGGAGACTTGTGTCGGGCCTCCAAGCATAGAGTTTTGTAGGACAGTAGCAACTTTCCCTCAAGTGGATGACCTAAGGTTTATCATCCATGGGAGGCGTCGGATGAAGATGGTCTCTCTCAAACAACCCTACAATCAAATAGAAGAAATCTTTGGTCTCCCCAACACACCGAATACAATGGCAAATTGTATAGGTGCACTAGTTCGGCGAAGAGATGGTGATACAAGTGTAGTATGGATAGTAGATATAAGTTTTTGTAATCTGAAAAATATAAAAATAGCAAGGTAGCAAGTAACAAAACAGAGCACAAACGGTATTGCAATGCTTAAAAACAGGGCCTAGGGTTCATACTTTCACTAGTGCAATCTCTCAACAGTGCTAACATAATTGAATCATATGACAATCCCTCAACGTGCGATAAAGAATCACTCCAAAGTTCTTATCTAGCGGAGAACATAAGATGAAATTATTGTAGGGTATTAAACCACCGCAAAGTTATCTTTTCCGATAAATCTATTGAGCCATCCCTATGAGTGTCACAAACAACCCTAGAGTTCATACTAAAATATCACCATATGATACACATCAACCAACTCTAATGTACCTAGATACTCCAATGTCACCACAGGTATCCGTGAGTTGATTATTTGATATGCATCAAACAACTTCAGATTCATAATATTCAATCCAACAGAAAGAACTTCAAAGGGCGCCCCTAGGTTTCTACCGGAGAAAGAAGGACGAAAAGGTGTATCAAGCCCTATACATAGATTACCCCAATGTCATGATAATCCGCAAGTTGAATACCAAAACATATATCAAGTAAATCAATAGAACACCACATTGTCACCATGGGTATCCATATGACATATATCAAGTGTTCTCAAATCCAAAAAGTATTCAATCGGATAATAGTGAAACCTCAAAGGTAAAAACTCAATTCATCACAAGAAGATAGAGAGGGAGAAACACCATATGATCCAACTATATTAACATAGCTCGTGGCACATGAAGATCGTGCTAAATTAAGAACACGAGAGATAGATAGAGATAGAGAGGGAGAGAGGGAGGGAGGGAGATCAAACATATAGCTACTTGTACATACCCTCAACAACGAGGATGAACTACTCCCTCCTCGTCATGATGACCACCGGGATGATGAAGATGGCCTCCGGTGATGATTTCCCGCTCTAGCAGGGTGCTAGAGGAGGCCTCCACATGAGATTACTTTGGTACAGAGGCTTGCGATGGTGGCGTGGAAGTTCTAGGTTTCTTTCTAGGGTTTTTGGTATTTATAGGAATTTTTGGCATTGGCTTCACATCAAGGTGGCCCACGAGGGAGCGACAAGCCTTCCCGACACGCCCTGGGGAGAGGGCATGCCCCCCAGGCTTGTCGCTTCCTCGTGAGGCTTCTAGTTCTTCATCGAAGCTTCGGGGGTCTCTTTTTGGCCACAAAAAATCACCGTAAATTTTCAGCCCATTCCGAGAACTTTTATTTCTGCAAAAAAATAACACCATGGTAGTTCTGCTGAAAACAACGCCAGTCCGGGTTAGTTCCATTCAAATCATACCAAAACCATATAAAATCGTTATAAACATGACATGAATACTTCATAAATTATAGATATGTTGGAGCCATATCAGCATCCCCAAGCTCAATTTCTCCTCGTCCTCGAGTAGGTAAATGATAAAAGAAATAATTTATGAAGTGTGAATGGTAGCATAATGCATAAGTTTGATCAATGATAATTCCAATCACTTTTTCTAGCATCATAACAACAACTCTTTCTCATAAAACTCATCATGATAAAGTAGCAATCAATTCACATGTTATGGTTCAAACAATGCATTCTCTTGAAACTTAATAACCTATGTTCTTAGTCATCAAACAATTGCAATCACTACTGAAGGATGCTGCTAATGCGACACTACAATGAGAGACCCTTCGATGAAACTGTGTGCGATGCATTAATCACAAACAACGACGTAATAAAACCATGAAAAAGATGCAAAATGTTTGTGATGGTGGATACGTCAAACACGGTTCAAATTGTAGTTGCGTGTATGCTATGTCTTGACTTGAGCGAAGACCTCCCCGGCAATGGCGCCAGAAATCCTTCTTGCTACGTCTTGAGCTTGCGTTGGTTTTCCTTGAAGAGGAAAGGGTGATGCAGCAAAGTAGCGTAAGTAATTCCCTCAGTTTTTGAGAACCAAGGTATCAATCCAGTAGGAGGCTCCTCAAAAGTCCCACGCACCTACACAAACAAACAAAGAACTCGCAACAACGCAATAAAGGGGTTGCCAGTCCCTTCACGGCCACTTGCGAAAGTGAGATTTGATAGAGATAGTATGATAAGATAAATATATTTTTGGTATTTTATGATATAGATGCAAAAAGTAAAGAAGCAAATAAAAGTAGATTGGAAGCAAATATGATAAGAGATAGACCCGAAGGCCATAGGTTTCACTAGTGGCTTCTCTCAAGATAGCATAAGTATTACGGTGGGTGAACAAATTACTGTCGAGCAATTGATAGAAAATCAAATAATTATGAGATTATCTAGGCATGATCATGTATATAGGCATCACGTCCGCAACAAGTAGACCGACTCCTGCCTGCATCTACTACTATTACACCACACATCGACCGACTCCTACCTGCATCTAGAGTATTAAGTTCATAAGAACAAAGTAACACATTAAGCAAGATGACATGATGTAGAGGGATATACTCAAGCAATATGATATAAACCCCATCTTTTTATCCTCGATGGAAAAATACAATACATGCCTTGCTGCCCCTGCTGGCACTGGGAAAGGACATCGCAAGATTGAACCTAAAGCTAAGCACTTCCCCCATGGAAAGAAAGATCAATCTAGTAGGCCAAACCAAACTGATAATTCGAAGAGACTTGCAAAGATAACTCAATCATACATAAAAGAATTCAGAGAAGATTCAAATATTATTCATAGACAAACTTGATCATAAACCCACAATTCATTGGATCTCGACAAACACACCGCAAAAAGAGTTTACATCGAATAGATCTCCACAAGAGAGGGGGAGAACATTGTATTGAGATCCAAAAAGAGAGAAGAAGCCTTCTAGCTAATAACGATGGACCCATAGGTCTGTGGTAAACTACTCACAACTCATCAGAGGGGCTATGGTGTTGATGTAGAAGCCCTACGTGGTTGATTCCCCCTCCGGCAGAGTGACGACAAAGGTTCCAAGACGAGATCTCGCGGATACAGAAGGTTACGGCGGTGGAAATTGTGTTTCGTTGGCTCCCTGGATGTTTTTGGGGTACGTAGGCTTATATAGGAGGAAGAAGTACATCGGTGGCCGCCCGAGGGGCCCACGAGACAGGGGGTGTGCCTTATAGGGGGGGCACCCTCCTATCTCGTGGAGGCCTCGGTTGCTTCTTGACTTGCACTCCAAGTCCTCTAGATCACGTTCATTCCAAAAATCACGCTCCCGAAGGTTTCATTCCGTTTGGACTCTGTTTGATATTCCTTTTCTTCGAAATACTGAAATAGGCAACAAAAAAACAGCAATACGGGCTGGGCCTCCGGTTAGTAGGTTAGTCCCAAAAATGATATAAATGTGTAAAATAAAGCCCATAAACATCCAAAAGGGGTAATATAATAGCATGGAACAATCAAAAATTATAGATACGTTAGAGACGTATCAGTGTATGATGCGGGGCATACAGTTCACTCGAATGAACTGTTTGCGATGAGGCAGAATAACAGAAATGGGCAGCCATATGAAGGTGTGTGCGATATACGACATACAATATACAACATACAATTCACTTGGATTAACTATTTGTGATTAGGCCACACAACAGAAATGGTCAGCCAGATCAAGGTGTCCGCGACTGACGGCATACACTTCACACGGATGAACTGTTTGCGATTAGGCAACACAAGAGAAACAATCAACCAGATCAAGGTGTTTGCGATTGACGACATACACTTCACATGGATGAACTGTTTGCGATTAGCCAAAACAAATAGAAATAGTTGGAAAGGTCAACATGTGTGCGCTAGACGAGCACACATTCTAATTAAAGAAGCGTGTGCTGATACGTCTCCAACGTATCTATAATTTTTAATTGTTCCATGTTATTATATTATCCATCTTGGATGTTTTATATGCATTTATATGCTATTTTATATTATTTTGGGACTAACCTATTAACCTAGAGCCTAGTGCCAGTTTTTGTTTTTTTCCTTGTTTTTGAGTTTTGCAGAAAAGCAATATCAAACAGCGTCCAAACGAGCTGAAAATTTATGGTGATTTTTTATGGACCATAAGAAGCCACCGAAGCACAAGAGTTGGGCCAGAAGAGTCCCGAGTCAACAAAAAGGGTGGAGGGCGTGCCCACCCCCTAGGGTGCGCCCCCTGCCTTGTCGCTGACTCGTGGACACCCCTGACGTGAAACCGACGCCAAAAATTTCTATAAATCCAGAAGCCCCCAGAAAAAACCTAGATTGGAAGTTCCGCCGCCGCAAGCCTTTGTAGACATGAAAAACCAATCGAGGGCCTATTCTGGCACCTTGCCGGAGGGGGAAACCATCACCAATGGCCATCTTCATCATCTCAGCGGTCTACATGACGAGGAGGGAGTAGTTCACCCTCGGGGCTGCGGGTATGTACCCTCGGGGCTCTCTCGCACTCTCTCTCTCTCATGTTCTTGATTTGGCACGATCTTGATGTACCGCGAGCTTTGCTACTATAGTTGGATCTTATGGTGTTCTTCCCTCTTCCCTCTCTACCTTGTGATGAATTGAATCGTTTCCTTTGAGGTTTTGTTATGTCGGATTGAGTCTTTGGATGTGAGAGCACATGATGTATGTATTGCGATGGGATATCCGTGGTGACAATGGGATGTTCTCTTGATCCACTTGATGTATGTTTTGTTTATCAACTTGCGGATTCCCGTGGTGACATTGGGGTAATATATGCATAGGGGTTTGGTACGCATTTTCATATTTCTCCAATAGGGAACTCTTTGAAGTTCTTTGTGTTGGATTGGATATTATGAATCTGAAGTTGTTTGATGCATATCGTATAATTGACTCATGTATACTTGTGGTGACATTGGAGTATCTAGGTGACATTAGGGTTGATTGATGTGTCTCATATGGTGTTATTTTACTACGAACTCTAGGGTTGTTTGCGACACTTATAGGAATAGCTCATTGGATTGATCAGAAAGAATAACTTTGAGGTGATTTCGTACCCTACAAGCAATTTCATCTTATGTTCTCCACGATAGGAACTTTAGAGTGAATTTTGTCGCACGTTGAGGCATTGCCATATGATTTAATAATGTTATGATTGTTGAGAGAACTTGCACTAGTGAAAGTATGAACCCTAGGCCTTGTATCCAAGCATTACAATACCGTTTTTGCTCACTTTTCTTACTAGTTACCTTGCTGTTTTTATATTTCAAATTACAAAAACCTATATCTACCATCCATACTGCGCTTGTATCACTGTCTCTTCGCCGAACTAGTTCATCTATACAATTTACCATTGTATTGGGTGTGTTGGGGACACAAGAGACTCTTTGTTATTTGGTTGCATGGTTGTTTGAGAGAGACCATCTTCATCCTACGCCTCCCACGGATTGATAAACCTTAGGTCATCCACTCGATGGAAATTTGCTACTATCCTACAAAACTCTGCTCTTGGAGGCCCAACATGAGTCTACAAGAAGAAGGTTGCGCAGTAGACATCAAGCTCTTTTCTAGCACCGTTGCCGGGGAGGTGAGTGCTTGAAGGTTTATTTTTAGATCTTGCAATTGAATCTTTTAGTATCTTGTTTTATCACTAGTTTAGTTTATAAAAGGAAACTAAAAAAATGGAATTGAGGTTGCCTCATATGCTTCATCTTTTTAATGTCTTTCGTGATAATGAGGGAAAGGAAAATTGTGCTCAACTGTTAGAAGAAGAAGTCTATAAAATGTTTGTCACTAAATCTTTGAATGATGAGCATGATTGCAATGTTGTTAGTATGAATTTTTGGATATCCATGATGCTAATGATATGCAAAGCTACAAGCTTGGGGATTCTATGTTTGATGATTATCATATTTTTTGTCCCCCAAGTTTTGATGAGAATATTTGTTATGATGAAAGCATGCCTCCTATTTATGATGATTTTGTTGATGAAAGTGGGTTTGCAAGAGTGTCAACTTTAGGAAGTAATGATCCCACTATTTTGAAGGGTGTTGAATCTTATTGTGATAATTATGGAAGTGGATTTGGAGAGGTCATGACTTTATTTAGTGATGAATCCACTATTTCGGAAGAGGTTCCAATAGACTATGAGAATAAAGTTCCTATCTATGATGATTATTGTGATGACATGTATGCTATAAAGAATAATTATAACCATGAAACTTGTCATCATGATTTTAATTTTCAATTGGATCATGCCTCACATGATAGTAATTTTGTTGAGTTTGCTCCCACTACTATTGATGAGAATAAATTTGCTTATGTGGAGAGTAATAAATTTTCTATGTGTGTGAATCATGAAAATAATTCTTTGTGTGATAGCTATATTGTTGAATTCATTCATGATGCTACTGAAAATTGTTATGAGGGAGGAATATATGCCTGTAGGAGTTGCAATAATACCAAGTTTCCTCTCTATGTGTTGAAAGTTTTGAAGTTATGCTTGTTTTGCCTTCCTATGCTAGTTGATTCTTGTTGCCATAAATTTTTTGCTCACAAAATCCCTATGCATAGGAATTGGGTTAGGCTTAAATGAGCTAGTCATATGCTTCATGATGCTCTCCTTGTGTTTCAATTCTTATCTTTTATGTGAGCATAATTGAAATTATCGTGCCTAGCTAGAAAGACATTAAAGAAAAGCGCTTGTTGGGAGACAAACCAACACCATTACCTACTATTTTGTGTGTTCACATGATTATCTACTATAGTAATCATGTTTTATAGCTTTTATTTCAATAAAGTGCCAAGTAAAGCCTTTGGGATAGTGTGGATGATAGTTGACTTGATTCTGTGCAAAAACAGAAAATTTTGCTCTTAGTCCAGAAATTTTGAAAATTCATTGGAACGCAATTTTGATCTACATTTGTGACATATGATTTATTTACAAATTTTCTATGTTGTGCTAATTTTTTGGAATGTTTGGAGTTACGGAAGTATACGAAGTTTCCAGATTACTACAGTCTGCTCTGTTTTTGACAGATTCTGTTTTCATTGTGTTGTTTGCTTATTTTGTTGAATATATGGGTAGTATCGGAGGGTATGAACCATGGAGAAGTTGGAATACAGTAGATATAACACCAATATAAATAAAGAATAAGTTCACAATAGTACCAAAAGTGATGAGTTTGCTTTCTTATACTAACGAATCTCATAAGATTTTCTGTTCAGTTTTGTGTTGTGAAGTTTTCAAGTTTTGGGTAAAGTTTTGATGGACTACGGAATAAGGAGTGGCAAGAGCCTAATCTTGGGGATGACCAAGGCACCCAAGGTAATATTCAAGGACAACCAAGCATCTAAGCTTGGGGATGCCCCGGATGGCATCCCCTCTTTTGTCTTTAGTCTATCGGTAAATTTACTTGAGGCTATATTTTTATTCACCACATGATATGTGTTTTGCTTGGAGCATCATTTTCTTTTGTTTATATTTGCTTGCTGTTATTCAGAGACACGTTTTCTGTTTTTTCGTTCAATAAAAAGGTCATCATGCTTATTTTACAAGTCTATATGTTGTTGTTTTGTAAACAAAAAGTTTTCTATGATTGTCTGAATATTGGTGAATAGTGAGAACATGATAAAATCTTGAAATTTTTACACAATGAGTAACAAAAAATTTTCTACAGTGTGGTAATTTTTCAGAGTTTTTAGGGTTAGGAAACTATGATTCCTCTTGCATTCTTTACAAACTGTTCTGTTTAGACAGATTGATGTTATGTTTGCATTGTTTGCATATGTTTGCTTGTTTAATGATTCTATTTAAGGATAAGAGTCTTAAATATGACAAGGAATTTAGTTTGCAATGTCAAATTATAATTTCATTGATTTTCTACTGTAGAGATTGATGAGGTTTTGCATGAATTTATACTAACTTATCTCGCGAGTTCTTGTTGAGTTTTGGGTGTATGTAGTTTTTGAGATTTATGGAAACCGTGATATGAGAGGAATTAAGGAGACACAAAAGCTCAATCTTGGGGATGCCCAAGGCATCCCTAATTAATATTTCAAGAAGTCTCAAGCATCTAATCTTGGGGATGCCCCGGTTGGCATCCCACCTTTCTTCTTCAACAAATATCAGTCAGTTTTGGGTGACCCTAAGTTTTTGCTTCTTCACATGATATGTGCTATCCTTGCAATGTCATTTTATTTTGCTTTGCTTGCTATTTGAATAAAATATTACAATATGAAATTATTAAATGTTAGAGAGTCTTCACATAGTTACATAATTATTCGACTACTCATTGATCTTCACTTATATCTTTTGGAGTAGTTTGTCATTTGCTCTAGTGCTTCACTTATATCTTTTTAGAGCACGACGATGGCTTTATTTTATAGAAACTGCTGAACTCTCGTGCTTCACTTATATTGTTTTGAGAGTCTCTCTAAACAGCATGGTAATTTGCTTAGGTTATGAATTTAGTCCTAATATGATGGGCATCCAAGAGGGATATGATAAAAACTTTCATATAAAGTGCGTTGAATACTATGAGAAGTTTGATTCCTTATGATTGTTTTGAGATATGAGGATGGTGATATTAGAGTCATGCTAGTGGGTAATTGTGGATTGTAGAAATACTTGTGTTGAAGTTTGTGATTCCCGTAGCATGCACGTATGGTGAACCGTTATGTAAAGAAGTTGGAGCATGATTTACTTATTTATTGTCTTCCTTCTGAGTGGCAGTCGGGGACGAGCGATGGTATTTTCCTACCAATCTATCCCCATGGAGCATGCACGTAGTACTTTGTTTCGATAGCTAATAGACTTTTGCAATAATTATATGTGTTCTTTATGACTAATGTTGAGTCCATGGATTATACACACACTCACCCTTCCAACATTGCTAGCCTCTCTAGTACCACACAACTTTCGCCGGTACCATACATCCACCATACCTACATATTATGGCATTTTCATAGCCATTCCGAAATATATATGTCCATGTAACTCCACCTTTCTGTTTATTATGACGCATACCATCATTGTCATACTGCTTTGCATGATCATGTAGTTGGCATAGTATTTGTGGCAAACCCACTGTTCATATTTTTATACATGTCACTCTTGATCATTGCACATCCCGGTACACCGCCGGAGGCATTCATATAGAGTCATATCTTGTTCTAGTATCGAGTTGTAATTCTTGAGTTGTAAGTAAATAAAAGTGTGATGACCATCATTGTTAGAACATTGTCCCATGTGAGGAAATCAAAAAAAGAAGAGGCCAAAGAAGCCAAAGAGAAAAAGAGAGAGGCCAAAGAAGCCATTCAAAAAAAGAGAGAAAAGAGAGAAGGGACAATGTTACTATCCTTTTTCCACACTTGTGCTTCAAAGTAGCACCATGATCTTCATGATAGAGAGTCTCCTATATTTTCACTTTCATATACTAGTGGGAAATTTTCATTATAGAACTTGGCTTGTACTCCCTCCGTTCGGAATTACTTGTCTCGAAAATAGATGTATCTAGAACTAAAATATGTCTAGATACATCATTTCTGCGACAAGTAATTCCAAACAGAGGGAGTATATTCCAATGATGGGCTTCCTCAAATTTCCCTAGGCCTTCATGAGCAAGCAAGTTGGATGCACACCCACTTAGTTTCTTTTTGAGCTTTCATAAACTTATAGCTCTAGTACATCTGTTGCATGGCAATCCCTACTCACTCACATTGATATATAATGATGGGCATCTTCATAGCCCATTGATACGCCTAGTTGATGTGAGACTACCTCCTTCTTTTTGTCTTCTCCACAACCACCATATTCTATTCCACCTGTAGTGCTCTGTCCATGGCTCACGCTCATGTATTGCGTGAACGTTGAAAAGGTTTGAGAACATCAAAAGTATGAAACAACTGCTTGGCTTGTCATCGGGGTTGTGCATGATTTGAATATTTTCTGTGATGAAGATGGAACATAGCGAGACTATATGATTTTGTAGGAATAGCTTTCTTTGGCCATGTTATTTTGAGAAGACATGATTGTTTCATTAGTATGCTTGAAGTATTATCGTTTTATGTCAATATTAAACTTTTGTTTTGAATCTTATGGATCTGAACATTCATGCCACAATAAATAAAATTACATTGATAAATATGTTAGGTAGCATTCCACATCAAAACTTTCGTCTTTTATCATTTACCTACTCGAGGACGAGCAGGAATTAATCTTGGGGATGCTTGATACATCTCCAACGTATCTATAATTTTAGATTGTTCCATGCTATTATATTATCCATCTTGTATGTTTTATATGCATTTATATGCTATTTTATATTATTCTTGGGACTAACCTATTAACGTAGAGCCCAGTGCCAGTTTCTGTTTTTTCCTTGTTTTTGAGTTTGCAGAAAAGGAATATCAAATGGACTCCGAACAAGCTGAAAATTTATGGTGTTTTTTATGGACCAGAATAAGCCCCCGAAGCACAAGAGTTGGGCCAGAAGAGTGCCGAGTCAACGACAAGGGTGGAGGGCGCGCCCACCCCCTAGGGTGCGCCCCCTGCCTTGTCGCTAACTCGTGGACCCCCCTGACATGAAACCGACGCCAAAAATTCCTATAAATCTAGAAGCCCCCGAAAAAACTAGATCCAAAGTTCCGCCGCCGCAAGCCTCTGTAGCCACGAAAAACCTATCGGGAGCCTTTTCCGGCACCCTACCGGAGGGGGAAACCATCATCGGTGGCCATCTTCATCATCCCGACACTCTCCATGACGAGGAGGGAGTAGTTCACCCTCGGGGCTGAGGGTATGTACCAGTAGCTATGTGTTTGATCTCTTTCTCGTGTTCTTGATTTGGCATGATCTTGATGTATAGCAAGTTTTGCTATTATAGTTGGATCATATGATGTTTCTCCCTCTCTACCTTGTGATGAATTGAGTCTTTTCCTTTGAGGTTTTGTTATGTCGATTTGAATCTTTGGATGTGAGAGCACTTGATGTATGTCTTGCGATGGGATATCCGTGGTGACAAGGGGATGTTCTGTTGATCCACTTGATGTATGTATTGGTTATCAACTTGTGGATTCCCGTGGTGACATTGGGGAAATATATGCATAGGGGTTGATACACGTTTTCATATTCCTTTCTCCGGTAGAAATCTCGGGATGCTCTTGAAGTTCTTTGTGTTGGATCGAATATTATGAATCTGAAGTTGTTTGATGCATATCGTATAATTGACCCACGAATATTTGTGGTGACATTGGAGTATCTAGGTGACATTAGGGTTGATTGATGTGTGTCATATGGTGTTATTTTACTACGAACTCTAGGGCTGTTTGTGACACTTATAGGAATAGCTCAATGGATTGATCGAAAAGATTAACTTTGAGGTGGTTTCATACCCTACAAGCAATTTCATCTTATGTTCTATGTGATAGAAAGTTTGGAGTGATTCTTCGTTGCATGTTGAGGGATTGTTATATGATCTAATTATATTATCATTGTTGAGACAACTTGCACTAGTGAAAGTATGAATCCTAGGCCTTGTTTTAAAGCATTACAATATTGTCTTCGCTCACTTTTGTTTCTAGTTACCTTGTTGTTTTTATATTTTCATATTACAAAAACCTTTATCTACTATCCGTATTATGCTGGTATCACCATCTCTTCGCTGAACTAGTGCACCTATACAACTTACCATTGTATTGGGTGTGTTGGGGAAACAAGAGACTCTTTGTTATTTGGTTGCAGGGTTGTTTGAGAGAGACCATCTTCATCCTATGCCTCCCACGGATTGATAAACCTTAGGTCACCCACTTGAGGGAAATTTACTACTGTCCTACAAAACTCTGCGCTTGGAGGCCCAACACGAGTCTACAAGAAGAAGGTTGCGTAGTATACATCATGCGCGATGGTAATAACGAGCACCCACATTTGATGGAACAAGATGTGTGCTGACATCACCTATTGCGGTGTACCCTATGGTGCAAACACCACGTACGCGGCCGAGAACGCGTGCCCACATCACGCCATCCAGGAATAGTGCCACACTTCGAAATTAGAACCGCCAATATATTTTGAGCTTGCGTCCCGTCACATTCCAAATTACTTCCACGCTATATTTAATTGCAAACTTGTTCACACTGATCAAAACCTAAATGGTTTCCACTTAGGAGCGTATTAGTATTTGGTTATAAATACAACCTACTCTAAGATGATTGCACATTCCTCCTCAACTCCTCATCCACAAAAACAAACAAGTCTTTCATCATCGTTCCCTTGTGTCTGCCATGGCCCGCATGAGTTCTTGGTCGAGAGATTACTACCAGGGAGAGGCGAGCATGTAAGCGGAAGCATGAGAGATGTCACACCTCGCAGCGAAAGCAGCCGACATGTCCCGCCGCACCGTCATAGCATCATAGTGGTCCCGCCGCGCCGCCGAAGCAGCATAGAAGTCCCGCCGCACCGTCGATGTTGCAGACTGGTTCGGCCACGCTGCGGAAGTAGTAGAGATGTCCTGCCGTGCCGCGAATGTAGTAGAGAGGTCCTCCCGCGCCGCAGCAGCCTGGGAAAATGTCTCGCGGGTAGGCGAGGACTCTCATAGGCGCATGCGCGCTATGCTCGATGACCCGATGGGTCGGATCTCTGGCTGGATGAAGCTGCAGGGCGAGATGAATGCCTCATTTGAAAATGCTACCGACATCATCCGGGGGCTAGGGGATGACAGGGCGAAGCTCCACACCGAGCGCGACCTACTGAGAGCGAAGATCGCTGGAAGAGCGAAGGAGCACGAGGAGACCACTGCCCTGTTGAAGAGGACGAGCGTTATCGTCAAGAAAATTATGGACGAGAATGCCATGCTCCGCATCAAGCGCGAAAGGCTGGTGGGGGATTCCATGGATGCTGCCAAGCAGCGTATTGAGGACATGAAAGAGATCATCGCTGCTTACCGCAAGAACTAGTCTCCGCGGCCTGCGTCTTATCTTCTTTTCCCTTTTTGTATTTCGGCTGTTGCCGCATGTGGCTTTTCTAATTACCTTCCTAAATATGTAAGATAATTATTATCCATTGTCATTGTCCTTATATATACATCAGTCTTGCTATAAGTCATAGTCGATGCTATATAGTTCTGTCAGATCTTACATCAAGATTCGTGCAAAATTTTCTTTTCAGATTTCCTTTTTTCTCTCTTAACTCTCAGTCGAGTGAGACATAGCCATGCCATTAAAACAGGGGCTCGGGTGCCATTAATGGAGACGTTGGGAGAGAGGTGGGCGGCGGATGGAGGTGAAAGGGCTCTCCTCCAGATAAGCACACTCAGGGGTCTGATTGCACGCCCCCCGTACTCAAATATCTACCCCGCACGGCACCTCCTAGCCAATAAAAAAGGGGATGCGTGGCGGCATGTAAATGGTAAGTAGAACACATGCAGTTTCAATAATAATTGTGTTTCCAACTGTAACGTGACAACACTTGTTCCAAAATGACTTTGTTGATTGTTAATGTGTGCGCCTTCGCAAATCGGACAATTTTTTTTACCACAACATGTTGGTGCCATGTCATGGAACCATGCCAAGTTTCATGATTTTTAGGCGAGTTTTGGATTTACGGGAATTTTAAAACCACTCGATGTTTCTGGCCGAGCCAAGATGCCCAGATGTTTGAATTCCATTCCCATTTCTTGCCTGGGACGTAAAAATTCTCCCAAGTACACATAAATAATTTCTCAACTAACTTTGGCGTACTTGAGCATGTTGAAGGAAATATGCCCTAGAGGCAATAATAAAGTTGTTATTTTGTATTTCCTTATTCATGATAAAGGTTTATTATTCATGCTAGAATTGTATTGAACGGAAACCTTAATACATGTGTGAACACATAAACAAACAACGTGTCCCTAGTGAGCCTCTACTAGACTAGCTCGTTGATCAAAGATGGTTAAGGTTTCCTAACCATGGCCACGAGTTGTCATTCGATAATGGGATCACATCATTAGGAGAATGATGTGATGGACAAGACCCATCCGTTAGCTTAGCATAATGATCATTCAGTTTTATTGCTATTGCTTTCCTCATGTCAAATACATATTCCCTCGACTACAAGATTATGCAACTCCCGAATACCGGAGGAATGCCTTGTGTGCTATCAAACATCACAACGCAACTGGGTGATTGTAAAGATGCTCTATAGGTATCTCCGAAGGTGTTTGTTGAGTTGGCATAGATCGAGATTAGGATTTGTCACTCCGAGTATCGGAGAGGTATCTTTGGGCCCTCTCGGTAATACACATCATAATCTTGCAAGCAAACGACTAAGGAGTTAGTCAGGAGGTGATGCAATACGGAACGAGTAAAGAGACTTGCCAGTAACGAGATTGAACTAGGTATGAAGATACGGACGATCGAATCTCGGGCAAGTAACATACCGATGGACAAAGGGAATTAAGTATGTTGTCATAACGGTTCGACCAATAAAGACATCCGTAGAATATATAGGAGCCAATATGGACATCCAAGTTCCACTATTGGTTATTGACTGGAGAGGTTTCTTGGTCATGTCTACATAGTTCTCCAACCCGCAGAGTCCTCACGCTTAACGTTCGATGACAATATAGGATTATATGAGTTATGTGATTTGGTGGCCGAATGTTGTTCGGAGTTCCGGATGAGATCACGGCATGACGAGGAGTCTCTAAATGGTTGAGGGGAATATTTATATATAGGATGATGGTATTCGGATACCGAAAGTGTTCCGGAGGGTACCGGGTACATATCGGGTCACCGGAATGGGTTCCAGGCACCCCCGGCAAAAGATATGGGCCTTATGGGCCGAGAGGGGAAACACACCAGCCACAAGGGGCTGGTGCACCCCTCATATGGGCTGGCCTAAGGAGGGGAAGGAAAGGGGAGAAGGGAAAGGAAAGTGTGGATTAGGATTCCCACTTCCTTCCCTCTCCCCCTCTTTCCTTCTTCCTTAGTTAATATGGCAGGGGGCGCCACTTGGGGAGGACCCCAAGTAGGATAAGGGCTACTTGAGGTGCCTCCTGGCAGCCTTCCCTCTCCCTCCCACCTATATATATGTGGGGGGCACCCTAGCACACCTTAGACAATTGCCTAGCCGTGTGCGGCACCCCCCTCCGTCGTTTACACCCCCGGTCATATTTTTGTAGTGCTTAGGCGAAGCCCTGCGGAGATCACTTCACCATCACCGTCAACACACCGTCGTGCTGATGGAACTCATCTACTACCTCGATGTATTGATGGATAAATAAGGAAAGGGTCACCACCGAGCTGAACGTGTGCAGAACTCGCAGGTGTCGTGCGTTCGGTACTTGATCAGTTGAAGTGCGAAGAAGTTCGACTACATCAACCGCGTTGTGAAATGCTTCTGCTTACGGTCTACGAGGGTACGTAGACACAGTCTCCCCCTCCTTGCTATGCATCTCCATGGATAGATCATTGCGTGCGTGTAGAATTTTTTTGTTTTCCATGCAACGATTCTTAACACATGTGCTTGTAGTTCAAATTTGAATTATGTGCATTAAATGCCTGGAAACTCAATATATGTATACAAAAGGAACCGAGAATAATTCAAAATTATAGGATGGAACTCCTATTGGTCTAAAGTACCTGCGTAAAAAATCAAGGTGGGAGAAGGCAGTGTATGTCATTTCGCACACAGAGGTGACACGTTCCCTCTCGGAACCACGATCCTTCTTGAGAGAAGTTCCGGTTTGCAAGAAGCTTATACCAAAGCTTGTCCCAATTCGGCCAAAAAAATACCACAACATGTTGGTGCCATGTCATGACACCGTGCCAAGTTTCATGATTTTCATGCGTGTTTTGGATTTATAGGAATTAAAAAAACCAAGTTTGTCAATATTTCTGACCGAGCCATGACACCCAGATATTTTAATTTCATTCCCATTTCTTGCATGTGACCTAGAAATTCACCCAAGGACACACATGTGATTTTCAACCAACTTTGGTGCACTGGAGCATGTGTTTGTAGTTCAAATTTGAATTATGCACAATAAATACCCCAAGACTCAATTAATGTATAAAACAGGCCAAACGAACCCGAAATAATTCCAAATTTTAACACAACACTCGTATAGTTCTATGTTGCCTCTGTAAAAAAAATCAGGGGGGGAGGTAGCGTATATCATTTCGCACACAAAGGTGGCATGTTCCCTCCCGGAACGACGAGTCTTCTTGAGAGAAGCTCCGGTTTGCAAGAAGCTTATACCAAAACTTGTCCCAATTCGGCCAATTCTTTACCACAACATGTTGGTGCCATGAAATGACACCATGCCAAGTTTCATGATTTTCAGGCGAGATTTGAATTTATAGGAATAAAAAAACCAAGTTTCTCAATGTTACCGGCCAAGCCACGACACCCAGATGTTTGAATTTCATTTCCATTTCTTGCATGGGACCTAGAAATTCACGCAAGGACACACATGTGATTTTTCTACCAACCTTGATACATGGAGCATGTGCTTGTAGTTCAAATTTGAATTATTCCTGTTGTGTCGGTGATGAACTCCTTGCTCTTGTGCTTCAAATGATAGTATCCTCAACACTTAATCTCTCTCTGACAGAATTGGCTTGGGCAGGATAAGGATTGAAGAGGCTAGAAATCAAGGTTCAAATGGTAGGAATGGAATCTCTTGATCTCAACGCATGAGTAGGTGGTTCTCTCTCAGAAAATGAATGGTGGAAGTTGTGTTTCGTTCTGATGGCTCTCTTAGAGAGTGAGTGGTGGTGGAGGAGTATTAACTAGGCAGCACCAAAAATCCAACTGTTACAAGTCTTTGACCCAACTCGGTGGCACCGATATGATAATCTCGGTGAGACCGAGTAGTGCGAAAGACTTGACCATTAGGCTTTCCGGTGAGATCGATTATACCAACTTGGTGGGACCGAAGTGCAATGACTAGGGCAAGACCTCGTTTCAGAAATTCCGATCGGTTCATCTTAGTGATTCCGAAATGAAGCAACTTCATCACAAAAACTTGGTCAAGCCGTCTTAGTGGGACTGAGAACCATTTCGGTCAGACCGAAATGTTAGGGTTTTGGCTTTGCCAATGGAATGATCATCTCGGTGGGTCCGAAGTAGGTGAAATTAGTGGGACCAAAATGATGATTTAGGTTTTTGGACATATGTGTTGAGAAAGTGATTGAGGGTTTTTGGAGAAATATCACTGAGCAATTAAGCAACAACCTCATCAACAATATGTCATCCCCTTTTAATAGTATTGGCTTTCCTAAGGGACTCAATGTGATCTTGGATCACTAAAATATAAAATGTAGAGTCTTGGGGTAGCCAATGTTTGTCCTTGACATTTTGAGGGGTCCACATCCATTAGTCCTTGCCATGCCCTGTTGGGGAACATAGTAATTTCAAAAAAATTCCTACGCACATGCAAGATCATGGTGATGCATAGCAACGAGATGGGAGAGTGTTGTCCATGTACCCTCGTAGACAGAAAGCGGAAGCGTTAGCACAACACGGTTGA
Source organism: Triticum aestivum (assembly GCF_018294505.1). Taxonomy (NCBI): domain Eukaryota; kingdom Viridiplantae; phylum Streptophyta; class Magnoliopsida; order Poales; family Poaceae; genus Triticum; species Triticum aestivum. The sequence continues at coordinate 277,630,382 of NC_057798.1, forward strand.
TGTAGTCGTACGTCTTCAGGATCTGACCGATCCAAGTACCGAGCTTACGACACCTCCGAGTTCAGCACACGTTTAGCTCGATGCCCCACGAACTCCGATCCAACAGAGCTTTGCGGGAGAGTTCCGTCAGCACGACAGCGTGATGACGGTGTTGATGATGCTACCGACGCAGGGCTTCACCTAAGCACCGCTACGATATTACCCAGGTGGGATATGGT